>NW_028247857.1:0-509000 GCF_964263255.1 Lissotriton vulgaris
GTTGAAATATTGCAATCACCCTTATCCAAAAATGAAATTTAAATCAACTTTTTAGCAGTAACACACTCACATTTTTCATAAAACAAACACATTTTTTTCAGGAATCTACTCTCTGGAACCTAAAACTATTTTAAAAAAAAGATCTTTCTAGTCATCCACTGTCCCTAATCGTGCAAGAAAATTTCAATTGACTTGTTGAAATATTGCAATCACCCTTATTCAAAAACGAAATTTAAATCAACTTTTTAGCAGTAACACCCTCACATTTTAATAAAACAAACAAATTTTTTTCAGGAATCTACTCTCTGGAACCTAAAACTAATTTTAAAAAAATATCTTTCTAGGCATCCACTGTCCCTAATCGTGCAAGAAAATTTCAATTGACTTGTTGAAGTATTGCAATCACCCTTATCCAAAAACGAAATTTAAATCAACTTTTTAGCAGTAACACACTCACATTTTTCATAAAACAAACACATTTTTTTTCAGGAATCTACTCTCTGGAACCTAAAACTAATTTAAAAAAAAAACATCTTTCTAGGCATCCACTGTCCCTAATCGTGCAAGAAAATTTCAATTGACTTGTTGAAATATTGCAATCACCCTTATCCAAAAACGAAATTTAAATCAACTTTTTAGCAGTAACACACTCACATTTTTCATAAAACAAACACATTTTTTTCAGGAATCTACTCTCTGAAACCTAAAACTAATTTTAAAAAAACATCTTTCTAGGCATCCACTGTCCCTAATCGTGCAAGAAAATTTCAATTGACTTGTTGAAATATTGCAATCACCCTTATCCAAAAACGAAATTTAAATCAACTTTTTAGCAGTAACACACTCACATTTTTCATAAAACAAACACATTTTTTCAGGAATCAACTCTCTGGAACCTAAAACAAATATAAAAAAAAATCTTTCTATGCATCCACTCTCCCTAATCGTGCAAGAAAATTTCAATTAACTTGTTGAAATGATGCATTCACGCTTATCCTGAAACTAAATTTAAATCAACTTTTTTGCAGTAACACACTCACATTTTTCATGAAACAAATAATTTTTTTTTCAGGAATCCACTCTCTGGAACCTATAACGAATTTGTAAAAAACATCTTTCTAGGCATCCACTCTCCCTAATCTTGCAAGAAAATTTCAATTAACTTGTTGAAATATTGCAATCACCCTTATCCAAAAACGATATTTAAATCAACTTTTTTGCAGTAACACACTCACATTTTTCATAAAACAAACACATTTTTTTCAGGAATCTACTCTCTGGAACCTAAAACTAATTTTAAAAAAACATCTTTCTAGGCATCCACTGTCCCTAATCGTGCAAGAAAATTTCAATTGACTTGTTGAAATATTGCAATCACCCTTATCCAAAAATGAAATTTAAATCAACTTTTTAGCAGCAACACACTCACATTTTTCATAAAACAAACAATTTTTTTTCAGGAATCTACTCTCTGGAACCTAAAACTAATTTTAAAAAAACATCTTTCTAGGCATCCACTGTCCCTAATCGTGCAAGAAAATTTCAATTGACTTGTTGAAATATTGCAATCACCCTTATTCAAAAACGAAATTTAAATCAACTTTTTAGCAGTAACACCCTCACATTTTTCATAAAACAAACACATTTTTTTTCAGGAATCTACTCTCTGAAACCTAATACTAATTTAAAAAAGAAATCTTTCTATGCATCCACTGTCCCTAATCGTGCAAGAAAATTTCAATTGACTTGTTGAAGTATTGCAATCACCCTTATCCAAAAACGAAATTTAAATCAACTTTTTAGCAGTAACACACTCACATTTTTCATAAAACAAACACATTTTTTTCAGGAATCTACTCTCTGGAACCTAAAACTAATTTTAAAAAAACATCTTTCTAGGCATCCACTGTCCCTAATCGTGCAAGAAAATTTCAATTGACTTGTTGAAATATTGCAATCACCCTTATCCAAAAACGAAATTTAAATCAACTTTTTAGCAGTAACACACTCACATTTTTCATAAAACAAACACATTTTTTTCAGGAATCTACTCTCTGAAACCTAAAACTAATTTTAAAAAAACATCTTTCTAGGCATCCACTGTCCCTAATCGTGCAAGAAAATTTCAATTGACTTGTTGAAATATTGCAATCACCCTTATCCAAAAACAAAATTTAAATCAACTTTTTAGCAGTAACACACTCACATTTTTCATAAAACAAACACATTTTTTCAGGAATCAACTCTCTGGAACCTAAAACAAATATAAAAAAAACATCTTTCTAGTCATCCACTGTCCCTAATCGTGCAAGAAAATTTCAATTGACTTGTTGAAATATTGCATTCACGCTTATCCTGAAACTAAATTTAAATCAACTTTTTTGCAGTAACACACTCACATTTTTCATGAAACAAATAATTTTTTTTTCAGGAATCCACTCTCTGGAACCTATAACGAATTTGTAAAAAACATCTTTCTAGGCATCCACTCTCCCTAATCTTGCAAGAAAATTTCAATTAACTTGTTGAAATATTGCAATCACCCTTATCCAAAAACGATATTTAAATCAACTTTTTTGCAGTAACACACTCACATTTTTCATAAAACAAACACATTTTATTCAGGAATCTACTCTCTGGAACCTAAAACTAATTTTAAAAAAACATCTTTCTAGGCATCCACTGTCCCTAATCGTGCAAGAAAATTTCAATTGACTTGTTGAAATATTGCAATCACCCTTATCCAAAAATGAAATTTAAATCAACTTTTTAGCAGCAACACACTCACATTTTTCATAAAACAAACACATTTTTTTCAGGAATCTACTCTCTGGAACCTAAAACTAATTTAAAAAAAACATCTTTCTAGGCATCCACTGTCCCTAATCGTGCAAGAAAATTTCAATTGACTTGTTGAAATATTGCAATCACCCTTATTCAAAAACGAAATTTAAATCAACTTTTTAGCAGTAACACCCTCACATTTTTCATAAAACAAACACATTATTTTCAGGAATCTACTCTCTGAAACCTAATACTAATTTAAAAAAGAAATCTTTCTATGCATCCACTGTCCCTAATCGTGCAAGAAAATTTCAATTGACTTGTTGAAGTATTGCAATCACCCTTATCCAAAAACGAAATTTAAATCAACTTTTTAGCAGTAACACACTCACATTTTTCATAAAACAAACACATTTTTTTCAGCAATCTACTCTCTGGAACCTAAAACTAATTTTAAAAAAACATCTTTCTAGGCATCCACTGTCCCTAATCGTGCAAGAAAATTTCAATTGACTTGTTGAAATATTGCAATCACCCTTATTCAAAAACGAAATTTAAATCAACTTTTTAGCAGTAACACCCTCACATTTTGCATAAAACAAACACATTTTTTTCAGGAATCTACTCTCTGAAACCTAAAACTAATTAAAAAAAAACATCTTTCTAGGCATCCACTCTCCCTAATCTTCCAAGAAAATTTCAATTAACTAGTTGAAATAATGCAATCATGCCTATCCTGAAGCTACATTTAAATAAACTTTTTAGCAGTAACACACTCATATTTTTCATAAAACAAACACATTTTTTTCAGGAATCAACTCTCTGGAACCTAAAACAAATATAAAAAAAACAACTTTCTATGCATCCACTCTCCCTAATCGTGCAAGAAAATTTCAATTAACTTGTTGAAATGATGCATTCACGCTTATCCTGAAACCAAATTTAAATCAACTTTTTTGCAGTAACACACTCACATTTTTCATGAAACAAATAATTTTTTTTTCAGGAATCCACTCTCTGGAACCTATAACGAATTTGTAAAAAACATCTTTCTAGGCATCCACTCTCCCTAATCTTGCAAGAACATTTCAATTAACTTGTTGAAATATTGCAATCACCCTTATCCAAAAACAATATTTAAATCAACTTTTTTGCAGTAACACACTCACATTTTTCATAAAACAAACACATTTTTTTCAGGAATCTACTCTCTGGAACCTAAAACTAATTTTAAAAAAACATCTTTCTAGGCATCCACTGTCCCTAATCGTGCAAGAAAATTTCAATTGACTTGTTGAAATATTGCAATCACCCTTATCCAAAAATGAAATTTAAATCAACTTTTTAGCAGTAACACACTCACATTTTTCATAAAACAAACACATTTTTTTCAGGAATCTACTCTCTGGAACCTAAAACTAATTTAAAAAAAAACATCTTTCTAGGCATCCACTGTCCCTAATCGTACAAGAAAATTTCAATTGACTTGTTGAAATATTGCAATCACCCTTATTCAAAAACGAAATTTAAATCAACTTTTTAGCAGTAACACCCTCACATTTTTCATAAAACAAACACATTTTTTTCAGGAATCTACTCTCTGGAACCTAAAACTAATTTAAAAAAAAATCTTTCTAGGCATCCACTGTCCCTAATCGTGCAAGAAAATTTCAATTGACTTGTTGAAGTATTGCAATCACCCTTATCCAAAAACGAAATTTAAATCAACTTTTTAGCAGTAACACACTCACATTTTTCATAAAACAAACACATTTTTTTCAGGAATCTACTCTCTGGAACCTAAAACTAATTTTAAAAAAACATCTTTCTAGGCATCCACTGTCCCTAATCGTGCAAGAAAATTTCAATTGACTTGTTGAAATATTGCAATCACCCTTATCCAAAAACGAAATTTAAATCAACTTTTTAGCAGTAACACACTCACATTTTTCATAAAACAAACACATTTTTTCAGGAATCAACTCTCTGGAACCTAAAACAAATATAAAAAAAACATCTTTCTATGCATCCACTCTCCCTAATCGTGCAAGAAAATTTCAATTAACTAGTTGAAATAATGCAATCATGCCTATCCTGAAGCTAAATTTAAATAAACTTTTTAGCAGTAACACACTCACATTTTTCATAAAACAAACACATTTTTTTCAGGAATCAACTCTCTGGAACCTAAAACAAATATAAAAAAAAGATCTTTCTATGCATCCACTCTCCCTAATCGTGCAAGAAAATTTCAATTAACTTGTTGAAATGATGCATTCATGCTTATCCTGAAACTAAATTTAAATCAACTTTTTTGCAGTAACACACTCACATTTTTCATGAAACAAATAATTTTTTTTTCAGGAATCCACTCTCTGGAACCTATAACGAATTTGTAAAAAACATCTTTCTAGGCATCCACTCTCCCTAATCTTGCAAGAAAATTTCAATTAACTTGTTGAAATATGGCAATCACCTTTATCCAAAAACGATATTTAAATCAACTTTTTTGCAGTAACACACTCACATTTTTCATAAAACAAACACATTTTTTTCAGGAATCTACTCTCTGGAACCTAAAACTAATTTTAAAAAAACATCTTTCTAGGCATCCACTGTCCCTAATCGTGCAAGAAAATTTCAATTGACTTGTTGAAATATTGCAATCACCCTTATCCAAAAACGAAATTTAAATCAACTTTTTAGCAGTAACACACTCACATTTTTCATAAAACAAACACATTTTTTCAGGAATCAACTCTCTGGAACCTAAAACAAATATAAAAAAAACATCTTTCTATGCATCCACTCTCCCTAATCGTGCAAGAAAATTTCAATTAACTTGTTGAAATGATGCATTCACGCTTATCCTGAAACTAAATTTAAATCAACTTTTTTGCAGTAACACACTCACATTTTTCATGAAACAAATAATTTTTTTTTCAGGAATCCACTCTCTGGAACCTATAACGAATTTGTAAAAAACATCTTTCTAGGCATCCACTCTCCCTAATCTTGCAAGAAAATTTCAATTAACTTGTTGAAATATTGCAATCACCCTTAT
The DNA here is from genome assembly GCF_964263255.1 of Lissotriton vulgaris. Taxonomy (NCBI): domain Eukaryota; kingdom Metazoa; phylum Chordata; class Amphibia; order Caudata; family Salamandridae; genus Lissotriton; species Lissotriton vulgaris. The sequence continues at coordinate 5,849 of NW_028247857.1, forward strand.
CCAAAAACGATATTTAAATCAACTTTTTTGCAGTAACACACTCACATTTTTCATAAAACAAACACATTTTTTTCAGGAATCTACTCTCTGGAACCTAAAACTAATTTTAAAAAAACATCTTTCTAGGCATCCACTGTCCCTAATCGTGCAAGAAAATTTCAATTGACTTGTTGAAATATTGCAATCACCCTTATCCAAAAATGAAATTTAAATCAACTTTTTAGCAGTAAGACACTCACATTTTTCATAAAACAAACACATTTTTTTCAGGAATCAACTCTCTGGAACCTAAAACAAATATAAAAAAAACATCTTTCTATGCATCCACTCTCCCTAATCGTGCAAGAAAATTTCAATTAACTTGTTGAAATGATGCATTCATGCTTATCCTGAAACTAAATTTAAATCAACTTTTTTGCAGTAACACACTCACATTTTTCATGAAACAAATAATTTTTTTTTCAGGAATCCACTCTCTGGAACCTATAACGAATTTGTAAAAAACATCTTTCTAGGCATCCACTCTCCCTAATCTTGCAAGAAAATTTCAATTAACTTGTTGAAATATTGCAATCACCTTTATCCAAAAACGATATTTAAATCAACTTTTTTGCAGTAACACACTCACATTTTTCATAAAACAAACACATTTTTTTCAGGAATCTACTCTCTGGAACCTAAAACTAATTTTAAAAAAACATCTTTCTAGGCATCCACTGTCCCTAATCGTGCAAGAAAATTTCAATTGACTTGTTGAAATATTGCAATCACCCTTATCCAAAAACGAAATTTAAATCAACTTTTTAGCAGTAACACACTCACATTTTTCATAAAACAAACACATTTTTTCAGGAATCAACTTTCTGGAACCTAAAACAAATATAAAAAAAACATCTTTCTATGCATCCACTCTCCCTAATCGTGCAAGAAAATTTCAATTAACTTGTTGAAATGATGCATTCACGCTTATCCTGAAACTAAATTTAAATCAACTTTTTTGCAGTAACACACTCACATTTTTCATGAAACAAATAATTTTTTTTTCAGGAATCCACTCTCTGGAACCTATAACGAATTTGTAAAAAACATCTTTCTAGGCATCCACTCTCCCTAATCTTGCAAGAAAATTTCAATTAACTTGTTGAAATATTGCAATCACCCTTATCCAAAAACGATATTTAAATCAACTTTTTTGCAGTAACACACTCACATTTTTCATAAAACAAACACATTTTTTTCAGGAATCTACTCTCTGGAACCTAAAACTAATTTTAAAAAAACATCTTTCTAGGCATCCACTGTCCCTAATCGTGCAAGAAAATTTCAATTGACTTGTTGAAATATTGCAATCACCCTTATCCAAAAATGAAATTTAAATCAACTTTTTAGCAGTAACACACTCACATTTTTCATAAAACAAACACATTTTTTTCAGGAATCTACTCTCTGAAACCTAATACTAATTTAAAAAAGAAATCTTTCTATGCATCCACTGTCCCTAATCGTGCAAGAAAATTTCAATTGACTTGTTGAAGTATTGCAATCACCCTTATCCAAAAACGAAATTTAAATCAACTTTTTAGCAGTAACACACTCACATTTTTCATAAAACAAACACATTTTTTTCAGGAATCTACTCTCTGGAACCTAAAACTAATTTTAAAAAAACATCTTTCTAGGCATCCACTGTCCCTAATCGTGCAAGAAAATTTCAATTGACTTGTTGAAATATTGCAATCACCCTTATCCAAAAACGAAATTTAAATCAACTTTTTAGCAGTAACACACTCACATTTTTCATAAAACAAACACATTTTTTTCAGGAATCTACTCTCTGAAACCTAAAACTAATTTTAAAAAACATATCTTTCTAGGCATCCACTGTCCCTAATCGTGCAAGAAAATTTCAATTGACTTGTTGAAATATTGCAATCACCCTTATTCAAAAACGAAATTTAAATCAACTTTTTAGCAGTAACACCCTCACATTTTTCATAAAACAAACACATTTTTTTCAGGAATCTACTCCCTGAAACCTAAAACTAATTAAAAAACATCTTTCTAGGCATCCACTCTCCCTAATCTTCCAAGAAAATTTCAATTAACTTATTGAAATATTAACATCACCCTTATCCAAAAACGACATTTAAATCAACTTTTTAGCAGTAACACACTCACATTTTTCATAAAACAAACACATTTTTTTCAGGAATCTACTCTCTGGAACCTAAAACTAATTTTAAAAAAACATCTTTCTAGGCATCCACTGTCCCTAATCGTGCAAGAAAATTTCAATTGACTTGTTGAAATATTGCAATCACCCTTATCCAAAAATGAAATTTAAATCAACTTTTTAGCAGTGACACACTCACATTTTTCATAAAACAAACACATTTTTTTCAGGAATCTACTCTCTGGAACCTAAAACTAATTTAAAAAAAAGATCTTTCTAGTCATCCACTGTCCCTAATCGTGCAAGAAAATTTCAATTGACTTGTTGAAATATTGCAATCACCCTTATTCAAAAACGAAATTTAAATCAACTTTTTAGCAGTAACACCCTCACATTTTAATAAAACAAACAAATTTTTTTCAGGAATCTACTCTCTGGAACCTAAAACTAATTTTAAAAAAACATCTTTCTAGGCATCCACTGTCCCTAATCGTGCAAGAAAATTTCAATTGACTTGTTGAAGTATTGCAATCACCCTTATCCAAAAACGAAATTTAAATCAACTTTTTAGCAGTAACACACTCACATTTTTCATAAAACAAACACATTTTTTTTCAGGAATCTACTCTCTGGAACCTAAAACTAATTTAAAAAAAAACATCTTTCTAGGCATCCACTGTCCCTAATCGTGCAAGAAAATTTCAATTGACTTGTTGAAATATTGCAATCACCCTTATCCAAAAACGAAATTTAAATCAACTTTTTAGCAGTAACACACTCACATTTTTCATAAAACAAACACATTTTTTTCAGGAATCTACTCTCTGAAACCTAAAACTAATTTTAAAAAAACATCTTTCTAGGCATCCACTGTCCCTAATCGTGCAAGAAAATTTCAATTGACTTGTTGAAATATTGCAATCACCCTTATCCAAAAACGAAATTTAAATCAACTTTTTAGCAGTAACACACTCACATTTTTCATAAAACAAACACATTTTTTCAGGAATCAACTCTCTGGAACCTAAAACAAATATAAAAAAAACATCTTTCTATGCATCCACTCTCCCTAATCGTGCAAGAAAATTTCAATTAACTTGTTGAAATGATGCATTCACGCTTATCCTGAAACTAAATTTAAATCAACTTTTTTGCAGTAACACACTCACATTTTTCATGAAACAAATAATTTTTTTTTCAGGAATCCACTCTCTGGAACCTATAACGAATTTGTAAAAAACATCTTTCTAGGCATCCACTCTCCCTAATCTTGCAAGAAAATTTCAATTAACTTGTTGAAATATTGCAATCACCCTTATCCAAAAACGATATTTAAATCAACTTTTTTGCAGTAACACACTCACATTTTTCATAAAACAAACACATTTTTTTCAGGAATCTACTCTCTGGAACCTAAAACTAATTTTAAAAAAACATCTTTCTAGGCATCCACTGTCCCTAATCGTGCAAGAAAATTTCAATTGACTTGTTGAAATATTGCAATCACCCTTATCCAAAAATGAAATTTAAATCAACTTTTTAGCAGTAACACACTCACATTTTTCATAAAACAAACACATTTTTTTCAGGAATCAACTCTCTGGAACCTAAAACAAATATAAAAAAAACATCTTTCTATGCATCCACTCTCCCTAATCGTGCAAGAAAATTTCAATTAACTTGTTGAAATGATGCATTCATGCTTATCCTGAAACTAAATTTAAATCAACTTTTTTGCAGTAACACACTCACATTTTTCATGAAACAAATAATTTTTTTTTCAGGAATCCACTCTCTGGAACCTATAACGAATTTGTAAAAAACATCTTTCTAGGCATCCACTCTCCCTAATCTTGCAAGAAAATTTCAATTAACTTGTTGAAATATTGCAATCACCTTTATCCAAAAACGATATTTAAATCAACTTTTTTGCAGTAACACACTCACATTTTTCATAAAACAAACACATTTTTTTCAGGAATCTACTCTCTGGAACCTAAAACTAATTTTAAAAAAACATCCTTCTAGGCATCCACTGTCCCTAATCGTGCAAGAAAATTTCAATTGACTTGTTGAAATATTGCAATCACCCTTATCCAAAAACGAAATTTAAATCAACTTTTTAGCAGTAACACACTCACATTTTTCATAAAACAAACACATTTTTTCAGGAATCAACTCTCTGGAACCTAAAACAAATATAAAAAAAACATCTTTCTATGCATCCACTCTCCCTAATCGTGCAAGAAAATTTCAATTAACTTGTTGAAATGATGCATTCACGCTTATCCTGAAACTAAATTTAAATCAACTTTTTTGCAGTAACACACTCACATTTTTCATGAAACAAATAATTTTTTTTTCAGGAATCCACTCTCTGGAACCTATAACGAATTTGTAAAAAACATCTTTCTAGGCATCCACTCTCCCTAATCTTGCAAGAAAATTTCAATTAACTTGTTGAAATATTGCAATCACCCTTATCCAAAAACGATATTTAAATCAACTTTTTTGCAGTAACACACTCACATTTTTCATAAAACAAACACATTTTTTTCAGGAATCTACTCTCTGGAACCTAAAACTAATTTTAAAAAAACATCTTTCTAGGCATCCACTGTCCCTAATCGTGCAAGAAAATTTCAATTGACTTGTTGAAATATTGCAATCACCCTTATCCAAAAATGAAATTTAAATCAACTTTTTAGCAGTAACACACTCACATTTTTCATAAAACAAACACATTTTTTTCAGGAATCTACTCTCTGAAACCTAATACTAATTTAAAAAAGAAATCTTTCTATGCATCCACTGTCCCTAATCGTGCAAGAAAATTTCAATTGACTTGTTGAAGTATTGCAATCACCCTTATCCAAAAACGAAATTTAAATCAACTTTTTAGCAGTAACACACTCACATTTTTCATAAAACAAACACATTTTTTTCAGGAATCTACTCTCTGGAACCTAAAACTAATTTAAAAAAAACATCTTTCTAGGCATCCACTGTCCCTAATCGTGCAAGAAAATTTCAATTGACTTGTTGAAATATTGCAATCACCCTTATCCAAAAACGAAATTTAAATCAACTTTTTAGCAGTAACACACTCACATTTTTCATAAAACAAACACATTTTTTTCAGGAATCTACTCTCTGAAACCTAAAACTAATTTTAAAAAACATATCTTTCTAGGCATCCACTGTCCCTAATCGTGCAAGAAAATTTCAATTGACTTGTTGAAATATTGCAATCACCCTTATTCAAAAACGAAATTTAAATCAACTTTTTAGCAGTAACACCCTCACATTTTTCATAAAACAAACACATTTTTTTCAGGAATCTACTCCCTGAAACCTAAAACTAATTAAAAAACATCTTTCTAGGCATCCACTCTCCCTAATCTTCCAAGAAAATTTCAATTAACTTATTGAAATATTAACATCACCCTTATCCAAAAACGACATTTAAATCAACTTTTTAGCAGTAACACACTCACATTTTTCATAAAACAAACACATTTTTTTCAGGAATCTACTCTCTGGAACCTAAAACTAATTTTAAAAAAACATCTTTCTAGGCATCCACTGTCCCTAATCGTGCAAGAAAATTTCAATTGACTTGTTGAAATATTGCAATCACCCTTATCCAAAAATGAAATTTAAATCAACTTTTTAGCAGTAACACACTCACATTTTTCATAAAACAAACACATTTTTTTCAGGAATCTACTCTCTGGAACCTAAAACTAATTTAAAAAAAAGATCTTTCTAGTCATCCACTGTCCCTAATCGTGCAAGAAAATTTCAATTGACTTGTTGAAATATTGCAATCACCCTTATTCAAAAACGAAATTTAAATCAACTTTTTAGCAGTAACACCCTCACATTTTAATAAAACAAACAAATTTTTTTCAGGAATCTACTCTCTGGAACCTAAAACTAATTTAAAAAAAATATCTTTCTAGGCATCCACTGTCCCTAATCGTGCAAGAAAATTTCAATTGACTTGTTGAAGTATTGCAATCACCCTTATCCAAAAACGAAATTTAAATCAACTTTTTAGCAGTAACACACTCACATTTTTCATAAAACAAACACATTTTTTTTCAGGAATCTACTCTCTGGAACCTAAAACTAATTTAAAAAAAAAACATCTTTCTAGGCATCCACTGTCCCTAATCGTGCAAGAAAATTTCAATTGACTTGTTGAAATATTGCAATCACCCTTATCCAAAAACGAAATTTAAATCAACTTTTTAGCAGTAACACACTCACATTTTTCATAAAACAAACACATTTTTTTCAGGAATCTACTCTCTGGAACCTAAAACTAATTTTAAAAAAACATCTTTCTAGGCATCCACTGTCCCTAATCGTGCAAGAAAATTTCAATTGACTTGTTGAAATATTGCAATCACCCTTATCCAAAAATGAAATTTAAATCAACTTTTTAGCAGTAACACACTCACATTTTTCATAAAACAAACACATTTTTTTCAGGAATCAACTCTCTGGAACCTAAAACAAATATAAAAAAAACATCTTTCTATGCATCCACTCTCCCTAATCGTGCAAGAAAATTTCAATTAACTTGTTGAAATGATGCATTCATGCTTATCCTGAAACTAAATTTAAATCAACTTTTTTGCAGTAACACACTCACATTTTTCATGAAACAAATAATTTTTTTTTCAGGAATCCACTCTCTGGAACCTATAACGAATTTGTAAAAAACATCTTTCTAGGCATCCACTCTCCCTAATCTTGCAAGAAAATTTCAATTAACTTGTTGAAATATTGCAATCACCTTTATCCAAAAACGATATTTAAATCAACTTTTTTGCAGTAACACACTCACATTTTTCATAAAACAAACACATTTTTTTCAGGAATCTACTCTCTGGAACCTAAAACTAATTTAAAAAAAACATCTTTCTAGGCATCCACTGTCCCTAATCGTGCAAGAAAATTTCAATTGACTTGTTGAAATATTGCAATCACCCTTATCCAAAAACGAAATTTAAATCAACTTTTTAGCAGTAACACACTCACATTTTTCATAAAACAAACAAATTTTTTCAGGAATCAACTCTCTGGAACCTAAAACAAATATAAAAAAAACATCTTTCTATGCATCCACTCTCCCTAATCGTGCAAGAAAATTTCAATTAACTTGTTGAAATGATGCATTCACGCTTATCCTGAAACTAAATTTAAATCAACTTTTTTGCAGTAACACACTCACATTTTTCATGAAACAAATAATTTATTTTTCAGGAATCCACTCTCTGGAACCTATAACGAATTTGTAAAAAACATCTTTCTAGGCATCCACTCTCCCTAATCTTGCAAGAAAATTTCAATTAACTTGTTGAAATATTGCAATCACCCTTATCCAAAAACGATATTTAAATCAACTTTTTTGCAGTAACACACTCACATTTTTCATAAAACAAACACATTTTTTTCAGGAATCTACTCTCTGGAACCTAAAACTAATTTTAAAAAAACATCTTTCTAGGCATCCACTGTCCCTAATCGTGCAAGAAAATTTCAATTGACTTGTTGAAATATTGCAATCACCCTTATCCAAAAATGAAATTTAAATCAACTTTTTAGCAGTAACACACTCACATTTTTCATAAAACAAACACATTTTTTTCAGGAATCTACTCTCTGAAACCTAATACTAATTTAAAAAAGAAATCTTTCTATGCATCCACTGTCCCTAATCGTGCAAGAAAATTTCAATTGACTTGTTGAAGTATTGCAATCACCCTTATCCAAAAACGAAATTTAAATCAACTTTTTAGCAGTAACACACTCACATTTTTCATAAAACAAACACATTTTTTTCAGGAATCTACTCTCTGGAACCTAAAACTAATTTTAAAAAAACATCTTTCTAGGCATCCACTGTCCCTAATCGTGCAAGAAAATTTCAATTGACTTGTTGAAATATTGCAATCACCCTTATCCAAAAACGAAATTTAAATCAACTTTTTAGCAGTAACACACTCACATTTTTCATAAAACAAACACATTTTTTTCAGGAATCTACTCTCTGAAACCTAAAACTAATTTTAAAAAACATATCTTTCTAGGCATCCACTGTCCCTAATCGTGCAAGAAAATTTCAATTGACTTGTTGAAATATTGCAATCACCCTTATTCAAAAACGAAATTTAAATCAACTTTTTAGCAGTAACACCCTCACATTTTTCATAAAACAAACACATTTTTTTCAGGAATCTACTCCCTGAAACCTAAAACTAATTAAAAAACATCTTTCTAGGCATCCACTCTCCCTAATCTTCCAAGAAAATTTCAATTAACTTATTGAAATATTAACATCACCCTTATCCAAAAACGACATTTAAATCAACTTTTTAGCAGTAACACACTCACATTTTTCATAAAACAAACACATTTTTTTCAGGAATCTACTCTCTGGAACCTAAAACTAATTTTAAAAAAACATCTTTCTAGGCATCCACTGTCCCTAATCGTGCAAGAAAATTTCAATTGACTTGTTGAAATATTGCAATCACCCTTATCCAAAAATGAAATTTAAATCAACTTTTTAGCAGTAACACACTCACATTTTTCATAAAACAAACACATTTTTTTCAGGAATCTACTCTCTGGAACCTAAAACTAATTTAAAAAAAAGATCTTTCTAGTCATCCACTGTCCCTAATCGTGCAAGAAAATTTCAATTGACTTGTTGAAATATTGCAATCACCCTTATTCAAAAACGAAATTTAAATCAACTTTTTAGCAGTAACACCCTCACATTTTAATAAAACAAACAAATTTTTTTCAGGAATCTACTCTCTGGAACCTAAAACTAATTTTAAAAAAATATCTTTCTAGGCATCCACTGTCCCTAATCGTGCAAGAAAATTTCAATTGACTTGTTGAAGTATTGCAATCACCCTTATCCAAAAACGAAATTTAAATCAACTTTTTAGCAGTAACACACTCACATTTTTCATAAAACAAACACATTTTTTTTCAGGAATCTACTCTCTGGAACCTAAAACTAATTTAAAAAAAAAACATCTTTCTAGGCATCCACTGTCCCTAATCGTGCAAGAAAATTTCAATTGACTTGTTGAAATATTGCAATCACCCTTATCCAAAAACGAAATTTAAATCAACTTTTTAGCAGTAACACACTCACATTTTTCATAAAACAAACACATTTTTTTCAGGAATCTACTCTCTGAAACCTAAAACTAATTTTAAAAAAACATCTTTCTAGGCATCCACTGTCCCTAATCGTGCAAGAAAATTTCAATTGACTTGTTGAAATATTGCAATCACCCTTATCCAAAAACGAAATTTAAATCAACTTTTTAGCAGTAACACACTCACATTTTTCATAAAACAAACACATTTTTTCAGGAATCAACTCTCTGGAACCTAAAACAAATATAAAAAAAAATCTTTCTATGCATCCACTCTCCCTAATCGTGCAAGAAAATTTCAATTAACTGGTTGAAATGATGCATTCACGCTTATCCTGAAACTAAATTTAAATCAACTTTTTTGCAGTAACACACTCACATTTTTCATGAAACAAATAATTTTTTTTTCAGGAATCCACTCTCTGGAACCTATAACGAATTTGTAAAAAACATCTTTCTAGGCATCCACTCTCCCTAATCTTGCAAGAAAATTTCAATTAACTTGTGGAAATATTGCAATCACCCTTATCCAAAAACGATATTTAAATCAACTTTTTTGCAGCAACACACTCACATTTTTCATAAAACAAACAATTTTTTTTCAGGAATCTACTCTCTGGAACCTAAAACTAATTTTAAAAAAACATCTTTCTAGGCATCCACTGTCCCTAATCGTGCAAGAAAATTTCAATTGACTTGTTGAAATATTGCAATCACCCTTATTCAAAAACGAAATTTAAATCAACTTTTTAGCAGTAACACCCTCACATTTTTCATAAAACAAACACATTTTTTTTCAGGAATCTACTCTCTGAAACCTAATACTAATTTAAAAAAGAAATCTTTCTATGCATCCACTGTCCCTAATCGTGCAAGAAAATTTCAATTGACTTGTTGAAGTATTGCAATCACCCTTATCCAAAAACGAAATTTAAATCAACTTTTTAGCAGTAACACACTCACATTTTTCATAAAACAAACACATTTTTTTCAGGAATCTACTCTCTGGAACCTAAAACTAATTTTAAAAAAACATCTTTCTAGGCATCCACTGTCCCTAATCGTGCAAGAAAATTTCAATTGACTTGTTGAAATATTGCAATCACCCTTATCCAAAAACGAAATTTAAATCAACTTTTTAGCAGTAACACACTCACATTTTTCATAAAACAAACACATTTTTTTCAGGAATCTACTCTCTGAAACCTAAAACTAATTTTAAAAAAACATCTTTCTAGGCATCCACTGTCCCTAATCGTGCAAGAAAATTTCAATTGACTTGTTGAAATATTGCAATCACCCTTATCCAAAAACAAAATTTAAATCAACTTTTTAGCAGTAACACACTCACATTTTTCATAAAACAAACACATTTTTTCAGGAATCAACTCTCTGGAACCTAAAACAAATATAAAAAAAACATCTTTCTAGTCATCCACTGTCCCTAATCGTGCAAGAAAATTTCAATTGACTTGTTGAAATATTGCATTCACGCTTATCCTGAAACTAAATTTAAATCAACTTTTTTGCAGTAACACACTCACATTTTTCATGAAACAAATAATTTTTTTTTCAGGAATCCACTCTCTGGAACCTATAACGAATTTGTAAAAAACATCTTTCTAGGCATCCACTCTCCCTAATCTTGCAAGAAAATTTCAATTAACTTGTTGAAATATTGCAATCACCCTTATCCAAAAACGATATTTAAATCAACTTTTTTGCAGTAACACACTCACATTTTTCATAAAACAAACACATTTTATTCAGGAATCTACTCTCTGGAACCTAAAACTAATTTAAAAAAAACATCTTTCTAGGCATCCACTGTCCCTAATCGTGCAAGAAAATTTCAATTGACTTGTTGAAATATTGCAATCACCCTTATCCAAAAATGAAATTTAAATCAACTTTTTAGCAGCAACACACTCACATTTTTCATAAAACAAACACATTTTTTTCAGGAATCTACTCTCTGGAACCTAAAACTAATTTAAAAAAAACATCTTTCTAGGCATCCACTGTCCCTAATCGTGCAAGAAAATTTCAATTGACTTGTTGAAATATTGCAATCACCCTTATTCAAAAACGAAATTTAAATCAACTTTTTAGCAGTAACACCCTCACATTTTTCATAAAACAAACACATTTTTTTTCAGGAATCTACTCTCTGAAACCTAATACTAATTTAAAAAAGAAATCTTTCTATGCATCCACTGTCCCTAATCGTGCAAGAAAATTTCAATTGACTTGTTGAAGTATTGCAATCACCCTTATCCAAAAACGAAATTTAAATCAACTTTTTAGCAGTAACACACTCACATTTTTCATAAAACAAACACATTTTTTTCAGCAATCTACTCTCTGGAACCTAAAACTAATTTTAAAAAAACATCTTTCTAGGCATCCACTGTCCCTAATCGTGCAAGAAAATTTCAATTGACTTGTTGAAATATTGCAATCACCCTTATTCAAAAACGAAATTTAAATCAACTTTTTAGCAGTAACACCCTCACATTTTGCATAAAACAAACACATTTTTTTCAGGAATCTACTCTCTGAAACCTAAAACTAATTAAAAAAAAACATCTTTCTAGGCATCCACTCTCCCTAATCTTCCAAGAAAATTTCAATTAACTAGTTGAAATAATGCAATCATGCCTATCCTGAAGCTACATTTAAATAAACTTTTTAGCAGTAACACACTCATATTTTTCATAAAACAAACACATTTTTTTCAGGAATCAACTCTCTGGAACCTAAAACAAATATAAAAAAAACAACTTTCTATGCATCCACTCTCCCTAATCGTGCAAGAAAATTTCAATTAACTTGTTGAAATGATGCATTCACGCTTATCCTGAAACCAAATTTAAATCAACTTTTTTGCAGTAACACACTCACATTTTTCATGAAACAAATAATTTTTTTTTCAGGAATCCACTCTCTGGAACCTATAACGAATTTGTAAAAAACATCTTTCTAGGCATCCACTCTCCCTAATCTTGCAAGAACATTTCAATTAACTTGTTGAAATATTGCAATCACCCGTATCCAAAAACAATATTTAAATCAACTTTTTTGCAGTAACACACTCACATTTTTCATAAAACAAACACATTTTTTTCAGGAATCTACTCTCTGGAACCTAAAACTAATTTTAAAAAAACATCTTTCTAGGCATCCACTGTCCCTAATCGTGCAAGAAAATTTCAATTGACTTGTTGAAATATTGCAATCACCCTTATCCAAAAATGAAATTTAAATCAACTTTTTAGCAGTAACACACTCACATTTTTCATAAAACAAACACATTTTTTTCAGGAATCTACTCTCTGGAACCTAAAACTAATTTTAAAAAAAACATCTTTCTAGGCATCCACTGTCCCTAATCGTACAAGAAAATTTCAATTGACTTGTTGAAATATTGCAATCACCCTTATTCAAAAACGAAATTTAAATCAACTTTTTAGCAGTAACACCCTCACATTTTTCATAAAACAAACACATTTTTTTCAGGAATCTACTCTCTGGAACCTAAAACTAATTTAAAAAAAAATCTTTCTAGGCATCCACTGTCCCTAATCGTGCAAGAAAATTTCAATTGACTTGTTGAAGTATTGCAATCACCCTTATCCAAAAACGAAATTTAAATCAACTTTTTAGCAGTAACACACTCACATTTTTCATAAAACAAACACATTTTTTTCAGGAATCTACTCTCTGGAACCTAAAACTAATTTTAAAAAAACATGTTTCTAGGCATCCACTGTCCCTAATCGTGCAAGAAAATTTCAATTGACTTGTTGAAATATTGCAATCACCCTTATCCAAAAACGAAATTTAAATCAACTTTTTAGCAGTAACACACTCACATTTTTCATAAAACAAACACATTTTTTCAGGAATCAACTCTCTGGAACCTAAAACAAATATAAAAAAAACATCTTTCTATGCATCCACTCTCCCTAATCGTGCAAGAAAATTTCAATTAACTAGTTGAAATAATGCAATCATGCCTATCCTGAAGCTAAATTTAAATAAACTTTTTAGCAGTAACACACTCACATTTTTCATAAAACAAACACATTTTTTTCAGGAATCAACTCTCTGGAACCTAAAACAAATATAAAAAAAAGATCTTTCTATGCATCCACTCTCCCTAATCGTGCAAGAAAATTTCAATTAACTTGTTGAAATGATGCATTCATGCTTATCCTGAAACTAAATTTAAATCAACTTTTTTGCAGTAACACACTCACATTTTTCATGAAACAAATAATTTTTTTTTCAGGAATCCACTCTCTGGAACCTATAACGAATTTGTAAAAAACATCTTTCTAGGCATCCACTCTCCCTAATCTTGCAAGAAAATTTCAATTAACTTGTTGAAATATTGCAATCACCTTTATCCAAAAACGATATTTAAATCAACTTTTTTGCAGTAACACACTCACATTTTTCATAAAACAAACACATTTTTTTCAGGAATCTACTCTCTGGAACCTAAAACTAATTTTAAAAAAACATCTTTCTAGGCATCCACTGTCCCTAATCGTGCAAGAAAATTTCAATTGACTTGTTGAAATATTGCAATCACCCTTATCCAAAAACGAAATTTAAATCAACTTTTTAGCAGTAACACACTCACATTTTTCATAAAACAAACACATTTTTTCAGGAATCAACTCTCTGGAACCTAAAACAAATATAAAAAAAACATCTTTCTATGCATCCACTCTCCCTAATCGTGCAAGAAAATTTCAATTAACTTGTTGAAATGATGCATTCACGCTTATCCTGAAACTAAATTTAAATCAACTTTTTTGCAGTAACACACTCACATTTTTCATGAAACAAATAATGTTTTTTTCAGGAATCCACTCTCTGGAACCTATAACGAATTTGTAAAAAACATCTTTCTAGGCATCCACTCTCCCTAATCTTGCAAGAAAATTTCAATTAACTTGTTGAAATATTGCAATCACCCTTATCCAAAAACGATATTTAAATCAACTTTTTTGCAGTAACACACTCACATTTTTCATAAAACAAACACATTTTTTTCAGGAATCTACTCTCTGGAACCTAAAACTAATTTTAAAAAAACATCTTTCTAGGCATCCACTGTCCCTAATCGTGCAAGAAAATTTCAATTGACTTGTTGAAATATTGCAATCACCCTTATCCAAAAATGAAATTTAAATCAACTTTTTAGCAGTAACACACTCACATTTTTCATAAAACAAACACATTTTTTTCAGGAATCAACTCTCTGGAACCTAAAACAAATATAAAAAAAACATCTTTCTATGCATCCACTCTCCCTAATCGTGCAAGAAAATTTCAATTAACTTGTTGAAATGATGCATTCATGCTTATCCTGAAACTAAATTTAAATCAACTTTTTTGCAGTAACACACTCTCATTTTTCATGAAACAAATAATTTTTTTTTCAGGAATCCACTCTCTGGAACCTATAACGAATTTGTAAAAAACATCTTTCTAGGCATCCACTCTCCCTAATCTTGCAAGAAAATGTCAATTAACTTGTTGAAATATTGCAATCACCTTTATCCAAAAACGATATTTAAATCAACTTTTTTGCAGTAACACACTCACATTTTTCATAAAACAAACACATTTTTTTCAGGAATCTACTCTCTGGAACCTAAAACTAATTTTAAAAAAACATCTTTCTAGGCATCCACTGTCCCTAATCGTGCAAGAAAATTTCAATTGACTTGTTGAAATATTGCAATCACCCTTATCCAAAAACGAAATTTAAATCAACTTTTTAGCAGTAACACACTCACATTTTTCATAAAACAAACACATTTTTTCAGGAATCAACTCTCTGGAACCTAAAACAAATATAAAAAAAACATCTTTCTATGCATCCACTCTCCCTAATCGTGCAAGAAAATTTCAATTAACTTGTTGAAATGATGCATTCACGCTTATCCTGAAACTAAATTTAAATCAACTTTTTTGCAGTAACACACTCACATTTTTCATGAAACAAATAATTTTTTTTTCAGGAATCCACTCTCTGGAACCTATAACGAATTTGTAAAAAACATCTTTCTAGGCATCCACTCTCCCTAATCTTGCAAGAAAATTTCAATTAACTTGTTGAAATATTGCAATCACCCTTATCCAAAAACGATATTTAAATCAACTTTTTTGCAGTAACACACTCACATTTTTCATAAAACAAACACATTTTTTTCAGGAATCTACTCTCTGGAACCTAAAACTAATTTTAAAAAAACATCTTTCTAGGCATCCACTGTCCCTAATCGTGCAAGAAAATTTCAATTGACTTGTTGAAATATTGCAATCACCCTTATCCAAAAATGAAATTTAAATCAACTTTTTAGCAGTAACACACTCACATTTTTCATAAAACAAACACATTTTTTTCAGGAATCTACTCTCTGAAACCTAATACTAATTTAAAAAAGAAATCTTTCTATGCATCCACTGTCCCTAATCGTGCAAGAAAATTTCAATTGACTTGTTGAAGTATTGCAATCACCCTTATCCAAAAACGAAATTTAAATCAACTTTTTAGCAGTAACACACTCACATTTTTCATAAAACAAACACATTTTTTTCAGGAATCTACTCTCTGGAACCTAAAACTAATTTTAAAAAAACATCTTTCTAGGCATCCACTGTCCCTAATCGTGCAAGAAATTTTCAATTGACTTGTTGAAATATTGCAATCACCCTTATCCAAAAACGAAATTTAAATCAACTTTTTAGCAGTAACACACTCACATTTTTCATAAAACAAACACATTTTTTTCAGGAATCTACTCTCTGAAACCTAAAACTAATTTTAAAAAACATATCTTTCTAGGCATCCACTGTCCCTAATCGTGCAAGAAAATTTCAATTGACTTGTTGAAATATTGCAATCACCCTTATTCAAAAACGAAATTTAAATCAACTTTTTAGCAGTAACACCCTCACATTTTTCATAAAACAAACACATTTTTTTCAGGAATCTACTCCCTGAAACCTAAAACTAATTAAAAAACATCTTTCTAGGCATCCACTCTCCCTAATCTTCCAAGAAAATTTCAATTAACTTATTGAAATATTAACATCACCCTTATCCAAAAACGACATTTAAATCAACTTTTTAGCAGTAACACACTCACATTTTTCATAAAACAAACACATTTTTTTCAGGAATCTACTCTCTGGAACCTAAAACTAATTTTAAAAAAACATCTTTCTAGGCATCCACTGTCCCTAATCGTGCAAGAAAATTTCAATTGACTTGTTGAAATATTGCAATCACCCTTATCCAAAAATGAAATTTAAATCAACTTTTTAGCAGTAACACACTCACATTTTTCATAAAACAAACACATTTTTTTCAGGAATCTACTCTCTGGAACCTAAAACTAATTTAAAAAAAAGATCTTTCTAGTCATCCACTGTCCCTAATCGTGCAAGAAAATTTCAATTGACTTGTTGAAATATTGCAATCACCCTTATTCAAAAACGAAATTTAAATCAACTTTTTAGCAGTAACACCCTCACATTTTAATAAAACAAACAAATTTTTTTCAGGAATCT
The DNA here is from genome assembly GCF_964263255.1 of Lissotriton vulgaris. Lineage (NCBI taxonomy): Eukaryota > Metazoa > Chordata > Amphibia > Caudata > Salamandridae > Lissotriton > Lissotriton vulgaris. The sequence continues at coordinate 22,811 of NW_028247857.1, forward strand.
ACTCTCTGGAACCTAAAACTAATTTTAAAAAAACATCTTTCTAGGCATCCACTGTCCCTAATCGTGCAAGAAAATTTCAATTGACTTGTTGAAGTATTGCAATCACCCTTATCCAAAAACGAAATTTAAATCAACTTTTTAGCAGTAACACACTCACATTTTTCATAAAACAAACACATTTTTTTTCAGGAATCTACTCTCTGGAACCTAAAACTAATTTAAAAAAAAACATCTTTCTAGGCATCCACTGTCCCTAATCGTGCAAGAAAATTTCAATTGACTTGTTGAAATATTGCAATCACCCTTATCCAAAAACGAAATTTAAATCAACTTTTTAGCAGTAACACACTCACATTTTTCATAAAACAAATAATTTTTTTTTCAGGAATCCACTCTCTGGAACCTATAACGAATTTGTAAAAAACATCTTTCTAGGCATCCACTCTCCCTAATCTTGCAAGAAAATTTCAATTAACTTGTTGAAATATTGCAATCACCCTTATCCAAAAACAATATTTAAATCAACTTTTTTGCAGTAACACACTCACATTTTTCATAAAACAAACACATTTTTTTCAGGAATCTACTCTCTGGAACCTAAAACTAATTTTAAAAAAACATCTTTCTAGGCATCCACTGTCCCTAATCGTGCAAGAAAATTTCAATTGACTTGTTGAAATATTGCAATCACCCTTATCCAAAAATGAAATTTAAATCAACTTTTTAGCAGTAACACACTCACATTTTTCATAAAACAAACACATTTTTTTCAGGAATCAACTCTCTGGAACCTAAAACAAATATAAAAAAAACATCTTTCTATGCATCCACTCTCCCTAATCGTGCAAGAAAATTTCAATTAACTTGTTGAAATGATGCATTCATGCTTATCCTGAAACTAAATTTAAATCAACTTTTTTGCAGTAACACACTCACATTTTTCATGAAACAAATAATTTTTTTTTCAGGAATCCACTCTCTGGAACCTATAACGAATTTGTAAAAAACATCTTTCTAGGCATCCACTCTCCCTAATCTTGCAAGAAAATTTCAATTAACTTGTTGAAATATTGCAATCACCTTTATCCAAAAACGATATTTAAATCAACTTTTTTGCAGTAACACACTCACATTTTTCATAAAACAAACACATTTTTTTCAGGAATCTACTCTCTGGAACCTAAAACTAATTTTAAAAAAACATCTTTCTAGGCATCCACTGTCCCTAATCGTGCAAGAAAATTTCAATTGACTTGTTGAAATATTGCAATCACCCTTATCCAAAAACGAAATTTAAATCAACTTTTTAGCAGTAACACACTCACATTTTTCATAAAACAAACACATTTTTTCAGGAATCAACTCTCTGGAACCTAAAACAAATATAAAAAAAACATCTTTCTATGCATCCACTCTCCCTAATCGTGCAAGAAAATTTCAATTAACTTGTTGAAATGATGCATTCACGCTTATCCTGAAACTAAATTTAAATCAACTTTTTTGCAGTAACACACTCACATTTTTCATGAAACAAATAATTTTTTTTTCAGGAATCCACTCTCTGGAACCTATAACGAATTTGTAAAAAACATCTTTCTAGGCATCCACTCTCCCTAATCTTGCAAGAAAATTTCAATTAACTTGTTGAAATATTGCAATCACCCTTATCCAAAAACGATATTTAAATCAACTTTTTTGCAGTAACACACTCACATTTTTCATAAAACAAACACATTTTTTTCAGGAATCTACTCTCTGGAACCTAAAACTAATTTTAAAAAAACATCTTTCTAGGCATCCACTGTCCCTAATCGTGCAAGAAAATTTCAATTGACTTGTTGAAATATTGCAATCACCCTTATCCAAAAATGAAATTTAAATCAACTTTTTAGCAGTAACACACTCACATTTTTCATAAAACAAACACATTTTTTTCAGGAATCTACTCTCTGAAACCTAATACTAATTTAAAAAAGAAATCTTTCTATGCATCCACTGTCCCTAATCGTGCAAGAAAATTTCAATTGACTTGTTGAAGTATTGCAATCACCCTTATCCAAAAACGAAATTTAAATCAACTTTTTAGCAGTAACACACTCACATTTTTCATAAAACAAACACATTTTTTTCAGGAATCTACTCTCTGGAACCTAAAACTAATTTTAAAAAAACATCTTTCTAGGCATCCACTGTCCCTAATCGTGCAAGAAAATTTCAATTGACTTGTTGAAATATTGCAATCACCCTTATCCAAAAACGAAATTTAAATCAACTTTTTAGCAGTAACACACTCACATTTTTCATAAAACAAACACATTTTTTTCAGGAATCTACTCTCTGAAACCTAAAACTAATTTTAAAAAACATATCTTTCTAGGCATCCACTGTCCCTAATCGTGCAAGAAAATTTCAATTGACTTGTTGAAATATTGCAATCACCCTTATTCAAAAACGAAATTTAAATCAACTTTTTAGCAGTAACACCCTCACATTTTTCATAAAACAAACAAATATTTTTCAGGAATCTACTCCCTGAAACCTAAAACTAATTAAAAAACATCTTTCTAGGCATCCACTCTCCCTAATCTTCCAAGAAAATTTCAATTAACTTATTGAAATATTAACATCACCCTTATCCAAAAACGACATTTAAATCAACTTTTTAGCAGTAACACACTCACATTTTTCATAAAACAAACACATTTTTTTCAGGAATCTACTCTCTGGAACCTAAAACTAATTTTAAAAAAACATCTTTCTAGGCATCCACTGTCCCTAATCGTGCAAGAAAATTTCAATTGACTTGTTGAAATATTGCAATCACCCTTATCCAAAAATGAAATTTAAATCAACTTTTTAGCAGTAACACACTCACATTTTTCATAAAACAAACACATTTTTTTCAGGAATCTACTCTCTGGAACCTAAAACTAATTTAAAAAAAAGATCTTTCTAGTCATCCACTGTCCCTAATCGTGCAAGAAAATTTCAATTGACTTGTTGAAATATTGCAATCACCCTTATTCAAAAACGAAATTTAAATCAACTTTTTAGCAGTAACACCCTCACATTTTAATAAAACAAACAAATTTTTTTCAGGAATCTACTCTCTGGAACCTAAAACTAATTTTAAAAAAACATCTTTCTAGGCATCCACTGTCCCTAATCGTGCAAGAAAATTTCAATTGACTTGTTGAAGTATTGCAATCACCCTTATCCAAAAACGAAATTTAAATCAACTTTTTAGCAGTAACACACTCACATTTTTCATAAAACAAACACATTTTTGTTTCAGGAATCTACTCTCTGGAACCTAAAACTAATTTAAAAAAAAAACATCTTTCTAGGCATCCACTGTCCCTAATCGTGCAAGAAAATTTCAATTGACTTGTTGAAATATTGCAATCACCCTTATCCAAAAACGAAATTTAAATCAACTTTTTAGCAGTAACACACTCACATTTTTCATAAAACAAACACATTTTTTTCAGGAATCTACTCTCTGAAACCTAAAACTAATTTTAAAAAAACATCTTTCTAGGCATCCACTGTCCCTAATCGTGCAAGAAAATTTCAATTGACTTGTTGAAATATTGCAATCACCCTTATCCAAAAACGAAATTTAAATCAACTTTTTAGCAGTAACACACTCACATTTTTCATAAAACAAACACATTTTTTCAGGAATCAACTCTCTGGAACCTAAAACAAATATAAAAAAAAATCTTTCTATGCATCCACTCTCCCTAATCGTGCAAGAAAATTTCAATTAACTTGTTGAAATGATGCATTCACGCTTATCCTGAAACTAAATTTAAATCAACTTTTTTGCAGTAACACACTCACATTTTTCATGAAACAAATAATTTTTTTTTCAGGAATCCACTCTCTGGAACCTAGAACAAATTTGTAAAAAACATCTTTCTAGGCATCCACTCTCCCTAATCTTGCAAGGAAATTTCAATTAACTTGTTGAAATATTGCAATCACCCTTATCCAAAAACGATATTTAAATCAACTTTTGTGCAGTAACACACTCACATTTTTCATAAAACAAACACATTTTTTTCAGGAATCTACTCTCTGGAACCTAAAACTAATTTTAAAAAAACATCTTTCTAGGCATCCACTGTCCCTAATCGTGCAAGAAAATTTCAATTGACTTGTTGAAATATTGCAATCACCCTTATCCAAAAATGAAATTTAAATCAACTTTTTAGCAGCAACACACTCACATTTTTCATAAAACAAACAAATTTTTTTCAGGAATCTACTCTCTGGAACCTAAAACTAATTTTAAAAAAACATCTTTCTAGGCATCCACTGTCCCTAATCGTGCAAGAAAATTTCAATTGACTTGTTGAAATATTGCAATCACCCTTATTCAAAAACGAAATTTAAATCAACTTTTTAGCAGTAACACCCTCACATTTTTCATAAAACAAACACATTTTTTTCAGGAATCTACTCTCTGAAACCTAATAGTAATTTAAAAAAGAAATCTTTCTATGCATCCACTGTCCCTAATCGTGCAAGAAAATTTCAATTGACTTGTTGAAGTATTGCAATCACCCTTATCCAAAAACGAAATTTAAATCAACTTTTTAGCAGTAACACACTCACATTTTTCATAAAACAAACACATTTTTTTCAGGAATCTACTCTCTGGAACCTAAAACTAATTTTAAAAAAACATCTTTCTAGGCATCCACTGTCCCTAATCGTGCAAGAAAATTTCAATTGACTTGTTGAAATATTGCAATCACCCTTATCCAAAAACGAAATTTAAATCAACTTTTTAGCAGTAACACACTCACATTTTTCATAAAACAAACACATTTTTTTCAGGAATCTACTCTCTGAAACCTAAAACTAATTTTAAAAAAACATCTTTCTAGGCATCCACTGTCCCTAATCGTGCAAGAAAATTTCAATTGACTTGTTGAAATATTGCAATCACCCTTATCCAAAAACAAAATTTAAATCAACTTTTTAGCAGTAACACACTCACATTTTTCATAAAACAAACAAATTTTTTTCAGGAATCAACTCTCTGGAACCTAAAACAAATATAAAAAAAACATCTTTCTAGTCATCCACTGTCCCTAATCGTGCAAGAAAATTTCAATTGACTTGTTGAAATATTGCAATCACTCTTATTCAAAAACGAAATTTAAATCAACTTTTTAGCAGTAACACCCTCACATTTTGCATAAAACAAACACATTTTTTTCAGGAATGTACTCTCTGAAACCTAAAACTAATTAAAAAAAACATCTTTCTAGGCATCCACTCTCCCTAATCTTCCAAGAAAATTTCAATTAACTAGTTGAAATAATGCAATCATGCCTATCCTGAAGCTACATTTAAATAAACTTTTTAGCAGTAACACACTCATATTTTTCATAAAACAAACACATTTTTTTCAGGAATCAACTCTCTGGAACCTAAAACAAATATAAAAAAAACAACTTTCTATGCATCCACTCTCCCTAATCGTGCAAGAAAATTTCAATTAACTTGTTGAAATGATGCATTCACGCTTATCCTGAAACCAAATTTAAATCAACTTTTTTGCAGTAACACACTCACATTTTTCATGAAACAAATAATTTTTTTTTCAGGAATCCACTCTCTGGAACCTATAACGAATTTGTAAAAAACATCTTTCTAGGCATCCACTCTCCCTAATCTTGCAAGAACATTTCAATTAACTTGTTGAAATATTGCAATCACCCTTATCCAAAAACAATATTTAAATCAACTTTTTTGCAGTAACACACTCACATTTTTCATAAAACAAACACATTTTTTTCAGGAATCTACTCTCTGGAACCTAAAACTAATTTTAAAAAAACATCTTTCTAGGCATCCACTGTCCCTAATCGTGCAAGAAAATTTCAATTGACTTGTTGAAATATTGCAATCACCCTTATCCAAAAATGAAATTTAAATCAACTTTTTAGCAGTAACACACTCACATTTTTCATAAAACAAACACATTTTTTTCAGGAATCTACTCTCTGGAACCTAAAACTAATTTTAAAAAAAACATCTTTCTAGGCATCCACTGTCCCTAATCGTACAAGAAAATTTCAATTGACTTGTTGAAATATTGCAATCACCCTTATTCAAAAACGAAATTTAAATCAACTTTTTAGCAGTAACACCCTCACATTTTTCATAAAACAAACACATTTTTTTCAGGAATCTACTCTCTGGAACCTAAAACTAATTTAAAAAAAAATCTTTCTAGGCATCCACTGTCCCTAATCGTGCAAGAAAATTTCAATTGACTTGTTGAAATATTGCAATCACCCTTATCCAAAAACGAAATTTAAATCAACTTTTTAGCAGTAACACACTCACATTTTTCATAAAACAAACACATTTTTTTCAGGAATCTACTCTCTGAAACCTAAAACTAATTTTAAAAAAACATCTTTCTAGGCATCCACTGTCCCTAATCATGCAAGAAAATTTCAATTGACTTGTTGAAATATTGCAATCACCCTTATCCAAAAACGAAATTTAAATCAACTTTTTAGCAGTAACACACTCACATTTTTGATAAAACAAACACATTTTTTCAGGAATCAACTCTCTGGAACCTAAAACAAATATAAAAAAAGATCTTTCTATGCATCCACTCTCCCTAATCGTGCAAGAAAATTTCAATTAACTTGTTGAAATGATGCATTCATGCTTATCCTGAAACTAAATTTAAATCAACTTTTTTGCAGTAACACACTCACATTTTTCATGAAACAAATAATTTTTTTTTCAGGAATCCACTCTCTGGAACCTATAACGAATTTGTAAAAAACATCTTTCTAGGCATCCACTCTCCCTAATCTTGCAAGAAAATTTCAATTAACTTGTTGAAATATTGCAATCACCTTTATCCAAAAACGATATTTAAATCAACTTTTTTGCAGTAACACACTCACATTTTTCATAAAACAAACACATTTTTTTCAGGAATCTACTCTCTGGAACCTAAAACTAATTTTAAAAAAACATCTTTCTAGGCATCCACTGTCCCTAATCGTGCAAGAAAATTTCAATTGACTTGTTGAAATATTGCAATCACCCTTATCCAAAAACGAAATTTAAATCAACTTTTTAGCAGTAACACACTCACATTTTTCATAAAACAAACACATTTTTTCAGGAATCAACTCTCTGGAACCTAAAACAAATATAAAAAAAACATCTTTCTATGCATCCACTCTCCCTAATCGTGCAAGAAAATTTCAATTAACTTGTTGAAATGATGCATTCACGCTTATCCTGAAACTAAATTTAAATCAACTTTTTTGCAGTAACACACTCACATTTTTCATGAAACAAATAATTTTTTTTTCAGGAATCCACTCTCTGGAACCTATAACGAATTTGTAAAAAACATCTTTCTAGGCATCCACTCTCCCTAATCTTGCAAGAAAATTTCAATTAACTTGTTGAAATATTGCAATCACCCTTATCCAAAAACGATATTTAAATCAACTTTTTTGCAGTAACACACTCACATTTTTCATAAAACAAACACATTTTTTTCAGGAATCTACTCTCTGGAACCTAAAACTAATTTTAAAAAAACATCTTTCTAGGCATCCACTGTCCCTAATCGTGCAAGAAAATTTCAATTGACTTGTTGAAATATTGCAATCACCCTTATCCAAAAATGAAATTTAAATCAACTTTTTAGCAGTAACACACTCACATTTTTCATAAAACAAACACATTTTTTTCAGGAATCAACTCTCTGGAACCTAAAACAAATATAAAAAAAAATCTTTCTATGCATCCACTCTCCCTAATCGTGCAAGAAAATTTCAATTAACTTGTTGAAATGATGCATTCATGCTTATCCTGAAACTAAATTTAAATCAACTTTTTTGCAGTAACACACTCACATTTTTCATGAAACAAATAATTTTTTTTTCAGGAATCCACTCTCTGGAACCTATAACGAATTTGTAAAAAACATCTTTCTAGGCATCCACTCTCCCTAATCTTGCAAGAAAATTTCAATTAACTTGTTGAAATATTGCAATCACCTTTATCCAAAAACGATATTTAAATCAACTTTTTTGCAGTAACACACTCACATTTTTCATAAAACAAACACATTTTTTTCAGGAATCTACTCTCTGGAACCTAAAACTAATTTTAAAAAAACATCTTTCTAGGCATCCACTGTCCCTAATCGTGCAAGAAAATTTCAATTGACTTGTTGAAATATTGCAATCACCCTTATCCAAAAACGAAATTTAAATCAACTTTTTAGCAGTAACACACTCACATTTTTCATAAAACAAACACATTTTTTCAGGAATCAACTCTCTGGAACCTAAAACAAATATAAAAAAAACATCTTTCTATGCATCCACTCTCCCTAATCGTGCAAGAAAATTTCAATTAACTTGTTGAAATGATGCATTCACGCTTATCCTGAAACTAAATTTAAATCAACTTTTTTGCAGTAACACACTCACATTTTTCATGAAACAAATAATTTTTTTTTCAGGAATCCACTCTCTGGAACCTATAACGAATTTGTAAAAAACATCTTTCTAGGCATCCACTCTCCCTAATCTTGCAAGAAAATTTCAATTAACTTGTTGAAATATTGCAATCACCCTTATCCAAAAACGATATTTAAATCAACTTTTTTGCAGTAACACACTCACATTTTTCATAAAACAAACACATTTTTTTCAGGAATCTACTCTCTGGAACCTAAAACTAATTTTAAAAAAACATCTTTCTAGGCATCCACTGTCCCTAATCGTGCAAGAAAATTTCAATTAACTTGTTGAAATATTGCAATCACCCTTATTCAAAAACGAAATTTAAATCAACTTTTTAGCAGTAACACCCTCACATTTTTCATAAAACAAACACATTTTTTTTCAGGAATCTACTCTCTGAAACCTAATACTAATTTAAAAAAGAAATCTTTCTATGCATCCACTGTCCCTAATCGTGCAAGAAAATTTCAATTGACTTGTTGAAGTATTGCAATCACCCTTATCCAAAAACGAAATTTAAATCAACTTTTTAGCAGTAACACACTCACATTTTTCATAAAACAAACACATTTTTTTCAGGAATCTACTCTCTGGAACCTAAAACTAATTTTAAAAAAACATCTTTCTAGGCATCCACTGTCCCTAATCGTGCAAGAAAATTTCAATTGACTTGTTGAAATATTGCAATCACCCTTATCCAAAAACGAAATTTAAATCAACTTTTTAGCAGTAACACACTCACATTTTTCATAAAACAAACACATTTTTTTCAGGAATCTACTCTCTGAAACCTAAAACTAATTTTAAAAAAACATCTTTCTAGGCATCCACTGTCCCTAATCGTGCAAGAAAATTTCAATTGACTTGTTGAAATATTGCAATCACCCTTATCCAAAAACAAAATTTAAATCAACTTTTTAGCAGTAACACACTCACATTTTTCATAAAACAAACACATTTTTTCAGGAATCAACTCTCTGGAACCTAAAACAAATATAAAAAAAACATCTTTCTAGTCATCCACTGTCCCTAATCGTGCAAGAAAATTTCAATTGACTTGTTGAAATATTGCATTCACGCTTATCCTGAAACTAAATTTAAATCAACTTTTTTGCAGTAACACACTCACATTTTTCATGAAACAAATAATTTTTTTTTCAGGAATCCACTCTCTGGAACCTATAACGAATTTGTAAAAAACATCTTTCTAGGCATCCACTCTCCCTAATCTTGCAAGAAAATTTCAATTAACTTGTTGAAATATTGCAATCACCCTTATCCAAAAACGATATTTAAATCAACTTTTTTGCAGTAACACACTCACATTTTTCATAAAACAAACACATTTTTTTCAGGAATCTACTCTCTGGAACCTAAAACTAATTTTAAAAAAACATCTTTCTAGGCATCCACTGTCCCTAATCGTGCAAGAAAATTTCAATTAACTTGTTGAAATATTGCAATCACCCTTATTCAAAAACGAAATTTAAATCAACTTTTTAGCAGTAACACCCTCACATTTTTCATAAAACAAACACATTTTTTTTCAGGAATCTACTCTCTGAAACCTAATACTAATTTAAAAAAGAAATCTTTCTATGCATCCACTGTCCCTAATCGTGCAAGAAAATTTCAATTGACTTGTTGAAGTATTGCAATCACCCTTATCCAAAAACGAAATTTAAATCAACTTTTTAGCAGTAACACACTCACATTTTTCATAAAACAAACACATTTTTTTCAGGAATCTACTCTCTGGAACCTAAAACTAATTTTAAAAAAACATCTTTCTAGGCATCCACTGTCCCTAATCGTGCAAGAAAATTTCAATTGACTTGTTGAAATATTGCAATCACCCTTATTCAAAAACGAAATTTAAATCAACTTTTTAGCAGTAACACCCTCACATTTTTCATAAAACAAACACATTTTTTTTCAGGAATCTACTCTCTGAAACCTAATACTAATTTAAAAAAGAAATCTTTCTATGCATCCACTGTCCCTAATCGTGCAAGAAAATTTCAATTGACTTGTTGAAGTATTGCAATCACCCTTATCCAAAAACGAAATTTAAATCAACTTTTTAGCAGTAACACACTCACATTTTTCATAAAACAAACACATTTTTTTCAGGAATCTACTCTCTGGAACCTAAAACTAATTTTAAAAAAACATCTTTCTAGGCATCCACTGTCCCTAATCGTGCAAGAAAATTTCAATTGACTTGTTGAAATATTGCAATCACCCTTATCCAAAAACGAAATTTAAATCAACTTTTTAGCAGTAACACACTCACATTTTTCATAAAACAAACACATTTTTTTCAGGAATCTACTCTCTGAAACCTAAAACTAATTTTAAAAAAACATCTTTCTAGGCATCCACTGTCCCTAATCGTGCAAGAAAATTTCAATTGACTTGTTGAAATATTGCAATCACCCTTATCCAAAAACAAAATTTAAATCAACTTTTTAGCAGTAACACACTCACATTTTTCATAAAACAAACACATTTTTTCAGGAATCAACTCTCTGGAACCTAAAACAAATATAAAAAAAACATCTTTCTAGTCATCCACTGTCCCTAATCGTGCAAGAAAATTTCAATTGACTTGTTGAAATATTGCATTCACGCTTATCCTGAAACTAAATTTAAATCAACTTTTTTGCAGTAACACACTCACATTTTTCATGAAACAAATAATTTTTTTTTCAGGAATCCACTCTCTGGAACCTATAACGAATTTGTAAAAAACATCTTTCTAGGCATCCACTCTCCCTAATCTTGCAAGAAAATTTCAATTAACTTGTTGAAATATTGCAATCACCCTTATCCAAAAACGATATTTAAATCAACTTTTTTGCAGTAACACACTCACATTTTTCATAAAACAAACACATTTTATTCAGGAATCTACTCTCTGGAACCTAAAACTAATTTAAAAAAAACATCTTTCTAGGCATCCACTGTCCCTAATCGTGCAAGAAAATTTCAATTGACTTGTTGAAATATTGCAATCACCCTTATCCAAAAATGAAATTTAAATCAACTTTTTAGCAGCAACACACTCACATTTTTCATAAAACAAACACATTTTTTTCAGGAATCTACTCTCTGGAACCTAAAACTAATTTAAAAAAAACATCTTTCTAGGCATCCACTGTCCCTAATCGTGCAAGAAAATTTCAATTGACTTGTTGAAATATTGCAATCACCCTTATTCAAAAACGAAATTTAAATCAACTTTTTAGCAGTAACACCCTCACATTTTTCATAAAACAAACACATTTTTTTTCAGGAATCTACTCTCTGAAACCTAATACTAATTTAAAAAAGAAATCTTTCTATGCATCCACTGTCCCTAATCGTGCAAGAAAATTTCAATTGACTTGTTGAAGTATTGCAATCACCCTTATCCAAAAACGAAATTTAAATCAACTTTTTAGCAGTAACACACTCACATTTTTCATAAAACAAACACATTTTTTTCAGCAATCTACTCTCTGGAACCTAAAACTAATTTTAAAAAAACATCTTTCTAGGCATCCACTGTCCCTAATCGTGCAAGAAAATTTCAATTGACTTGTTGAAATATTGCAATCACCCTTATTCAAAAACGAAATTTAAATCAACTTTTTAGCAGTAACACCCTCACATTTTGCATAAAACAAACACATTTTTTTCAGGAATCTACTCTCTGAAACCTAAAACTAATTAAAAAAAAACATCTTTCTAGGCATCCACTCTCCCTAATCTTCCAAGAAAATTTCAATTAACTAGTTGAAATAATGCAATCATGCCTATCCTGAAGCTACATTTAAATAAACTTTTTAGCAGTAACACACTCATATTTTTCATAAAACAAACACATTTTTTTCAGGAATCAACTCTCTGGAACCTAAAACAAATATAAAAAAAACAACTTTCTATGCATCCACTCTCCCTAATCGTGCAAGAAAATTTCAATTAACTTGTTGAAATGATGCATTCACGCTTATCCTGAAACCAAATTTAAATCAACTTTTTTGCAGTAACACACTCACATTTTTCATGAAACAAATAATTTTTTTTTCAGGAATCCACTCTCTGGAACCTATAACGAATTTGTAAAAAACATCTTTCTAGGCATCCACTCTCCCTAATCTTGCAAGAACATTTCAATTAACTTGTTGAAATATTGCAATCACCCGTATCCAAAAACAATATTTAAATCAACTTTTTTGCAGTAACACACTCACATTTTTCATAAAACAAACACATTTTTTTCAGGAATCTACTCTCTGGAACCTAAAACTAATTTTAAAAAAACATCTTTCTAGGCATCCACTGTCCCTAATCGTGCAAGAAAATTTCAATTGACTTGTTGAAATATTGCAATCACCCTTATCCAAAAATGAAATTTAAATCAACTTTTTAGCAGTAACACACTCACATTTTTCATAAAACAAACACATTTTTTTCAGGAATCTACTCTCTGGAACCTAAAACTAATTTTAAAAAAAACATCTTTCTAGGCATCCACTGTCCCTAATCGTACAAGAAAATTTCAATTGACTTGTTGAAATATTGCAATCACCCTTATTCAAAAACGAAATTTAAATCAACTTTTTAGCAGTAACACCCTCACATTTTTCATAAAACAAACACATTTTTTTCAGGAATCTACTCTCTGGAACCTAAAACTAATTTAAAAAAAAATCTTTCTAGGCATCCACTGTCCCTAATCGTGCAAGAAAATTTCAATTGACTTGTTGAAGTATTGCAATCACCCTTATCCAAAAACGAAATTTAAATCAACTTTTTAGCAGTAACACACTCACATTTTTCATAAAACAAACACATTTTTTTCAGGAATCTACTCTCTGGAACCTAAAACTAATTTTAAAAAAACATGTTTCTAGGCATCCACTGTCCCTAATCGTGCAAGAAAATTTCAATTGACTTGTTGAAATATTGCAATCACCCTTATCCAAAAACGAAATTTAAATCAACTTTTTAGCAGTAACACACTCACATTTTTCATAAAACAAACACATTTTTTCAGGAATCAACTCTCTGGAACCTAAAACAAATATAAAAAAAACATCTTTCTATGCATCCACTCTCCCTAATCGTGCAAGAAAATTTCAATTAACTAGTTGAAATAATGCAATCATGCCTATCCTGAAGCTAAATTTAAATAAACTTTTTAGCAGTAACACACTCACATTTTTCATAAAACAAACACATTTTTTTCAGGAATCAACTCTCTGGAACCTAAAACAAATATAAAAAAAAGATCTTTCTATGCATCCACTCTCCCTAATCGTGCAAGAAAATTTCAATTAACTTGTTGAAATGATGCATTCATGCTTATCCTGAAACTAAATTTAAATCAACTTTTTTGCAGTAACACACTCACATTTTTCATGAAACAAATAATTTTTTTTTCAGGAATCCACTCTCTGGAACCTATAACGAATTTGTAAAAAACATCTTTCTAGGCATCCACTCTCCCTAATCTTGCAAGAAAATTTCAATTAACTTGTTGAAATATTGCAATCACCTTTATCCAAAAACGATATTTAAATCAACTTTTTTGCAGTAACACACTCACATTTTTCATAAAACAAACACATTTTTTTCAGGAATCTACTCTCTGGAACCTAAAACTAATTTTAAAAAAACATCTTTCTAGGCATCCACTGTCCCTAATCGTGCAAGAAAATTTCAATTGACTTGTTGAAATATTGCAATCACCCTTATCCAAAAACGAAATTTAAATCAACTTTTTAGCAGTAACACACTCACATTTTTCATAAAACAAACACATTTTTTCAGGAATCAACTCTCTGGAACCTAAAACAAATATAAAAAAAACATCTTTCTATGCATCCACTCTCCCTAATCGTGCAAGAAAATTTCAATTAACTTGTTGAAATGATGCATTCACGCTTATCCTGAAACTAAATTTAAATCAACTTTTTTGCAGTAACACACTCACATTTTTCATGAAACAAATAATGTTTTTTTCAGGAATCCACTCTCTGGAACCTATAACGAATTTGTAAAAAACATCTTTCTAGGCATCCACTCTCCCTAATCTTGCAAGAAAATTTCAATTAACTTGTTGAAATATTGCAATCACCCTTATCCAAAAACGATATTTAAATCAACTTTTTTGCAGTAACACACTCACATTTTTCATAAAACAAACACATTTTTTTCAGGAATCTACTCTCTGGAACCTAAAACTAATTTTAAAAAAACATCTTTCTAGGCATCCACTGTCCCTAATCGTGCAAGAAAATTTCAATTGACTTGTTGAAATATTGCAATCACCCTTATCCAAAAATGAAATTTAAATCAACTTTTTAGCAGTAACACACTCACATTTTTCATAAAACAAACACATTTTTTTCAGGAATCAACTCTCTGGAACCTAAAACAAATATAAAAAAAACATCTTTCTATGCATCCACTCTCCCTAATCGTGCAAGAAAATTTCAATTAACTTGTTGAAATGATGCATTCATGCTTATCCTGAAACTAAATTTAAATCAACTTTTTTGCAGTAACACACTCTCATTTTTCATGAAACAAATAATTTTTTTTTCAGGAATCCACTCTCTGGAACCTATAACGAATTTGTAAAAAACATCTTTCTAGGCATCCACTCTCCCTAATCTTGCAAGAAAATGTCAATTAACTTGTTGAAATATTGCAATCACCTTTATCCAAAAACGATATTTAAATCAACTTTTTTGCAGTAACACACTCACATTTTTCATAAAACAAACACATTTTTTTCAGGAATCTACTCTCTGGAACCTAAAACTAATTTTAAAAAAACATCTTTCTAGGCATCCACTGTCCCTAATCGTGCAAGAAAATTTCAATTGACTTGTTGAAATATTGCAATCACCCTTATCCAAAAACGAAATTTAAATCAACTTTTTAGCAGTAACACACTCACATTTTTCATAAAACAAACACATTTTTTCAGGAATCAACTCTCTGGAACCTAAAACAAATATAAAAAAAACATCTTTCTATGCATCCACTCTCCCTAATCGTGCAAGAAAATTTCAATTAACTTGTTGAAATGATGCATTCACGCTTATCCTGAAACTAAATTTAAATCAACTTTTTTGCAGTAACACACTCACATTTTTCATGAAACAAATAATTTTTTTTTCAGGAATCCACTCTCTGGAACCTATAACGAATTTGTAAAAAACATCTTTCTAGGCATCCACTCTCCCTAATCTTGCAAGAAAATTTCAATTAACTTGTTGAAATATTGCAATCACCCTTATCCAAAAACGATATTTAAATCAACTTTTTTGCAGTAACACACTCACATTTTTCATAAAACAAACACATTTTTTTCAGGAATCTACTCTCTGGAACCTAAAACTAATTTTAAAAAAACATCTTTCTAGGCATCCACTGTCCCTAATCGTGCAAGAAAATTTCAATTGACTTGTTGAAATATTGCAATCACCCTTATCCAAAAATGAAATTTAAATCAACTTTTTAGCAGTAACACACTCACATTTTTCATAAAACAAACACATTTTTTTCAGGAATCTACTCTCTGAAACCTAATACTAATTTAAAAAAGAAATCTTTCTATGCATCCACTGTCCCTAATCGTGCAAGAAAATTTCAATTGACTTGTTGAAGTATTGCAATCACCCTTATCCAAAAACGAAATTTAAATCAACTTTTTAGCAGTAACACACTCACATTTTTCATAAAACAAACACATTTTTTTCAGGAATCTACTCTCTGGAACCTAAAACTAATTTTAAAAAAACATCTTTCTAGGCATCCACTGTCCCTAATCGTGCAAGAAATTTTCAATTGACTTGTTGAAATATTGCAATCACCCTTATCCAAAAACGAAATTTAAATCAACTTTTTAGCAGTAACACACTCACATTTTTCATAAAACAAACACATTTTTTTCAGGAATCTACTCTCTGAAACCTAAAACTAATTTTAAAAAACATATCTTTCTAGGCATCCACTGTCCCTAATCGTGCAAGAAAATTTCAATTGACTTGTTGAAATATTGCAATCACCCTTATTCAAAAACGAAATTTAAATCAACTTTTTAGCAGTAACACCCTCACATTTTTCATAAAACAAACACATTTTTTTCAGGAATCTACTCCCTGAAACCTAAAACTAATTAAAAAACATCTTTCTAGGCATCCACTCTCCCTAATCTTCCAAGAAAATTTCAATTAACTTATTGAAATATTAACATCACCCTTATCCAAAAACGACATTTAAATCAACTTTTTAGCAGTAACACACTCACATTTTTCATAAAACAAACACATTTTTTTCAGGAATCTACTCTCTGGAACCTAAAACTAATTTTAAAAAAACATCTTTCTAGGCATCCACTGTCCCTAATCGTGCAAGAAAATTTCAATTGACTTGTTGAAATATTGCAATCACCCTTATCCAAAAATGAAATTTAAATCAACTTTTTAGCAGTAACACACTCACATTTTTCATAAAACAAACACATTTTTTTCAGGAATCTACTCTCTGGAACCTAAAACTAATTTAAAAAAAAGATCTTTCTAGTCATCCACTGTCCCTAATCGTGCAAGAAAATTTCAATTGACTTGTTGAAATATTGCAATCACCCTTATTCAAAAACGAAATTTAAATCAACTTTTTAGCAGTAACACCCTCACATTTTAATAAAACAAACAAATTTTTTTCAGGAATCTACTCTCTGGAACCTAAAACTAATTTTAAAAAAACATCTTTCTAGGCATCCACTGTCCCTAATCGTGCAAGAAAATTTCAATTGACTTGTTGAAGTATTGCAATCACCCTTATCCAAAAACGAAATTTAAATCAACTTTTTAGCAGTAACACACTCACATTTTTCATAAAACAAACACATTTTTTTTCAGGAATCTACTCTCTGGAACCTAAAACTAATTTAAAAAAAAACATCTTTCTAGGCATCCACTGTCCCTAATCGTGCAAGAAAATTTCAATTGACTTGTTGAAATATTGCAATCACCCTTATCCAAAAACGAAATTTAAATCAACTTTTTAGCAGTAACACACTCACATTTTTCATAAAACAAATAATTTTTTTTTCAGGAATCCACTCTCTGGAACCTATAACGAATTTGTAAAAAACATCTTTCTAGGCATCCACTCTCCCTAATCTTGCAAGAAAATTTCAATTAACTTGTTGAAATATTGCAATCACCCTTATCCAAAAACAATATTTAAATCAACTTTTTTGCAGTAACACACTCACATTTTTCATAAAACAAACACATTTTTTTCAGGAATCTACTCTCTGGAACCTAAAACTAATTTTAAAAAAACATCTTTCTAGGCATCCACTGTCCCTAATCGTGCAAGAAAATTTCAATTGACTTGTTGAAATATTGCAATCACCCTTATCCAAAAATGAAATTTAAATCAACTTTTTAGCAGTAACACACTCACATTTTTCATAAAACAAACACATTTTTTTCAGGAATCAACTCTCTGGAACCTAAAACAAATATAAAAAAAACATCTTTCTATGCATCCACTCTCCCTAATCGTGCAAGAAAATTTCAATTAACTTGTTGAAATGATGCATTCATGCTTATCCTGAAACTAAATTTAAATCAACTTTTTTGCAGTAACACACTCACATTTTTCATGAAACAAATAATTTTTTTTTCAGGAATCCACTCTCTGGAACCTATAACGAATTTGTAAAAAACATCTTTCTAGGCATCCACTCTCCCTAATCTTGCAAGAAAATTTCAATTAACTTGTTGAAATATTGCAATCACCTTTATCCAAAAACGATATTTAAATCAACTTTTTTGCAGTAACACACTCACATTTTTCATAAAACAAACACATTTTTTTCAGGAATCTACTCTCTGGAACCTAAAACTAATTTTAAAAAAACATCTTTCTAGGCATCCACTGTCCCTAATCGTGCAAGAAAATTTCAATTGACTTGTTGAAATATTGCAATCACCCTTATCCAAAAACGAAATTTAAATCAACTTTTTAGCAGTAACACACTCACATTTTTCATAAAACAAACACATTTTTTCAGGAATCAACTCTCTGGAACCTAAAACAAATATAAAAAAAACATCTTTCTATGCATCCACTCTCCCTAATCGTGCAAGAAAATTTCAATTAACTTGTTGAAATGATGCATTCACGCTTATCCTGAAACTAAATTTAAATCAACTTTTTTGCAGTAACACACTCACATTTTTCATGAAACAAATAATTTTTTTTTCAGGAATCCACTCTCTGGAACCTATAACGAATTTGTAAAAAACATCTTTCTAGGCATCCACTCTCCCTAATCTTGCAAGAAAATTTCAATTAACTTGTTGAAATATTGCAATCACCCTTATCCAAAAACGATATTTAAATCAACTTTTTTGCAGTAACACACTCACATTTTTCATAAAACAAACACATTTTTTTCAGGAATCTACTCTCTGGAACCTAAAACTAATTTTAAAAAAACATCTTTCTAGGCATCCACTGTCCCTAATCGTGCAAGAAAATTTCAATTGACTTGTTGAAATATTGCAATCACCCTTATCCAAAAATGAAATTTAAATCAACTTTTTAGCAGTAACACACTCACATTTTTCATAAAACAAACACATTTTTTTCAGGAATCTACTCTCTGAAACCTAATACTAATTTAAAAAAGAAATCTTTCTATGCATCCACTGTCCCTAATCGTGCAAGAAAATTTCAATTGACTTGTTGAAGTATTGCAATCACCCTTATCCAAAAACGAAATTTAAATCAACTTTTTAGCAGTAACACACTCACATTTTTCATAAAACAAACACATTTTTTTCAGGAATCTACTCTCTGGAACCTAAAACTAATTTTAAAAAAACATCTTTCTAGGCATCCACTGTCCCTAATCGTGCAAGAAAATTTCAATTGACTTG
Source organism: Lissotriton vulgaris (assembly GCF_964263255.1). Classification (NCBI taxonomy): domain Eukaryota; kingdom Metazoa; phylum Chordata; class Amphibia; order Caudata; family Salamandridae; genus Lissotriton; species Lissotriton vulgaris. The sequence continues at coordinate 42,309 of NW_028247857.1, forward strand.
TTGAAATATTGCAATCACCCTTATCCAAAAACGAAATTTAAATCAACTTTTTAGCAGTAACACACTCACATTTTTCATAAAACAAACACATTTTTTTCAGGAATCTACTCTCTGAAACCTAAAACTAATTTTAAAAAACATATCTTTCTAGGCATCCACTGTCCCTAATCGTGCAAGAAAATTTCAATTGACTTGTTGAAATATTGCAATCACCCTTATTCAAAAACGAAATTTAAATCAACTTTTTAGCAGTAACACCCTCACATTTTTCATAAAACAAACAAATATTTTTCAGGAATCTACTCCCTGAAACCTAAAACTAATTAAAAAACATCTTTCTAGGCATCCACTCTCCCTAATCTTCCAAGAAAATTTCAATTAACTTATTGAAATATTAACATCACCCTTATCCAAAAACGACATTTAAATCAACTTTTTAGCAGTAACACACTCACATTTTTCATAAAACAAACACATTTTTTTCAGGAATCTACTCTCTGGAACCTAAAACTAATTTTAAAAAAACATCTTTCTAGGCATCCACTGTCCCTAATCGTGCAAGAAAATTTCAATTGACTTGTTGAAATATTGCAATCACCCTTATCCAAAAATGAAATTTAAATCAACTTTTTAGCAGTAACACACTCACATTTTTCATAAAACAAACACATTTTTTTCAGGAATCTACTCTCTGGAACCTAAAACTAATTTAAAAAAAAGATCTTTCTAGTCATCCACTGTCCCTAATCGTGCAAGAAAATTTCAATTGACTTGTTGAAATATTGCAATCACCCTTATTCAAAAACGAAATTTAAATCAACTTTTTAGCAGTAACACCCTCACATTTTAATAAAACAAACAAATTTTTTTCAGGAATCTACTCTCTGGAACCTAAAACTAATTTTAAAAAAACATCTTTCTAGGCATCCACTGTCCCTAATCGTGCAAGAAAATTTCAATTGACTTGTTGAAGTATTGCAATCACCCTTATCCAAAAACGAAATTTAAATCAACTTTTTAGCAGTAACACACTCACATTTTTCATAAAACAAACACATTTTTGTTTCAGGAATCTACTCTCTGGAACCTAAAACTAATTTAAAAAAAAAACATCTTTCTAGGCATCCACTGTCCCTAATCGTGCAAGAAAATTTCAATTGACTTGTTGAAATATTGCAATCACCCTTATCCAAAAACGAAATTTAAATCAACTTTTTAGCAGTAACACACTCACATTTTTCATAAAACAAACACATTTTTTTCAGGAATCTACTCTCTGAAACCTAAAACTAATTTTAAAAAAACATCTTTCTAGGCATCCACTGTCCCTAATCGTGCAAGAAAATTTCAATTGACTTGTTGAAATATTGCAATCACCCTTATCCAAAAACGAAATTTAAATCAACTTTTTAGCAGTAACACACTCACATTTTTCATAAAACAAACACATTTTTTCAGGAATCAACTCTCTGGAACCTAAAACAAATATAAAAAAAAATCTTTCTATGCATCCACTCTCCCTAATCGTGCAAGAAAATTTCAATTAACTTGTTGAAATGATGCATTCACGCTTATCCTGAAACTAAATTTAAATCAACTTTTTTGCAGTAACACACTCACATTTTTCATGAAACAAATAATTTTTTTTTCAGGAATCCACTCTCTGGAACCTAGAACAAATTTGTAAAAAACATCTTTCTAGGCATCCACTCTCCCTAATCTTGCAAGGAAATTTCAATTAACTTGTTGAAATATTGCAATCACCCTTATCCAAAAACGATATTTAAATCAACTTTTGTGCAGTAACACACTCACATTTTTCATAAAACAAACACATTTTTTTCAGGAATCTACTCTCTGGAACCTAAAACTAATTTTAAAAAAACATCTTTCTAGGCATCCACTGTCCCTAATCGTGCAAGAAAATTTCAATTGACTTGTTGAAATATTGCAATCACCCTTATCCAAAAATGAAATTTAAATCAACTTTTTAGCAGCAACACACTCACATTTTTCATAAAACAAACAAATTTTTTTCAGGAATCTACTCTCTGGAACCTAAAACTAATTTTAAAAAAACATCTTTCTAGGCATCCACTGTCCCTAATCGTGCAAGAAAATTTCAATTGACTTGTTGAAATATTGCAATCACCCTTATTCAAAAACGAAATTTAAATCAACTTTTTAGCAGTAACACCCTCACATTTTTCATAAAACAAACACATTTTTTTCAGGAATCTACTCTCTGAAACCTAATAGTAATTTAAAAAAGAAATCTTTCTATGCATCCACTGTCCCTAATCGTGCAAGAAAATTTCAATTGACTTGTTGAAGTATTGCAATCACCCTTATCCAAAAACGAAATTTAAATCAACTTTTTAGCAGTAACACACTCACATTTTTCATAAAACAAACACATTTTTTTCAGGAATCTACTCTCTGGAACCTAAAACTAATTTTAAAAAAACATCTTTCTAGGCATCCACTGTCCCTAATCGTGCAAGAAAATTTCAATTGACTTGTTGAAATATTGCAATCACCCTTATCCAAAAACGAAATTTAAATCAACTTTTTAGCAGTAACACACTCACATTTTTCATAAAACAAACACATTTTTTTCAGGAATCTACTCTCTGAAACCTAAAACTAATTTTAAAAAAACATCTTTCTAGGCATCCACTGTCCCTAATCGTGCAAGAAAATTTCAATTGACTTGTTGAAATATTGCAATCACCCTTATCCAAAAACAAAATTTAAATCAACTTTTTAGCAGTAACACACTCACATTTTTCATAAAACAAACAAATTTTTTTCAGGAATCAACTCTCTGGAACCTAAAACAAATATAAAAAAAACATCTTTCTAGTCATCCACTGTCCCTAATCGTGCAAGAAAATTTCAATTGACTTGTTGAAATATTGCAATCACTCTTATTCAAAAACGAAATTTAAATCAACTTTTTAGCAGTAACACCCTCACATTTTGCATAAAACAAACACATTTTTTTCAGGAATGTACTCTCTGAAACCTAAAACTAATTAAAAAAAACATCTTTCTAGGCATCCACTCTCCCTAATCTTCCAAGAAAATTTCAATTAACTAGTTGAAATAATGCAATCATGCCTATCCTGAAGCTACATTTAAATAAACTTTTTAGCAGTAACACACTCATATTTTTCATAAAACAAACACATTTTTTTCAGGAATCAACTCTCTGGAACCTAAAACAAATATAAAAAAAACAACTTTCTATGCATCCACTCTCCCTAATCGTGCAAGAAAATTTCAATTAACTTGTTGAAATGATGCATTCACGCTTATCCTGAAACCAAATTTAAATCAACTTTTTTGCAGTAACACACTCACATTTTTCATGAAACAAATAATTTTTTTTTCAGGAATCCACTCTCTGGAACCTATAACGAATTTGTAAAAAACATCTTTCTAGGCATCCACTCTCCCTAATCTTGCAAGAACATTTCAATTAACTTGTTGAAATATTGCAATCACCCTTATCCAAAAACAATATTTAAATCAACTTTTTTGCAGTAACACACTCACATTTTTCATAAAACAAACACATTTTTTTCAGGAATCTACTCTCTGGAACCTAAAACTAATTTTAAAAAAACATCTTTCTAGGCATCCACTGTCCCTAATCGTGCAAGAAAATTTCAATTGACTTGTTGAAATATTGCAATCACCCTTATCCAAAAATGAAATTTAAATCAACTTTTTAGCAGTAACACACTCACATTTTTCATAAAACAAACACATTTTTTTCAGGAATCTACTCTCTGGAACCTAAAACTAATTTTAAAAAAAACATCTTTCTAGGCATCCACTGTCCCTAATCGTACAAGAAAATTTCAATTGACTTGTTGAAATATTGCAATCACCCTTATTCAAAAACGAAATTTAAATCAACTTTTTAGCAGTAACACCCTCACATTTTTCATAAAACAAACACATTTTTTTCAGGAATCTACTCTCTGGAACCTAAAACTAATTTAAAAAAAAATCTTTCTAGGCATCCACTGTCCCTAATCGTGCAAGAAAATTTCAATTGACTTGTTGAAATATTGCAATCACCCTTATCCAAAAACGAAATTTAAATCAACTTTTTAGCAGTAACACACTCACATTTTTCATAAAACAAACACATTTTTTTCAGGAATCTACTCTCTGAAACCTAAAACTAATTTTAAAAAAACATCTTTCTAGGCATCCACTGTCCCTAATCATGCAAGAAAATTTCAATTGACTTGTTGAAATATTGCAATCACCCTTATCCAAAAACGAAATTTAAATCAACTTTTTAGCAGTAACACACTCACATTTTTGATAAAACAAACACATTTTTTCAGGAATCAACTCTCTGGAACCTAAAACAAATATAAAAAAAGATCTTTCTATGCATCCACTCTCCCTAATCGTGCAAGAAAATTTCAATTAACTTGTTGAAATGATGCATTCATGCTTATCCTGAAACTAAATTTAAATCAACTTTTTTGCAGTAACACACTCACATTTTTCATGAAACAAATAATTTTTTTTTCAGGAATCCACTCTCTGGAACCTATAACGAATTTGTAAAAAACATCTTTCTAGGCATCCACTCTCCCTAATCTTGCAAGAAAATTTCAATTAACTTGTTGAAATATTGCAATCACCTTTATCCAAAAACGATATTTAAATCAACTTTTTTGCAGTAACACACTCACATTTTTCATAAAACAAACACATTTTTTTCAGGAATCTACTCTCTGGAACCTAAAACTAATTTTAAAAAAACATCTTTCTAGGCATCCACTGTCCCTAATCGTGCAAGAAAATTTCAATTGACTTGTTGAAATATTGCAATCACCCTTATCCAAAAACGAAATTTAAATCAACTTTTTAGCAGTAACACACTCACATTTTTCATAAAACAAACACATTTTTTCAGGAATCAACTCTCTGGAACCTAAAACAAATATAAAAAAAACATCTTTCTATGCATCCACTCTCCCTAATCGTGCAAGAAAATTTCAATTAACTTGTTGAAATGATGCATTCACGCTTATCCTGAAACTAAATTTAAATCAACTTTTTTGCAGTAACACACTCACATTTTTCATGAAACAAATAATTTTTTTTTCAGGAATCCACTCTCTGGAACCTATAACGAATTTGTAAAAAACATCTTTCTAGGCATCCACTCTCCCTAATCTTGCAAGAAAATTTCAATTAACTTGTTGAAATATTGCAATCACCCTTATCCAAAAACGATATTTAAATCAACTTTTTTGCAGTAACACACTCACATTTTTCATAAAACAAACACATTTTTTTCAGGAATCTACTCTCTGGAACCTAAAACTAATTTTAAAAAAACATCTTTCTAGGCATCCACTGTCCCTAATCGTGCAAGAAAATTTCAATTGACTTGTTGAAATATTGCAATCACCCTTATCCAAAAATGAAATTTAAATCAACTTTTTAGCAGTAACACACTCACATTTTTCATAAAACAAACACATTTTTTTCAGGAATCAACTCTCTGGAACCTAAAACAAATATAAAAAAAAATCTTTCTATGCATCCACTCTCCCTAATCGTGCAAGAAAATTTCAATTAACTTGTTGAAATGATGCATTCATGCTTATCCTGAAACTAAATTTAAATCAACTTTTTTGCAGTAACACACTCACATTTTTCATGAAACAAATAATTTTTTTTTCAGGAATCCACTCTCTGGAACCTATAACGAATTTGTAAAAAACATCTTTCTAGGCATCCACTCTCCCTAATCTTGCAAGAAAATTTCAATTAACTTGTTGAAATATTGCAATCACCTTTATCCAAAAACGATATTTAAATCAACTTTTTTGCAGTAACACACTCACATTTTTCATAAAACAAACACATTTTTTTCAGGAATCTACTCTCTGGAACCTAAAACTAATTTTAAAAAAACATCTTTCTAGGCATCCACTGTCCCTAATCGTGCAAGAAAATTTCAATTGACTTGTTGAAATATTGCAATCACCCTTATCCAAAAACGAAATTTAAATCAACTTTTTAGCAGTAACACACTCACATTTTTCATAAAACAAACACATTTTTTCAGGAATCAACTCTCTGGAACCTAAAACAAATATAAAAAAAACATCTTTCTATGCATCCACTCTCCCTAATCGTGCAAGAAAATTTCAATTAACTTGTTGAAATGATGCATTCACGCTTATCCTGAAACTAAATTTAAATCAACTTTTTTGCAGTAACACACTCACATTTTTCATGAAACAAATAATTTTTTTTTCAGGAATCCACTCTCTGGAACCTATAACGAATTTGTAAAAAACATCTTTCTAGGCATCCACTCTCCCTAATCTTGCAAGAAAATTTCAATTAACTTGTTGAAATATTGCAATCACCCTTATCCAAAAACGATATTTAAATCAACTTTTTTGCAGTAACACACTCACATTTTTCATAAAACAAACACATTTTTTTCAGGAATCTACTCTCTGGAACCTAAAACTAATTTTAAAAAAACATCTTTCTAGGCATCCACTGTCCCTAATCGTGCAAGAAAATTTCAATTAACTTGTTGAAATATTGCAATCACCCTTATTCAAAAACGAAATTTAAATCAACTTTTTAGCAGTAACACCCTCACATTTTTCATAAAACAAACACATTTTTTTTCAGGAATCTACTCTCTGAAACCTAATACTAATTTAAAAAAGAAATCTTTCTATGCATCCACTGTCCCTAATCGTGCAAGAAAATTTCAATTGACTTGTTGAAGTATTGCAATCACCCTTATCCAAAAACGAAATTTAAATCAACTTTTTAGCAGTAACACACTCACATTTTTCATAAAACAAACACATTTTTTTCAGGAATCTACTCTCTGGAACCTAAAACTAATTTTAAAAAAACATCTTTCTAGGCATCCACTGTCCCTAATCGTGCAAGAAAATTTCAATTGACTTGTTGAAATATTGCAATCACCCTTATCCAAAAACGAAATTTAAATCAACTTTTTAGCAGTAACACACTCACATTTTTCATAAAACAAACACATTTTTTTCAGGAATCTACTCTCTGAAACCTAAAACTAATTTTAAAAAAACATCTTTCTAGGCATCCACTGTCCCTAATCGTGCAAGAAAATTTCAATTGACTTGTTGAAATATTGCAATCACCCTTATCCAAAAACAAAATTTAAATCAACTTTTTAGCAGTAACACACTCACATTTTTCATAAAACAAACACATTTTTTCAGGAATCAACTCTCTGGAACCTAAAACAAATATAAAAAAAACATCTTTCTAGTCATCCACTGTCCCTAATCGTGCAAGAAAATTTCAATTGACTTGTTGAAATATTGCATTCACGCTTATCCTGAAACTAAATTTAAATCAACTTTTTTGCAGTAACACACTCACATTTTTCATGAAACAAATAATTTTTTTTTCAGGAATCCACTCTCTGGAACCTATAACGAATTTGTAAAAAACATCTTTCTAGGCATCCACTCTCCCTAATCTTGCAAGAAAATTTCAATTAACTTGTTGAAATATTGCAATCACCCTTATCCAAAAACGATATTTAAATCAACTTTTTTGCAGTAACACACTCACATTTTTCATAAAACAAACACATTTTTTTCAGGAATCTACTCTCTGGAACCTAAAACTAATTTTAAAAAAACATCTTTCTAGGCATCCACTGTCCCTAATCGTGCAAGAAAATTTCAATTAACTTGTTGAAATATTGCAATCACCCTTATTCAAAAACGAAATTTAAATCAACTTTTTAGCAGTAACACCCTCACATTTTTCATAAAACAAACACATTTTTTTTCAGGAATCTACTCTCTGAAACCTAATACTAATTTAAAAAAGAAATCTTTCTATGCATCCACTGTCCCTAATCGTGCAAGAAAATTTCAATTGACTTGTTGAAGTATTGCAATCACCCTTATCCAAAAACGAAATTTAAATCAACTTTTTAGCAGTAACACACTCACATTTTTCATAAAACAAACACATTTTTTTCAGGAATCTACTCTCTGGAACCTAAAACTAATTTTAAAAAAACATCTTTCTAGGCATCCACTGTCCCTAATCGTGCAAGAAAATTTCAATTGACTTGTTGAAATATTGCAATCACCCTTATCCAAAAACGAAATTTAAATCAACTTTTTAGCAGTAACACACTCACATTTTTCATAAAACAAACACATTTTTTTCAGGAATCTACTCTCTGAAACCTAAAACTAATTTTAAAAAAACATCTTTCTAGGCATCCACTGTCCCTAATCGTGCAAGAAAATTTCAATTGACTTGTTGAAATATTGCAATCACCCTTATCCAAAAACAAAATTTAAATCAACTTTTTAGCAGTAACACACTCACATTTTTCATAAAACAAACACATTTTTTCAGGAATCAACTCTCTGGAACCTAAAACAAATATAAAAAAAACATCTTTCTAGTCATCCACTGTCCCTAATCGTGCAAGAAAATTTCAATTGACTTGTTGAAATATTGCATTCACGCTTATCCTGAAACTAAATTTAAATCAACTTTTTTGCAGTAACACACTCACATTTTTCATGAAACAAATAATTTTTTTTTCAGGAATCCACTCTCTGGAACCTATAACGAATTTGTAAAAAACATCTTTCTAGGCATCCACTCTCCCTAATCTTGCAAGAAAATTTCAATTAACTTGTTGAAATATTGCAATCACCCTTATCCAAAAACGATATTTAAATCAACTTTTTTGCAGTAACACACTCACATTTTTCATAAAACAAACACATTTTATTCAGGAATCTACTCTCTGGAACCTAAAACTAATTTAAAAAAAACATCTTTCTAGGCATCCACTGTCCCTAATCGTGCAAGAAAATTTCAATTGACTTGTTGAAATATTGCAATCACCCTTATCCAAAAATGAAATTTAAATCAACTTTTTAGCAGCAACACACTCACATTTTTCATAAAACAAACACATTTTTTTCAGGAATCTACTCTCTGGAACCTAAAACTAATTTAAAAAAAACATCTTTCTAGGCATCCACTGTCCCTAATCGTGCAAGAAAATTTCAATTGACTTGTTGAAATATTGCAATCACCCTTATTCAAAAACGAAATTTAAATCAACTTTTTAGCAGTAACACCCTCACATTTTTCATAAAACAAACACATTTTTTTTCAGGAATCTACTCTCTGAAACCTAATACTAATTTAAAAAAGAAATCTTTCTATGCATCCACTGTCCCTAATCGTGCAAGAAAATTTCAATTGACTTGTTGAAGTATTGCAATCACCCTTATCCAAAAACGAAATTTAAATCAACTTTTTAGCAGTAACACACTCACATTTTTCATAAAACAAACACATTTTTTTCAGCAATCTACTCTCTGGAACCTAAAACTAATTTTAAAAAAACATCTTTCTAGGCATCCACTGTCCCTAATCGTGCAAGAAAATTTCAATTGACTTGTTGAAATATTGCAATCACCCTTATTCAAAAACGAAATTTAAATCAACTTTTTAGCAGTAACACCCTCACATTTTGCATAAAACAAACACATTTTTTTCAGGAATCTACTCTCTGAAACCTAAAACTAATTAAAAAAAAACATCTTTCTAGGCATCCACTCTCCCTAATCTTCCAAGAAAATTTCAATTAACTAGTTGAAATAATGCAATCATGCCTATCCTGAAGCTACATTTAAATAAACTTTTTAGCAGTAACACACTCATATTTTTCATAAAACAAACACATTTTTTTCAGGAATCAACTCTCTGGAACCTAAAACAAATATAAAAAAAACAACTTTCTATGCATCCACTCTCCCTAATCGTGCAAGAAAATTTCAATTAACTTGTTGAAATGATGCATTCACGCTTATCCTGAAACCAAATTTAAATCAACTTTTTTGCAGTAACACACTCACATTTTTCATGAAACAAATAATTTTTTTTTCAGGAATCCACTCTCTGGAACCTATAACGAATTTGTAAAAAACATCTTTCTAGGCATCCACTCTCCCTAATCTTGCAAGAACATTTCAATTAACTTGTTGAAATATTGCAATCACCCTTATCCAAAAACAATATTTAAATCAACTTTTTTGCAGTAACACACTCACATTTTTCATAAAACAAACACATTTTTTTCAGGAATCTACTCTCTGGAACCTAAAACTAATTTTAAAAAAACATCTTTCTAGGCATCCACTGTCCCTAATCGTGCAAGAAAATTTCAATTGACTTGTTGAAATATTGCAATCACCCTTATCCAAAAATGAAATTTAAATCAACTTTTTAGCAGTAACACACTCACATTTTTCATAAAACAAACACATTTTTTTCAGGAATCTACTCTCTGGAACCTAAAACTAATTTTAAAAAAAACATCTTTCTAGGCATCCACTGTCCCTAATCGTACAAGAAAATTTCAATTGACTTGTTGAAATATTGCAATCACCCTTATTCAAAAACGAAATTTAAATCAACTTTTTAGCAGTAACACCCTCACATTTTTCATAAAACAAACACATTTTTTTCAGGAATCTACTCTCTGGAACCTAAAACTAATTTAAAAAAAAATCTTTCTAGGCATCCACTGTCCCTAATCGTGCAAGAAAATTTCAATTGACTTGTTGAAGTATTGCAATCACCCTTATCCAAAAACGAAATTTAAATCAACTTTTTAGCAGTAACACACTCACATTTTTCATAAAACAAACACATTTTTTTCAGGAATCTACTCTCTGGAACCTAAAACTAATTTAAAAAAAACATGTTTCTAGGCATCCACTGTCCCTAATCGTGCAAGAAAATTTCAATTGACTTGTTGAAATATTGCAATCACCCTTATCCAAAAACGAAATTTAAATCAACTTTTTAGCAGTAACACACTCACATTTTTCATAAAACAAACACATTTTTTCAGGAATCAACTCTCTGGAACCTAAAACAAATATAAAAAAAACATCTTTCTATGCATCCACTCTCCCTAATCGTGCAAGAAAATTTCAATTAACTAGTTGAAATAATGCAATCATGCCTATCCTGAAGCTAAATTTAAATAAACTTTTTAGCAGTAACACACTCACATTTTTCATAAAACAAACACATTTTTTTCAGGAATCAACTCTCTGGAACCTAAAACAAATATAAAAAAAAGATCTTTCTATGCATCCACTCTCCCTAATCGTGCAAGAAAATTTCAATTAACTTGTTGAAATGATGCATTCATGCTTATCCTGAAACTAAATTTAAATCAACTTTTTTGCAGTAACACACTCACATTTTTCATGAAACAAATAATTTTTTTTTCAGGAATCCACTCTCTGGAACCTATAACGAATTTGTAAAAAACATCTTTCTAGGCATCCACTCTCCCTAATCTTGCAAGAAAATTTCAATTAACTTGTTGAAATATTGCAATCACCTTTATCCAAAAACGATATTTAAATCAACTTTTTTGCAGTAACACACTCACATTTTTCATAAAACAAACACATTTTTTTCAGGAATCTACTCTCTGGAACCTAAAACTAATTTTAAAAAAACATCTTTCTAGGCATCCACTGTCCCTAATCGTGCAAGAAAATTTCAATTGACTTGTTGAAATATTGCAATCACCCTTATCCAAAAACGAAATTTAAATCAACTTTTTAGCAGTAACACACTCACATTTTTCATAAAACAAACACATTTTTTCAGGAATCAACTCTCTGGAACCTAAAACAAATATAAAAAAAACATCTTTCTATGCATCCACTCTCCCTAATCGTGCAAGAAAATTTCAATTAACTTGTTGAAATGATGCATTCACGCTTATCCTGAAACTAAATTTAAATCAACTTTTTTGCAGTAACACACTCACATTTTTCATGAAACAAATAATTTTTTTTTCAGGAATCCACTCTCTGGAACCTATAACGAATTTGTAAAAAACATCTTTCTAGGCATCCACTCTCCCTAATCTTGCAAGAAAATTTCAATTAACTTGTTGAAATATTGCAATCACCCTTATCCAAAAACGATATTTAAATCAACTTTTTTGCAGTAACACACTCACATTTTTCATAAAACAAACACATTTTTTTCAGGAATCTACTCTCTGGAACCTAAAACTAATTTTAAAAAAACATCTTTCTAGGCATCCACTGTCCCTAATCGTGCAAGAAAATTTCAATTGACTTGTTGAAATATTGCAATCACCCTTATCCAAAAATGAAATTTAAATCAACTTTTTAGCAGTAACACACTCACATTTTTCATAAAACAAACACATTTTTTTCAGGAATCAACTCTCTGGAACCTAAAACAAATATAAAAAAAACATCTTTCTATGCATCCACTCTCCCTAATCGTGCAAGAAAATTTCAATTAACTTGTTGAAATGATGCATTCATGCTTATCCTGAAACTAAATTTAAATCAACTTTTTTGCAGTAACACACTCACATTTTTCATGAAACAAATAATTTTTTTTTCAGGAATCCACTCTCTGGAACCTATAACGAATTTGTAAAAAACATCTTTCTAGGCATCCACTCTCCCTAATCTTGCAAGAAAATTTCAATTAACTTGTTGAAATATTGCAATCACCTTTATCCAAAAACGATATTTAAATCAACTTTTTTGCAGTAACACACTCACATTTTTCATAAAACAAACACATTTTTTTCAGGAATCTACTCTCTGGAACCTAAAACTAATTTTAAAAAAACATCTTTCTAGGCATCCACTGTCCCTAATCGTGCAAGAAAATTTCAATTGACTTGTTGAAATATTGCAATCACCCTTATCCAAAAACGAAATTTAAATCAACTTTTTAGCAGTAACACACTCACATTTTTCATAAAACAAACACATTTTTTCAGGAATCAACTCTCTGGAACCTAAAACAAATATAAAAAAAACATCTTTCTATGCATCCACTCTCCCTAATCGTGCAAGAAAATTTCAATTAACTTGTTGAAATGATGCATTCACGCTTATCCTGAAACTAAATTTAAATCAACTTTTTTGCAGTAACACACTCACATTTTTCATGAAACAAATAATTTTTTTTTCAGGAATCCACTCTCTGGAACCTATAACGAATTTGTAAAAAACATCTTTCTAGGCATCCACTCTCCCTAATCTTGCAAGAAAATTTCAATTAACTTGTTGAAATATTGCAATCACCCTTATCCAAAAACGATATTTAAATCAACTTTTTTGCAGTAACACACTCACATTTTTCATAAAACAAACACATTTTTTTCAGGAATCTACTCTCTGGAACCTAAAACTAATTTTAAAAAAACATCTTTCTAGGCATCCACTGTCCCTAATCGTGCAAGAAAATTTCAATTGACTTGTTGAAATATTGCAATCACCCTTATCCAAAAATGAAATTTAAATCAACTTTTTAGCAGTAACACACTCACATTTTTCATAAAACAAACACATTTTTTTCAGGAATCTACTCTCTGAAACCTAATACTAATTTAAAAAAGAAATCTTTCTATGCATCCACTGTCCCTAATCGTGCAAGAAAATTTCAATTGACTTGTTGAAGTATTGCAATCACCCTTATCCAAAAACGAAATTTAAATCAACTTTTTAGCAGTAACACACTCACATTTTTCATAAAACAAACACATTTTTTTCAGGAATCTACTCTCTGGAACCTAAAACTAATTTTAAAAAAACATCTTTCTAGGCATCCACTGTCCCTAATCGTGCAAGAAAATTTCAATTGACTTGTTGAAATATTGCAATCACCCTTATCCAAAAACGAAATTTAAATCAACTTTTTAGCAGTAACACACTCACATTTTTCATAAAACAAACACATTTTTTTCAGGAATCTACTCTCTGAAACCTAAAACTAATTTTAAAAAACATATCTTTCTAGGCATCCACTGTCCCTAATCGTGCAAGAAAATTTCAATTGACTTGTTGAAATATTGCAATCACCCTTATTCAAAAACGAAATTTAAATCAACTTTTTAGCAGTAACACCCTCACATTTTTCATAAAACAAACACATTTTTTTCAGGAATCTACTCCCTGAAACCTAAAACTAATTAAAAAACATCTTTCTAGGCATCCACTCTCCCTAATCTTCCAAGAAAATTTCAATTAACTTATTGAAATATTAACATCACCCTTATCCAAAAACGACATTTAAATCAACTTTTTAGCAGTAACACACTCACATTTTTCATAAAACAAACACATTTTTTTCAGGAATCTACTCTCTGGAACCTAAAACTAATTTTAAAAAAACATCTTTCTAGGCATCCACTGTCACTAATCGTGCAAGAAAATTTCAATTGACTTGTTGAAATATTGCAATCACCCTTATCCAAAAATGAAATTTAAATCAACTTTTTAGCAGTAACACACTCACATTTTTCATAAAACAAACACATTTTTTTCAGGAATCTACTCTCTGGAACCTAAAACTAATTTAAAAAAAAGATCTTTCTAGTCATCCACTGTCCCTAATCGTGCAAGAAAATTTCAATTGACTTGTTGAAATATTGCAATCACCCTTATTCAAAAACGAAATTTAAATCAACTTTTTAGCAGTAACACCCTCACATTTTAATAAAACAAACAAATTTTTTTCAGGAATCTACTCTCTGGAACCTAAAACTAATTTTAAAAAAACATCTTTCTAGGCATCCACTGTCCCTAATCGTGCAAGAAAATTTCAATTGACTTGTTGAAGTATTGCAATCACCCTTATCCAAAAACGAAATTTAAATCAACTTTTTAGCAGTAACACACTCACATTTTTCATAAAACAAATAATTTTTTTTTCAGGAATCCACTCTCTGGAACCTATAACGAATTTGTAAAAAACATCTTTCTAGGCATCCACTCTCCCTAATCTTGCAAGAAAATTTCAATTAACTTGTTGAAATATTGCAATCACCCTTATCCAAAAACGATATTTAAATCAACTTTTTTGCAGTAACACACTCACATTTTTCATAAAACAAACACATTTTTTTCAGGAATCTACTCTCTGGAACCTAAAACTAATTTTAAAAAAACATCTTTCTAGGCATCCACTGTCCCTAATCGTGCAAGAAAATTTCAATTGACTTGTTGAAATATTGCAATCACCCTTATCCAAAAATGAAATTTAAATCAACTTTTTAGCAGTAACACACTCACATTTTTCATAAAACAAACACATTTTTTTCAGGAATCAACTCTCTGGAACCTAAAACAAATATAAAAAAAAATCTTTCTATGCATCCACTCTCCCTAATCGTGCAAGAAAATTTCAATTAACTTGTTGAAATGATGCATTCATGCTTATCCTGAAACTAAATTTAAATCAACTTTTTTGCAGTAACACACTCACATTTTTCATGAAACAAATAATTTTTTTTTCAGGAATCCACTCTCTGGAACCTATAACGAATTTGTAAAAAACATCTTTCTAGGCATCCACTCTCCCTAATCTTGCAAGAAAATTTCAATTAACTTGTTGAAATATTGCAATCACCTTTATCCAAAAACGATATTTAAATCAACTTTTTTGCAGTAACACACTCACATTTTTCATAAAACAAACACATTTTTTTCAGGAATCTACTCTCTGGAACCTAAAACTAATTTTAAAAAAACATCTTTCTAGGCATCCACTGTCCCTAATCGTGCAAGAAAATTTCAATTGACTTGTTGAAATATTGCAATCACCCTTATCCAAAAACGAAATTTAAATCAACTTTTTAGCAGTAACACACTCACATTTTTCATAAAACAAACACATTTTTTCAGGAATCAACTCTCTGGAACCTAAAACAAATATAAAAAAAACATCTTTCTATGCATCCACTCTCCCTAATCGTGCAAGAAAATTTCAATTAACTTGTTGAAATGATGCATTCACGCTTATCCTGAAACTAAATTTAAATCAACTTTTTTGCAGTAACACACTCACATTTTTCATGAAACAAATAATTTTTTCTTTCAGGAATCCACTCTCTGGAACCTATAACGAATTTGTAAAAAACATCTTTCTAGGCATCCACTCTCCCTAATCTTGCAAGAAAATTTCAATTAACTTGTTGAAATATTGCAATCACCCTTATCCAAAAACGATATTTAAATCAACTTTTTTGCAGTAACACACTCACATTTTTCATAAAACAAACACATTTTTTTCAGGAATCTACTCTCTGGAACCTAAAACTAATTTTAAAAAAACATCTTTCTAGGCATCCACTGTCCCTAATCGTGCAAGAAAATTTCAATTGACTTGTTGAAATATTGCAATCACCCTTATCCAAAAATGAAATTTAAATCAACTTTTTAGCAGTAACACACTCACATTTTTCATAAAACAAACACATTTTTTTCAGGAATCTACTCTCTGAAACCTAATACTAATTTAAAAAAGAAATCTTTCTATGCATCCACTGTCCCTAATCGTGCAAGAAAATTTCAATTGACTTGTTGAAGTATTGCAATCACCCTTATCCAAAAACGAAATTTAAATCAACTTTTTAGCAGTAACACACTCACATTTTTCATAAAACAAACACATTTTTTTCAGG
Organism: Lissotriton vulgaris; assembly: GCF_964263255.1. Classification (NCBI taxonomy): domain Eukaryota; kingdom Metazoa; phylum Chordata; class Amphibia; order Caudata; family Salamandridae; genus Lissotriton; species Lissotriton vulgaris. The sequence goes on from NW_028247857.1 coordinate 58,903, forward strand.
AATCTACTCTCTGGAACCTAAAACTAATTTTAAAAAAACATCTTTCTAGGCATCCACTGTCCCTAATCGTGCAAGAAAATTTCAATTGACTTGTTGAAATATTGCAATCACCCTTATCCAAAAACGAAATTTAAATCAACTTTTTAGCAGTAACACACTCACATTTTTCATAAAACAAACACATTTTTTTCAGGAATCTACTCTCTGAAACCTAAAACTAATTTTAAAAAACATATCTTTCTAGGCATCCACTGTCCCTAATCGTGCAAGAAAATTTCAATTGACTTGTTGAAATATTGCAATCACCCTTATTCAAAAACGAAATTTAAATCAACTTTTTAGCAGTAACACCCTCACATTTTTCATAAAACAAACACATTTTTTTCAGGAATCTACTCCCTGAAACCTAAAACTAATTAAAAAACATCTTTCTAGGCATCCACTCTCCCTAATCTTCCAAGAAAATTTCAATTAACTTATTGAAATATTAACATCACCCTTATCCAAAAACGACATTTAAATCAACTTTTTAGCAGTAACACACTCACATTTTTCATAAAACAAACACATTTTTTTCAGGAATCTACTCTCTGGAACCTAAAACTAATTTTAAAAAAACATCTTTCTAGGCATCCACTGTCCCTAATCGTGCAAGAAAATTTCAATTGACTTGTTGAAATATTGCAATCACCCTTATCCAAAAATGAAATTTAAATCAACTTTTTAGCAGTAACACACTCACATTTTTCATAAAACAAACACATTTTTTTCAGGAATCTACTCTCTGGAACCTAAAACTAATTTAAAAAAAAGATCTTTCTAGTCATCCACTGTCCCTAATCGTGCAAGAAAATTTCAATTGACTTGTTGAAATATTGCAATCACCCTTATTCAAAAACGAAATTTAAATCAACTTTTTAGCAGTAACACCCTCACATTTTAATAAAACAAACAAATTTTTTTCAGGAATCTACTCTCTGGAACCTAAAACTAATTTTAAAAAAACATCTTTCTAGGCATCCACTGTCCCTAATCGTGCAAGAAAATTTCAATTGACTTGTTGAAGTATTGCAATCACCCTTATCCAAAAACGAAATTTAAATCAACTTTTTAGCAGTAACACACTCACATTTTTCATAAAACAAACACATTTTTTTTCAGGAATCTACTCTCTGGAACCTAAAACTAATTTAAAAAAAAAACATCTTTCTAGGCATCCACTGTCCCTAATCGTGCAAGAAAATTTCAATTGACTTGTTGAAATATTGCAATCACCCTTATCCAAAAACGAAATTTAAATCAACTTTTTAGCAGTAACACACTCACATTTTTCATAAAACAAACACATTTTTTTCAGGAATCTACTCTCTGAAACCTAAAACTAATTTTAAAAAAACATCTTTCTAGGCATCCACTGTCCCTAATCGTGCAAGAAAATTTCAATTGACTTGTTAAAATATTGCAATCACCCTTATCCAAAAACGAAATTTAAATCAACTTTTTAGCAGTAACACACTCACATTTTTCATAAAACAAACACATTTTTTCAGGAATCAACTCTCTGGAACCTAAAACAAATATAAAAAAAAATCTTTCTATGCATCCACTCTCCCTAATCGTGCAAGAAAATTTCAATTAACTTGTTGAAATGATGCATTCACGCTTATCCTGAAACTAAATTTAAATCAACTTTTTTGCAGTAACACACTCACATTTTTCATGAAACAAATAATTTTTTTTTCAGGAATCCACTCTCTGGAACCTAGAACAAATTTGTAAAAAACATCTTTCTAGGCATCCACTCTCCCTAATCTTGCAAGGAAATTTCAATTAACTTGTTGAAATATTGCAATCACCCTTATCCAAAAACGATATTTAAATCAACTTTTTTGCAGTAACACACTCACATTTTTCATAAAACAAACACATTTTTTTCAGGAATCTACTCTCTGGAACCTAAAACTAATTTTAAAAAAACATCTTTCTAGGCATCCACTGTCCCTAATCGTGCAAGAAAATTTCAATTGACTTGTTGAAATATTGCAATCACCCTTATCCAAAAATGAAATTTAAATCAACTTTTTAGCAGCAACACACTCACATTTTTCATAAAACAAACAAATTTTTTTCAGGAATCTACTCTCTGGAACCTAAAACTAATTTTAAAAAAACATCTTTCTAGGCATCCACTGTCCCTAATCGTGCAAGAAAATTTCAATTGACTTGTTGAAATATTGCAATCACCCTTATTCAAAAACGAAATTTAAATCAACTTTTTAGCAGTAACACCCTCACATTTTTCATAAAACAAACACATTTTTTTCAGGAATCTACTCTCTGAAACCTAATAGTAATTTAAAAAAGAAATCTTTCTATGCATCCACTGTCCCTAATCGTGCAAGAAAATTTCAATTGACTTGTTGAAGTATTGCAATCACCCTTATCCAAAAACGAAATTTAAATCAACTTTTTAGCAGTAACACACTCACATTTTTCATAAAACAAACACATTTTTTTCAGGAATCTACTCTCTGGAACCTAAAACTAATTTTAAAAAAACATCTTTCTAGGCATCCACTGTCCCTAATCGTGCAAGAAAATTTCAATTGACTTGTTGAAATATTGCAATCACCCTTATCCAAAAACGAAATTTAAATCAACTTTTTAGCAGTAACACACTCACATTTTTCATAAAACAAACACATTTTTTTCAGGAATCTACTCTCTGAAACCTAAAACTAATTTTAAAAAAACATCTTTCTAGGCATCCACTGTCCCTAATCGTGCAAGAAAATTTCAATTGACTTGTTGAAATATTGCAATCACCCTTATCCAAAAACAAAATTTAAATCAACTTTTTAGCAGTAACACACTCACATTTTTCATAAAACAAACACATTTTTTTCAGGAATCAACTCTCTGGAACCTAAAACAAATATAAAAAAAACATCTTTCTAGTCATCCACTGTCCCTAATCGTGCAAGAAAATTTCAATTGACTTGTTGAAATATTGCAATCACTCTTATTCAAAAACGAAATTTAAATCAACTTTTTAGCAGTAACACCCTCACATTTTGCATAAAACAAACACATTTTTTTCAGGAATGTACTCTCTGAAACCTAAAACTAATTAAAAAAAACATCTTTCTAGGCATCCACTCTCCCTAATCTTCCAAGAAAATTTCAATTAACTAGTTGAAATAATGCAATCATGCCTATCCTGAAGCTACATTTAAATAAACTTTTTAGCAGTAACACACTCATATTTTTCATAAAACAAACACATTTTTTTCAGGAATCAACTCTCTGGAACCTAAAACAAATATAAAAAAAACAACTTTCTATGCATCCACTCTCCCTAATCGTGCAAGAAAATTTCAATTAACTTGTTGAAATGATGCATTCACGCTTATCCTGAAACCAAATTTAAATCAACTTTTTTGCAGTAACACACTCACATTTTTCATGAAACAAATAATTTTTTTTTCAGGAATCCACTCTCTGGAACCTATAACGAATTTGTAAAAAACATCTTTCTAGGCATCCACTCTCCCTAATCTTGCAAGAACATTTCAATTAACTTGTTGAAATATTGCAATCACCCTTATCCAAAAACAATATTTAAATCAACTTTTTTGCAGTAACACACTCACATTTTTCATAAAACAAACACATTTTTTTCAGGAATCTACTCTCTGGAACCTAAAACTAATTTTAAAAAAACATCTTTCTAGGCATCCACTGTCCCTAATCGTGCAAGAAAATTTCAATTGACTTGTTGAAATATTGCAATCACCCTTATCCAAAAATGAAATTTAAATCAACTTTTTAGCAGTAACACACTCACATTTTTCATAAAACAAACACATTTTTTTCAGGAATCTACTCTCTGGAACCTAAAACTAATTTTAAAAAAAACATCTTTCTAGGCATCCACTGTCCCTAATCGTACAAGAAAATTTCAATTGACTTGTTGAAATATTGCAATCACCCTTATTCAAAAACGAAATTTAAATCAACTTTTTAGCAGTAACACCCTCACATTTTTCATAAAACAAACACATTTTTTTCAGGAATCTACTCTCTGGAACCTAAAACTAATTTAAAAAAAAATCTTTCTAGGCATCCACTGTCCCTAATCGTGCAAGAAAATTTCAATTGACTTGTTGAAATATTGCAATCACCCTTATCCAAAAACGAAATTTAAATCAACTTTTTAGCAGTAACACACTCACATTTTTCATAAAACAAACACATTTTTTTCAGGAATCTACTCTCTGAAACCTAAAACTAATTTTAAAAAAACATCTTTCTAGGCATCCACTGTCCCTAATCGTGCAAGAAAATTTCAATTGACTTGTTGAAATATTGCAATCACCCTTATCCAAAAACGAAATTTAAATCAACTTTTCAGCAGTAACACACTCACATTTTTGATAAAACAAACACATTTTTTCAGGAATCAACTCTCTGGAACCTAAAACAAATACAAAAAAAAGATCTTTCTATGCATCCACTCTCCCTAATCGTGCAAGAAAATTTCAATTAACTTGTTGAAATGATGCATTCATGCTTATCCTGAAACTAAATTTAAATCAACTTTTTTGCAGTAACACACTCACATTTTTCATGAAACAAATAATTTTTTTTTCAGGAATCCACTCTCTGGAACCTATAACGAATTTGTAAAAAACATCTTTCTAGGCATCCACTCTCCCTAATCTTGCAAGAAAATTTCAATTAACTTGTTGAAATATTGCAATCACCTTTATCCAAAAACGATATTTAAATCAACTTTTTTGCAGTAACACACTCACATTTTTCATAAAACAAACACATTTTTTTCAGGAATCTACTCTCTGGAACCTAAAACTAATTTTAAAAAAACATCTTTCTAGGCATCCACTGTCCCTAATCGTGCAAGAAAATTTCAATTGACTTGTTGAAATATTGCAATCACCCTTATCCAAAAACGAAATTTAAATCAACTTTTTAGCAGTAACACACTCACATTTTTCATAAAACAAACACATTTTTTCAGGAATCAACTCTCTGGAACCTAAAACAAATATAAAAAAAACATCTTTCTATGCATCCACTCTCCCTAATCGTGCAAGAAAATTTCAATTAACTTGTTGAAATGATGCATTCACGCTTATCCTGAAACTAAATTTAAATCAACTTTTTTGCAGTAACACACTCACATTTTTCATGAAACAAATAATTTTTTTTTCAGGAATCCACTCTCTGGAACCTATAACGAATTTGTAAAAAACATCTTTCTAGGCATCCACTCTCCCTAATCTTGCAAGAAAATTTCAATTAACTTGTTGAAATATTGCAATCACCCTTATCCAAAAACGATATTTAAATCAACTTTTTTGCAGTAACACACTCACATTTTTCATAAAACAAACACATTTTTTTCAGGAATCTACTCTCTGGAACCTAAAACTAATTTTAAAAAAACATCTTTCTAGGCATCCACTGTCCCTAATCGTGCAAGAAAATTTCAATTGACTTGTTGAAATATTGCAATCACCCTTATCCAAAAATGAAATTTAAATCAACTTTTTAGCAGTAACACACTCACATTTTTCATAAAACAAACACATTTTTTTCAGGAATCAACTCTCTGGAACCTAAAACAAATATAAAAAAAACATCTTTCTATGCATCCACTCTCCCTAATCGTGCAAGAAAATTTCAATTAACTTGTTGAAATGATGCATTCATGCTTATCCTGAAACTAAATTTAAATCAACTTTTTTGCAGTAACACACTCACATTTTTCATGAAACAAATAATTTTTTTTTCAGGAATCCACTCTCTGGAACCTATAACGAATTTGTAAAAAACATCTTTCTAGGCATCCACTCTCCCTAATCGTGCAAGAAAATTTCAATTGACTTGTTAAAATATTGCAATCACCCTTATCCAAAAACGAAATTTAAATCAACTTTTTAGCAGTAACACACTCACATTTTTCATAAAACAAACACATTTTTTCAGGAATCAACTCTCTGGAACCTAAAACAAATATAAAAAAAAATCTTTCTATGCATCCACTCTCCCTAATCGTGCAAGAAAATTTCAATTAACTTGTTGAAATGATGCATTCACGCTTATCCTGAAACTAAATTTAAATCAACTTTTTTGCAGTAACACACTCACATTTTTCATGAAACAAATAATTTTTTTTTCAGGAATCCACTCTCTGGAACCTAGAACAAATTTGTAAAAAACATCTTTCTAGGCATCCACTCTCCCTAATCTTGCAAGGAAATTTCAATTAACTTGTTGAAATATTGCAATCACCCTTATCCAAAAACGATATTTAAATCAACTTTTTTGCAGTAACACACTCACATTTTTCATAAAACAAACACATTTTTTTCAGGAATCTACTCTCTGGAACCTAAAACTAATTTTAAAAAAACATCTTTCTAGGCATCCACTGTCCCTAATCGTGCAAGAAAATTTCAATTGACTTGTTGAAATATTGCAATCACCCTTATCCAAAAATGAAATTTAAATCAACTTTTTAGCAGCAACACACTCACATTTTTCATAAAACAAACAAATTTTTTTCAGGAATCTACTCTCTGGAACCTAAAACTAATTTTAAAAAAACATCTTTCTAGGCATCCACTGTCCCTAATCGTGCAAGAAAATTTCAATTGACTTGTTGAAATATTGCAATCACCCTTATTCAAAAACGAAATTTAAATCAACTTTTTAGCAGTAACACCCTCACATTTTTCATAAAACAAACACATTTTTTTCAGGAATCTACTCTCTGAAACCTAATAGTAATTTAAAAAAGAAATCTTTCTATGCATCCACTGTCCCTAATCGTGCAAGAAAATTTCAATTGACTTGTTGAAGTATTGCAATCACCCTTATCCAAAAACGAAATTTAAATCAACTTTTTAGCAGTAACACACTCACATTTTTCATAAAACAAACACATTTTTTTCAGGAATCTACTCTCTGGAACCTAAAACTAATTTTAAAAAAACATCTTTCTAGGCATCCACTGTCCCTAATCGTGCAAGAAAATTTCAATTGACTTGTTGAAATATTGCAATCACCCTTATCCAAAAACGAAATTTAAATCAACTTTTTAGCAGTAACACACTCACATTTTTCATAAAACAAACACATTTTTTTCAGGAATCTACTCTCTGAAACCTAAAACTAATTTTAAAAAAACATCTTTCTAGGCATCCACTGTCCCTAATCGTGCAAGAAAATTTCAATTGACTTGTTGAAATATTGCAATCACCCTTATCCAAAAACAAAATTTAAATCAACTTTTTAGCAGTAACACACTCACATTTTTCATAAAACAAACACATTTTTTTCAGGAATCAACTCTCTGGAACCTAAAACAAATATAAAAAAAACATCTTTCTAGTCATCCACTGTCCCTAATCGTGCAAGAAAATTTCAATTGACTTGTTGAAATATTGCAATCACTCTTATTCAAAAACGAAATTTAAATCAACTTTTTAGCAGTAACACCCTCACATTTTGCATAAAACAAACACATTTTTTTCAGGAATGTACTCTCTGAAACCTAAAACTAATTAAAAAAAACATCTTTCTAGGCATCCACTCTCCCTAATCTTCCAAGAAAATTTCAATTAACTAGTTGAAATAATGCAATCATGCCTATCCTGAAGCTACATTTAAATAAACTTTTTAGCAGTAACACACTCATATTTTTCATAAAACAAACACATTTTTTTCAGGAATCAACTCTCTGGAACCTAAAACAAATATAAAAAAAACAACTTTCTATGCATCCACTCTCCCTAATCGTGCAAGAAAATTTCAATTAACTTGTTGAAATGATGCATTCACGCTTATCCTGAAACCAAATTTAAATCAACTTTTTTGCAGTAACACACTCACATTTTTCATGAAACAAATAATTTTTTTTTCAGGAATCCACTCTCTGGAACCTATAACGAATTTGTAAAAAACATCTTTCTAGGCATCCACTCTCCCTAATCTTGCAAGAACATTTCAATTAACTTGTTGAAATATTGCAATCACCCTTATCCAAAAACAATATTTAAATCAACTTTTTTGCAGTAACACACTCACATTTTTCATAAAACAAACACATTTTTTTCAGGAATCTACTCTCTGGAACCTAAAACTAATTTTAAAAAAACATCTTTCTAGGCATCCACTGTCCCTAATCGTGCAAGAAAATTTCAATTGACTTGTTGAAATATTGCAATCACCCTTATCCAAAAATGAAATTTAAATCAACTTTTTAGCAGTAACACACTCACATTTTTCATAAAACAAACACATTTTTTTCAGGAATCTACTCTCTGGAACCTAAAACTAATTTTAAAAAAAACATCTTTCTAGGCATCCACTGTCCCTAATCGTACAAGAAAATTTCAATTGACTTGTTGAAATATTGCAATCACCCTTATTCAAAAACGAAATTTAAATCAACTTTTTAGCAGTAACACCCTCACATTTTTCATAAAACAAACACATTTTTTTCAGGAATCTACTCTCTGGAACCTAAAACTAATTTAAAAAAAAATCTTTCTAGGCATCCACTGTCCCTAATCGTGCAAGAAAATTTCAATTGACTTGTTGAAATATTGCAATCACCCTTATCCAAAAACGAAATTTAAATCAACTTTTTAGCAGTAACACACTCACATTTTTCATAAAACAAACACATTTTTTTCAGGAATCTACTCTCTGAAACCTAAAACTAATTTTAAAAAAACATCTTTCTAGGCATCCACTGTCCCTAATCGTGCAAGAAAATTTCAATTGACTTGTTGAAATATTGCAATCACCCTTATCCAAAAACGAAATTTAAATCAACTTTTCAGCAGTAACACACTCACATTTTTGATAAAACAAACACATTTTTTCAGGAATCAACTCTCTGGAACCTAAAACAAATACAAAAAAAAGATCTTTCTATGCATCCACTCTCCCTAATCGTGCAAGAAAATTTCAATTAACTTGTTGAAATGATGCATTCATGCTTATCCTGAAACTAAATTTAAATCAACTTTTTTGCAGTAACACACTCACATTTTTCATGAAACAAATAATTTTTTTTTCAGGAATCCACTCTCTGGAACCTATAACGAATTTGTAAAAAACATCTTTCTAGGCATCCACTCTCCCTAATCTTGCAAGAAAATTTCAATTAACTTGTTGAAATATTGCAATCACCTTTATCCAAAAACGATATTTAAATCAACTTTTTTGCAGTAACACACTCACATTTTTCATAAAACAAACACATTTTTTTCAGGAATCTACTCTCTGGAACCTAAAACTAATTTTAAAAAAACATCTTTCTAGGCATCCACTGTCCCTAATCGTGCAAGAAAATTTCAATTGACTTGTTGAAATATTGCAATCACCCTTATCCAAAAACGAAATTTAAATCAACTTTTTAGCAGTAACACACTCACATTTTTCATAAAACAAACACATTTTTTCAGGAATCAACTCTCTGGAACCTAAAACAAATATAAAAAAAACATCTTTCTATGCATCCACTCTCCCTAATCGTGCAAGAAAATTTCAATTAACTTGTTGAAATGATGCATTCACGCTTATCCTGAAACTAAATTTAAATCAACTTTTTTGCAGTAACACACTCACATTTTTCATGAAACAAATAATTTTTTTTTCAGGAATCCACTCTCTGGAACCTATAACGAATTTGTAAAAAACATCTTTCTAGGCATCCACTCTCCCTAATCTTGCAAGAAAATTTCAATTAACTTGTTGAAATATTGCAATCACCCTTATCCAAAAACGATATTTAAATCAACTTTTTTGCAGTAACACACTCACATTTTTCATAAAACAAACACATTTTTTTCAGGAATCTACTCTCTGGAACCTAAAACTAATTTTAAAAAAACATCTTTCTAGGCATCCACTGTCCCTAATCGTGCAAGAAAATTTCAATTGACTTGTTGAAATATTGCAATCACCCTTATCCAAAAATGAAATTTAAATCAACTTTTTAGCAGTAACACACTCACATTTTTCATAAAACAAACACATTTTTTTCAGGAATCAACTCTCTGGAACCTAAAACAAATATAAAAAAAACATCTTTCTATGCATCCACTCTCCCTAATCGTGCAAGAAAATTTCAATTAACTTGTTGAAATGATGCATTCATGCTTATCCTGAAACTAAATTTAAATCAACTTTTTTGCAGTAACACACTCACATTTTTCATGAAACAAATAATTTTTTTTTCAGGAATCCACTCTCTGGAACCTATAACGAATTTGTAAAAAACATCTTTCTAGGCATCCACTCTCCCTAATCTTGCAAGAAAATTTCAATTAACTTGTTGAAATATTGCAATCACCTTTATCCAAAAACGATATTTAAATCAACTTTTTTGCAGTAACACACTCACATTTTTCATAAAACAAACACATTTTTTTCAGGAATCTACTCTCTGGAACCTAAAACTAATTTTAAAAAAACATCTTTCTAGGCATCCACTGTCCCTAATCGTGCAAGAAAATTTCAATTGACTTGTTGAAATATTGCAATCACCCTTATCCAAAAACGAAATTTAAATCAACTTTTTAGCAGTAACACACTCACATTTTTCATAAAACAAACACATTTTTTCAGGAATCAACTCTCTGGAACCTAAAACAAATATAAAAAAAACATCTTTCTATGCATCCACTCTCCCTAATCGTGCAAGAAAATTTCAATTAACTTGTTGAAATGATGCATTCACGCTTATCCTGAAACTAAATTTAAATCAACTTTTTTGCAGTAACACACTCACATTTTTCATGAAACAAATAATTTTTTTTTCAGGAATCCACTCTCTGGAACCTATAACGAATTTGTAAAAAACATCTTTCTAGGCATCCACTCTCCCTAATCTTGCAAGAAAATTTCAATTAACTTGTTGAAATATTGCAATCACCCTTATCCAAAAACGATATTTAAATCAACTTTTTTGCAGTAACACACTCACATTTTTCATAAAACAAACACATTTTTTTCAGGAATCTACTCTCTGGAACCTAAAACTGATTTTAAAAAAACATCTTTCTAGGCATCCACTGTCCCTAATCGTGCAAGAAAATTTCAATTGACTTGTTGAAATATTGCAATCACCCTTATCCAAAAATGAAATTTAAATCAACTTTTTAGCAGTAACACACTCACATTTTTCATAAAACAAACACATTTTTTTCAGGAATCTACTCTCTGAAACCTAATACTAATTTAAAAAAGAAATCTTTCTATGCATCCACTGTCCCTAATCGTGCAAGAAAATTTCAATTGACTTGTTGAAGTATTGCAATCACCCTTATCCAAAAACGAAATTTAAATCAACTTTTTAGCAGTAACACACTCACATTTTTCATAAAACAAACACATTTTTTTCAGGAATCTACTCTCTGGAACCTAAAACTAATTTTAAAAAAACATCTTTCTAGGCATCCACTGTCCCTAATCGTGCAAGAAAATTTCAATTGACTTGTTGAAATATTGCAATCACCCTTATCCAAAAACGAAATTTAAATCAACTTTTTAGCAGTAACACACTCACATTTTTCATAAAACAAACACATTTTTTTCAGGAATCTACTCTCTGAAACCTAAAACTAATTTTAAAAAACATATCTTTCTAGGCATCCACTGTCCCTAATCGTGCAAGAAAATTTCAATTGACTTGTTGAAATATTGCAATCACCCTTATTCAAAAACGAAATTTAAATCAACTTTTTAGCAGTAACACCCTCACATTTTTCATAAAACAAACACATTTTTTTCAGGAATCTACTCCCTGAAACCTAAAACTAATTAAAAAACATCTTTCTAGGCATCCACTCTCCCTAATCTTCCAAGAAAATTTCAATTAACTTATTGAAATATTAACATCACCCTTATCCAAAAACGACATTTAAATCAACTTTTTAGCAGTAACACACTCACATTTTTCATAAAACAAACACATTTTTTTCAGGAATCTACTCTCTGGAACCTAAAACTAATTTTAAAAAAACATCTTTCTAGGCATCCACTGTCCCTAATCGTGCAAGAAAATTTCAATTGACTTGTTGAAATATTGCAATCACCCTTATCCAAAAATGAAATTTAAATCAACTTTTTAGCAGTAACACACTCACATTTTTCATAAAACAAACACATTTTTTTCAGGAATCTACTCTCTGGAACCTAAAACTAATTTAAAAAAAAGATCTTTCTAGTCATCCACTGTCCCTAATCGTGCAAGAAAATTTCAATTGACTTGTTGAAATATTGCAATCACCCTTATTCAAAAACGAAATTTAAATCAACTTTTTAGCAGTAACACCCTCACATTTTAATAAAACAAACAAATTTTTTTCAGGAATCTACTCTCTGGAACCTAAAACTAATTTTAAAAAAACATCTTTCTAGGCATCCACTGTCCCTAATCGTGCAAGAAAATTTCAATTGACTTGTTGAAGTATTGCAATCACCCTTATCCAAAAACGAAATTTAAATCAACTTTTTAGCAGTAACACACTCACATTTTTCATAAAACAAACACATTTTTTTTCAGGAATCTACTCTCTGGAACCTAAAACTAATTTAAAAAAAAACATCTTTCTAGGCATCCACTGTCCCTAATCGTGCAAGAAAATTTCAATTGACTTGTTGAAATATTGCAATCACCCTTATCCAAAAACGAAATTTAAATCAACTTTTTAGCAGTAACACACTCACATTTTTCATAAAACAAATAATTTTTTTTTCAGGAATCCACTCTCTGGAACCTATAACGAATTTGTAAAAAACATCTTTCTAGGCATCCACTCTCCCTAATCTTGCAAGAAAATTTCAATTAACTTGTTGAAATATTGCAATCACCCTTATCCAAAAACGATATTTAAATCAACTTTTTTGCAGTAACACACTCACATTTTTCATAAAACAAACACATTTTTTTCAGGAATCTACTCTCTGGAACCTAAAACTAATTTTAAAAAAACATCTTTCTAGGCATCCACTGTCCCTAATCGTGCAAGAAAATTTCAATTGACTTGTTGAAATATTGCAATCACCCTTATCCAAAAATGAAATTTAAATCAACTTTTTAGCAGTAACACACTCACATTTTTCATAAAACAAACACATTTTTTTCAGGAATCAACTCTCTGGAACCTAAAACAAATATAAAAAAAACATCTTTCTATGCATCCACTCTCCCTAATCGTGCAAGAAAATTTCAATTAACTTGTTGAAATGATGCATTCATGCTTATCCTGAAACTAAATTTAAATCAACTTTTTTGCAGTAACACACTCACATTTTTCATGAAACAAATAATTTTTTTTTCAGGAATCCACTCTCTGGAACCTATAACGAATTTGTAAAAAACATCTTTCTAGGCATCCACTCTCCCTAATCTTGCAAGAAAATTTCAATTAACTTGTTGAAATATTGCAATCACCTTTATCCAAAAACGATATTTAAATCAACTTTTTTGCAGTAACACACTCACATTTTTCATAAAACAAACACATTTTTTTCAGGAATCTACTCTCTGGAACCTAAAACTAATTTTAAAAAAACATCTTTCTAGGCATCCACTGTCCCTAATCGTGCAAGAAAATTTCAATTGACTTGTTGAAATATTGCAATCACCCTTATCCAAAAACGAAATTTAAATCAACTTTTTAGCAGTAACACACTCACATTTTTCATAAAACAAACACATTTTTTCAGGAATCAACTCTCTGGAACCTAAAACAAATATAAAAAAAACATCTTTCTATGCATCCACTCTCCCTAATCGTGCAAGAAAATTTCAATTAACTTGTTGAAATGATGCATTCACGCTTATCCTGAAACTAAATTTAAATCAACTTTTTTGCAGTAACACACTCACATTTTTCATGAAACAAATAATTTTTTTTTCAGGAATCCACTCTCTGGAACCTATAACGAATTTGTAAAAAACATCTTTCTAGGCATCCACTCTCCCTAATCTTGCAAGAAAATTTCAATTAACTTGTTGAAATATTGCAATCACCCTTATCCAAAAACGATATTTAAATCAACTTTTTTGCAGTAACACACTCACATTTTTCATAAAACAAACACATTTTTTTCAGGAATCTACTCTCTGGAACCTAAAACTAATTTTAAAAAAACATCTTTCTAGGCATCCACTGTCCCTAATCGTGCAAGAAAATTTCAATTGACTTGTTGAAATATTGCAATCACCCTTATCCAAAAATGAAATTTAAATCAACTTTTTAGCAGTAACACACTCACATTTTTCATAAAACAAACACATTTTTTTCAGGAATCTACTCTCTGAAACCTAATACTAATTTAAAAAAGAAATCTTTCTATGCATCCACTGTCCCTAATCGTGCAAGAAAATTTCAATTGACTTGTTGAAGTATTGCAATCACCCTTATCCAAAAACGAAATTTAAATCAACTTTTTAGCAGTAACACACTCACATTTTTCATAAAACAAACACATTTTTTTCAGGAATCTACTCTCTGGAACCTAAAACTAATTTTAAAAAAACATCTTTCTAGGCATCCACTGTCCCTAATCGTGCAAGAAAATTTCAATTGACTTGTTGAAATATTGCAATCACCCTTATCCAAAAACGAAATTTAAATCAACTTTTTAGCAGTAACACACTCACATTTTTCATAAAACAAACACATTTTTTTCAGGAATCTACTCTCTGAAACCTAAAACTAATTTTAAAAAAATATCTTTCTAGGCATCCACTGTCCCTAATCGTGCAAGAAAATTTCAATTGACTTGTTGAAATATTGCAATCACCCTTATCCAAAAACGAAATTTAAATCAACTTTTTAGCAGTAACACACTCACATTTTTCATAAAACAAACACATTTTTTTCAGGAATCTACTCTCTGAAACCTAAAACTAATTTTAAAAAACATATCTTTCTAGGCATCCACTGTCCCTAATCGTGCAAGAAAATTTCAATTGACTTGTTGAAATATTGCAATCACCCTTATTCAAAAACGAAATTTAAATCAACTTTTTAGCAGTAACACCCTCACATTTTTCATAAAACAAACACATTTTTTTCAGGAATCTACTCCCTGAAACCTAAAACTAATTAAAAAACATCTTTCTAGGCATCCACTCTCCCTAATCTTCCAAGAAAATTTCAATTAACTTATTGAAATATTAACATCACCCTTATCCAAAAACGACATTTAAATCAACTTTTTAGCAGTAACACACTCACATTTTTCATGAAACAAACACATTTTTTTCAGGAATCTACTCTCTGGAACCTAAAACTAATTTTAAAAAAACATCTTTCTAGGCATCCACTGTCCCTAATCGTGCAAGAAAATTTCAATTGACTTGTTGAAATATTGCAATCACCCTTATCCAAAAATGAAATTTAAATCAACTTTTTAGCAGTAACACACTCACATTTTTCATAAAACAAACACATTTTTTTCAGGAATCTACTCTCTGGAACCTAAAACTAATTTAAAAAAAAGATCTTTCTAGTCATCCACTGTCCCTAATCGTGCAAGAAAATTTCAATTGACTTGTTGAAATATTGCAATCACCCTTATTCAAAAACGAAATTTAAATCAACTTTTTAGCAGTAACACCCTCACATTTTAATAAAACAAACACATTTTTTTCAGGACTCTACTCTCTGGAACCTAAAACTAATTTTAAAAAAACATCTTTCTAGGCATCCACTGTCCCTAATCGTGCAAGAAAATTTCAATTGACTTGTTGAAGTATTGCAATCACCCTTATCCAAAAACGAAATTTAAATCAACTTTTTAGCAGTAACACACTCACATTTTTCATAAAACAAACACATTTTTTTTCAGGAATCTACTCTCTGGAACCTAAAACTAATTTAAAAAAAAAACATCTTTCTAGGCATCCACTGTCCCTAATCGTGCAAGAAAATTTCAATTGACTTGTTGAAATATTGCAATCACCCTTATCCAAAAACGAAATTTAAATCAACTTTTTAGCAGTAACACACTCACATTTTTCATAAAACAAACACATTTTTTTCAGGAATCTACTCTCTGAAACCTAAAACTAATTTTAAAAAAACATCTTTCTAGGCATCCACTGTCCCTAATCGTGCAAGAAAATTTCAATTGACTTGTTGAAATATTGCAATCACCCTTATCCAAAAACGAAATTTAAATCAACTTTTTAGCAGTAACACACTCACATTTTTCATAAAACAAACACATTTTTTCAGGAATCAACTCTCTGGAACCTAAAACAAATATAAAAAAAAATCTTTCTATGCATCCACTCTCCCTAATCGTGCAAGAAAATTTCAATTAACTTGTTGAAATGATGCATTCACGCTTATCCTGAAACTAAATTTAAATCAACTTTTTTGCAGTAACACACTCACATTTTTCATGAAACAAATAATTTTTTTTTCAGGAATCCACTCTCTGGAACCTAGAACAAATTTGTAAAAAACATCTTTCTAGGCATCCACTCTCCCTAATCTTGCAAGGAAATTTCAATTAACTTGTTGAAATATTGCAATCACCCTTATCCAAAAACGATATTTAAATCAACTTTTTTGCAGTAACACACTCACATTTTTCATAAAACAAACACATTTTTTTCAGGAATCTACTCTCTGGAACCTAAAACTAATTTTAAAAAAACATCTTTCTAGGCATCCACTGTCCCTAATCGTGCAAGAAAATTTCAATTGACTTGTTGAAATATTGCAATCACCCTTATCCAAAAATGAAATTTAAATCAACTTTTTAGCAGCAACACACTCACATTTTTCATAAAACAAACAAATTTTTTTCAGGAATCTACTCTCTGGAACCTAAAACTAATTTTAAAAAAACATCTTTCTAGGCATCCACTGTCCCTAATCGTGCAAGAAAATTTCAATTGACTTGTTGAAATATTGCAATCACCCTTATTCAAAAACGAAATTTAAATCAACTTTTTAGCAGTAACACCCTCACATTTTTCATAAAACAAACACATTTTTTTCAGGAATCTACTCTCTGAAACCTAATAGTAATTTAAAAAAGAAATCTTTCTATGCATCCACTGTCCCTAATCGTGCAAGAAAATTTCAATTGACTTGTTGAAGTATTGCAATCACCCTTATCCAAAAACGAAATTTAAATCAACTTTTTAGCAGTAACACACTCACATTTTTCATAAAACAAACACATTTTTTTCAGGAATCTACTCTCTGGAACCTAAAACTAATTTTAAAAAAACATCTTTCTAGGCATCCACTGTCCCTAATCGTGCAAGAAAATTTCAATTGACTTGTTGAAATATTGCAATCACCCTTATCCAAAAACGAAATTTAAATCAACTTTTTAGCAGTAACACACTCACATTTTTCATAAAACAAACACATTTTTTTCAGGAATCTACTCTCTGAAACCTAAAACTAATTTTAAAAAAACATCTTTCTAGGCATCCACTGTCCCTAATCGTGCAAGAAAATTTCAATTGACTTGTTGAAATATTGCAATCACCCTTATCCAAAAACAAAATTTAAATCAACTTTTTAGCAGTAACACACTCACATTTTTCATAAAACAAACACATTTTTTTCAGGAATCAACTCTCTGGAACCTAAAACAAATATAAAAAAAACATCTTTCTAGTCATCCACTGTCCCTAATCGTGCAAGAAAATTTCAATTGACTTGTTGAAATATTGCAATCACTCTTATTCAAAAACGAAATTTAAATCAACTTTTTAGCAGTAACACCCTCACATTTTGCATAAAACAAACACATTTTTTTCAGGAATGTACTCTCTGAAACCTAAAACTAATTAAAAAAAACATCTTTCTAGGCATCCACTCTCCCTAATCTTCCAAGAAAATTTCAATTAACTAGTTGAAATAATGCAATCATGCCTATCCTGAAGCTACATTTAAATAAACTTTTTAGCAGTAACACACTCATATTTTTCATAAAACAAACACATTTTTTTCAGGAATCAACTCTCTGGAACCTAAAACAAATATAAAAAAAACAACTTTCTATGCATCCACTCTCCCTAATCGTGCAAGAAAATTTCAATTAACTTGTTGAAATGATGCATTCACGCTTATCCTGAAACCAAATTTAAATCAACTTTTTTGCAGTAACACACTCACATTTTTCATGAAACAAATAATTTTTTTTTCAGGAATCCACTCTCTGGAACCTATAACGAATTTGTAAAAAACATCTTTCTAGGCATCCACTCTCCCTAATCTTGCAAGAACATTTCAATTAACTTGTTGAAATATTGCAATCACCCTTATCCAAAAACAATATTTAAATCAACTTTTTTGCAGTAACACACTCACATTTTTCATAAAACAAACACATTTTTTTCAGGAATCTACTCTCTGGAACCTAAAACTAATTTTAAAAAAACATCTTTCTAGGCATCCACTGTCCCTAATCGTGCAAGAAAATTTCAATTGACTTGTTGAAATATTGCAATCACCCTTATCCAAAAATGAAATTTAAATCAACTTTTTAGCAGTAACACACTCACATTTTTCATAAAACAAACACATTTTTTTCAGGAATCTACTCTCTGGAACCTAAAACTAATTTTAAAAAAAACATCTTTCTAGGCATCCACTGTCCCTAATCGTACAAGAAAATTTCAATTGACTTGTTGAAATATTGCAATCACCCTTATTCAAAAACGAAATTTAAATCAACTTTTTAGCAGTAACACCCTCACATTTTTCATAAAACAAACACATTTTTTTCAGGAATCTACTCTCTGGAACCTAAAACTAATTTAAAAAAAAATCTTTCTAGGCATCCACTGTCCCTAATCGTGCAAGAAAATTTCAATTGACTTGTTGAAATATTGCAATCACCCTTATCCAAAAACGAAATTTAAATCAACTTTTTAGCAGTAACACACTCACATTTTTCATAAAACAAACACATTTTTTTCAGGAATCTACTCTCTGAAACCTAAAACTAATTTTAAAAAAACATCTTTCTAGGCATCCACTGTCCCTAATCGTGCAAGAAAATTTCAATTGACTTGTTGAAATATTGCAATCACCCTTATCCAAAAACGAAATTTAAATCAACTTTTTAGCAGTAACACACTCACATTTTTGATAAAACAAACACATTTTTTCAGGAATCAACTCTCTGGAACCTAAAACAAATATAAAAAAAAATCTTTCTATGCATCCACTCTCCCTAATCGTGCAAGAAAATTTCAATTAACTTGTTGAAATGATGCATTCACGCTTATCCTGAAACTAAATTTAAATCAACTTTTTTGCAGTAACACACTCACATTTTTCATGAAACAAATAATTTTTTTTTCAGGAATCCACTCTCTGGAACCTAGAACAAATTTGTAAAAAACATCTTTCTAGGCATCCACTCTCCCTAATCTTGCAAGGAAATTTCAATTAACTTGTTGAAATATTGCAATCACCCTTATCCAAAAACGATATTTAAATCAACTTTTTTGCAGTAACACACTCACATTTTTCATAAAACAAACACATTTTTTTCAGGAATCTACTCTCTGGAACCTAAAACTAATTTTAAAAAAACATCTTTCTAGGCATCCACTGTCCCTAATCGTGCAAGAAAATTTCAATTGACTTGTTGAAATATTGCAATCACCCTTATCCAAAAATGAAATTTAAATCAACTTTTTAGCAGCAACACACTCACATTTTTCATAAAACAAACAAATTTTTTTCAGGAATCTACTCTCTGGAACCTAAAACTAATTTTAAAAAAACATCTTTCTAGGCATCCACTGTCCCTAATCGTGCAAGAAAATTTCAATTGACTTGTTGAAATATTGCAATCACCCTTATTCAAAAACGAAATTTAAATCAACTTTTTAGCAGTAACACCCTCACATTTTTCATAAAACAAACACATTTTTTTCAGGAATCTACTCTCTGAAACCTAATAGTAATTTAAAAAAGAAATCTTTCTATGCATCCACTGTCCCTAATCGTGCAAGAAAATTTCAATTGACTTGTTGAAGTATTGCAATCACCCTTATCCAAAAACGAAATTTAAATCAACTTTTTAGCAGTAACACACTCACATTTTTCATAAAACAAACACATTTTTTTCAGGAATCAACTCTCTGGAACCTAAAACAAATATAAAAAAAACATCTTTCTAGGCATCCACTGTCCCTAATCGTGCAAGAAAATTTCAATTGACTTGTTGAAATATTGCAATCACCCTTATCCAAAAACGAAATTTAAATCAACTTTTTAGCAGTAACACACTCACATTTTTCATAAAACAAACACATTTTTTTCAGGAATCTACTCTCTGAAACCTAAAACTAATTAAAAAAAACATCTTTCTAGGCATCCACTCTCCGTAATCTTCCAAGAAAATTTCAATTAACTAGTTGAAATAATGCAATCATGCCTATCCTGAAGCTACATTTAAATAAACTTTTTAGCAGTAACACACTCATATTTTTCATAAAACAAACACATTTTTTTCAGGAATCAACTCTCTGGAACCTAAAACAAATATAAAAAAAACAACTTTCTATGCATCCACTCTCCCTAATCGTGCAAGAAAATTTCAATTAACTTGTTGAAATGATGCATTCACGCTTATCCTGAAACCAAATTTAAATCAACTTTTTTGCAGTAACACACTCACATTTTTCATGAAACAAATAATTTTTTTTTCAGGAATCCACTCTCTGGAACCTATAACGAATTTGTAAAAAACATCTTTCTAGGCATCCACTCTCCCTAATCTTGCAAGAACATTTCAATTAACTTGTTGAAATATTGCAATCACCCTTATCCAAAAACAATATTTAAATCAACTTTTTTGCAGTACCACACTCACATTTTTCATAAAACAAACACATTTTTTTCAGGAATCTACTCTCTGGAACCTAAAACTAATTTTAAAAAAACATCTTTCTAGGCATCCACTGTCCCTAATCGTGCAAGAAAATTTCAATTCACTTGTTGAAATATTGCAATCACCCTTATCCAAAAATGAAATTTAAATCAACTTTTTAGCAGTAACACACTCACATTTTTCATAAAACAAACACATTTTTTTCAGGAATCTACTCTCTGGAACCTAAAACTAATTTTAAAAAAAACATCTTTCTAGGCATCCACTGTCCCTAATCGTAAAAGAAAATTTCAATTGACTTGTTGAAATATTGCAATCACCCTTATTCAAAAACGAAATTTAAATCAACTTTTTAGCAGTAACACCCTCACATTTTTCATAAAACAAACACATTTTTTTCAGGAATCTACTCTCTGGAACCTAAAACTAATTTAAAAAAAAATCTTTCTAGGCATCCACTGTCCCTAATCGTGCAAGAAAATTTCAATTGACTTGTTGAAGTATTGCAATCACCCTTATCCAAAAACGAAATTTAAATCAACTTTTTAGCAGTAACACACTCACATTTTTCATAAAACAAACACATTTTTTTCAGGAATCTACTCTCTGGAACCTAAAACTAATTTTAAAAAAACATCTTTCTAGGCATCCACTGTCCCTAATCGTGCAAGAAAATTTCAATTGACTTGTTGAAATATTGCAATCACCCTTATCCAAAAACGAAATTTAAATCAACTTTTTAGCAGTAACACACTCACATTTTTCATAAAACAAACACATTTTTTCAGGAATCAACTCTCTGGAACCTAAAACAAATATAAAAAAAACATCTTTCTATGCATCCACTCTCCCTAATCGTGCAAGAAAATTTCAATTAACTAGTTGAAATAATGCAATCATGCCTATCCTGAAGCTAAATTTAAATAAACTTTTTAGCAGTAAGACACTCACATTTTTCATAAAACAAACACATTTTTTTCAGGAATCAACTCTCTGGAACCTAAAACAAATATAAAAAAAACATCTTTCTATGCATCCACTCTCCCTAATCGTGCAAGAAAATTTCAATTAACTTGTTGAAATGATGCATTCATGCTTATCCTGAAACTAAATTTAAATCAACTTTTTTGCAGTAACACACTCACATTTTTCATGAAACAAATAATTTTTTTTTCAGGAATCCACTCTCTGGAACCTATAACGAATTTGTAAAAAACATCTTTCTTGGCATCCACTCTCCCTAATCTTGCAAGAAAATTTCAATTAACTTGTTGAAATATTGCAATCACCTTTATCCAAAAACGATATTTAAATCAACTTTTTTGCAGTAACACACTCACATTTTTCATAAAACAAACACATTTTTTTCAGGAATCTACTCTCTGGAACCTAAAACTAATTTTAAAAAAACATCTTTCTAGGCATCCACTGTCCCTAATCGTGCAAGAAAATTTCAATTGACTTGTTGAAATATTGCAATCACCCTTATCCAAAAACGAAATTTAAATCAACTTTTTAGCAGTAACACACTCACATTTTTCATAAAACAAACACATTTTTTCAGGAATCAACTCTCTGGAACCTAAAACAAATATAAAAAAAACATCTTTCTATGCATCCACTCTCCCTAATCGTGCAAGAAAATTTCAATTAACTTGTTGAAATGATGCATTCACGCTTATCCTGAAACTAAATTTAAATCAACTTTTTTGCAGTAACACACTCACATTTTTCATGAAACAAATATTTTTTTTTTCAGGAATCCACTCTCTGGAACCTATAACGAATTTGTAAAAAACATCTTTCTAGGCATCCACTCTCCCTAATCTTGCAAGAAAATTTCAATTAACTTGTTGAAATATTGCAATCACCCTTATCCAAAAACGATATTTAAATCAACTTTTTTGCAGTAACACACTCACATTTTTCATAAAACAAACACATTTTTTTCAGGAATCTACTCTCTGGAACCTAAAACTAATTTTAAAAAAACATCTTTCTAGGCATCCACTGTCCCTAATCGTGCAAGAAAATTTCAATTGACTTGTTGAAATATTGCAATCACCCTTATCCAAAAATGAAATTTAAATCAACTTTTTAGCAGTAACACACTCACATTTTTCATAAAACAAACACATTTTTTTCAGGAATCTACTCTCTGGAACCTAAAACTAATTTTAAAAAAACATCTTTCTAGGCATCCACTGTCCCTAATCGTGCAAGAAAATTTCAATTGACTTGTTGAAATATTGCAATCACCCTTATTCAAAAACGAAATTTAAATCAACTTTTTAGCAGTAACACCCTCACATTTTTCATAAAACAAACACATTTTTTTCAGGAATCTACTCTCTGAAACCTAATACTAATTTAAAAAAGAAATCTTTCTATGCATCCACTGTCCCTAATCGTGCAAGAAAATTTCAATTGACTTGTTGAAGTATTGCAATCACCCTTATCCAAAAACGAAATTTAAATCAACTTTTTAGCAGTAACACACTCACATTTTTCATAAAACAAACACATTTTTTTCAGGAATCTACTCTCTGGAACCTAAAACTAATTTTAAAAAAACATCTTTCTAGGCATCCACTGTCCCTAATCGTGCAAGAAAATTTCAATTGACTTGTTGAAATATTGCAATCACCCTTATCCAAAAACGAAATTTAAATCAACTTTTTAGCAGTAACACACTCACATTTTTCATAAAACAAACACATTTTTTCAGGAATCTACTCTCTGAAACCTAAAACTAATTTAAAAAAACATCTTTCTAGGCATCCACTGTCCCTAATCTTGCAAGAAAATGTCAATTGGCTTGTTGAAATATTGCAATCACCCTTATCCAAAAAAGAAATTTAAATCAACTTTTTAGCAGTAACACACTCACATTTTTCATGAAACAAACACATTTTTTTCAGGAATCAACTCTCTGGAACCTAAAACAAATATAAAAAAACATCTTTCTATGTATCCACTCTCCCTAATTGTGCAAGAAAATTTCAATTAACTAGTTGAAATAATGCAATCACGCCTATCCTGAAGCTAAATTTAAATAAACTTTTTAGCAGTAACACACTCACATTTTTCATGAAACAAACACATTTTTTTCAGGAATCAACTCTCTGGAACCTAAAACAGATATAAAAAAAAATCTTTCTATGCATCCACTCTCCTTAATCATGCAAGAAAATTTCAATTAACTTGTTGAAATGATGCATTCACGCTTATCCTGAAACTAAATTTAAATCAACTTTTTTGCAGTAACACACTCACATTTTTCATGAAACAAATATTTTTTTTTTCAGGAATCCACTCTCTGGAACCTATAACGAATTTGTAAAAAACATCTTTCTAGGCATCCACTCTCCCTAATCTTGCAAGAAAATTTCAATTAACTTGTTGAAATATTGCAATCACCCTTATCCAAAAACGATATTTAAATCAACTTTTTTGCAGGAACACACTCACATTTTTCATAAAACAAACACATTTTTTTCAGGAATCTACTCTCTGGAACCTAAAACTAATTTTAAAAAAAAATCTTTCTAGGCATCCACTGTCCCTAATCGTGCAAGAAAATTTCAATTGACTTGTTGAAATATTGCAATCACCATTATTGAAAAACGAAATTTAAATCAACTTTTTAGCAGTAACACCCTCACATTTTTCATAAAACAAACACATTTTTTTCAGGAATCTACTCTCTGAAACCTAATACTAATTTAAAAAAGAAATCTTTCTATGCATCCACTGTCCCTAATCGTGCAAGAAAATTTCAATTGACTTGTTGAAGTATTGCAATCACCCTTATCCAAAAACGAAATTTAAATCAACTTTTTAGCAGTAACACACTCACATTTTTCATAAAACAAACACATTTTTTTCAGGAATCTACTCTCTGGAACCTAAAACTAATTTTAAAAAAACATCTTTCTAGGCATACACTGTCCCTAATCGTGCAAGAAAATTTCAATTGACTTGTTGAAATATTGCAATCACCCTTATCCAAAAATGAAATTTAAATCAACTTTTTAGCAGCAACACACTCACATTTTTCATAAAACAAACACATTTTTTTCAGGAATCTACTCTCTGGAACCTAAAACTAATTTTAAAAAAACATCTTTCTAGGCATCCACTGTCCCTAATCGTGCAAGAAAATTTCAATTGACTTGTTGAAATATTGCAATCACCCTTATTCAAAAACGAAATTTAAATCAACTTTTTAGCAGTAACACCCTCACATTTTTCATAAAACAAACACATTTTTTTCAGGAATCTACTCTCTGAAACCTAAAACTAATTAAAAAACATCTTTCTAGGCATCCACTCTCCCTAATCTTCCAAGAAAATTTCAATTAACTTATTGAAATATTAACATCACCCTTATCCAAAAACGACATTTAAATCAACTTTTTAGCAGTAACACACTCACATTTTTCATAAAACAAACACATTTTTTTCAGGAATCTACTCTCTGGAACCTAAAACTAATTTTAAAAAAACATCTTTCTAGGCATCCACTGTCCCTAATCGTGCAAGAAAATTTCAATTGACTTGTTGAAATATTGCAATCACCCTTATCCAAAAATGAAATTTAAATCAACTTTTTAGCAGTAACACACTCACATTTTTCATAAAACAAACACATTTTTTTCAGGAATCTACTCTCTGGAACCTAAAACTAATTTAAAAAAAAGATCTTTCTAGTCATCCACTGTCCCTAATCGTGCAAGAAAATTTCAATTGACTTGTTGAAATATTGCAATCACCCTTATTCAAAAACGAAATTTAAATCAACTTTTTAGCAGTAACACCCTCACATTTTAATAAAACAAACAAATTTTTTTCAGGAATCTACTCTCTGGAACCTAAAACTAATTTTAAAAAAACATCTTTCTAGGCATCCACTGTCCCTAATCGTGCAAGAAAATTTCAATTGACTTGTTGAAATATTGCAATCACCCTTATTCAAAAACGAAATTTAAATCAACTTTTTAGCAGTAACACCCTCACATTTTTCATAAAACAAACACATTTTTTTCAGGAATCTACTCTCTGAAACCTAATACTAATTTAAAAAAGAAATCTTTCTATGCATCCACTGTCCCTAATCGTGCAAGAAAATTTCAATTGACTTGTTGAAGTATTGCAATCACCCTTATCCAAAAACGAAATTTAAATCAACTTTTTAGCAGTAACACACTCACATTTTTCATAAAACAAACACATTTTTTTCAGCAATCTACTCTCTGGAACCTAAAACTAATTTTAAAAAAACATCTTTCTAGGCATCCACTGTCCCTAATCGTGCAAGAAAATTTCAATTGACTTGTTGAAATATTGCAATCACCCTTATTCATAAACGAAATTTAAATCAACTTTTTAGCAGTAACACCCTCACATTTTGCATAAAACAAACACATTTTTTTCAGGAATCTACTCTCTGAAACCTAAAACTAATTAAAAAAAAACATCTTTCTAGGCATCCACTCTCCCTAATCTTCCAAGAAAATTTCAATTAACTAGTTGAAATAATGCAATCATGCCTATCCTGAAGCTACATGTAAATAAACTTTTTAGCAGTAACACACTCATATTTTTCATAAAACAAACACATTTTTTTCAGGAATCAACTCTCTGGAACCTAAAACAAATATAAAAAAAAGAACTTTCTATGCATCCACTCTCCCTAATCGTGCAAGAAAATTTCAATTAACTTGTTGAAATGATGCATTCACGCTTATCCTGAAACCAAATTTAAATCAACTTTTTTGCAGTAACACACTCACATTTTTCATGAAACAAATAATTTGTTTTTTCAGGAATCCACTCTCTGGAACCTATAACGAATTTGTAAAAAACATCTTTCTAGGCATCCACTCTCCCTAATCTTGCAAGAACATTTCAATTAACTTGTTGAAATATTGCAATCACCCTTATCCAAAAACAATATTTAAATCAACTTTTTTGCAGTAACACACTCACATTTTTCATAAAACAAACACATTTTTTTCAGGAATCTACTCTCTGGAACCTAAAACTAATTTTAAAAAAACATCTTTCTAGGCATCCACTGTCCCTAATCGTGCAAGAAAATTTCAATTGACTTGTTGAAATATTGCAATCACCCTTATCCAAAAATGAAATTTAAATCAACTTTTTAGCAGTAACACACTCACATTTTTCATAAAACAAACACATTTTTTTCAGGAATCTACTCTCTGGAACCTAAAACTAATTTTAAAAAAAACATCTTTCTAGGCATCCACTGTCCCTAATCGTAAAAGAAAATTTCAATTGACTTGTTGAAATATTGCAATCACCCTTATTCAAAAACGAAATTTAAATCAACTTTTTAGCAGTAACACCCTCACATTTTTCATAAAACAAACACATTTTTTTCAGGAATCTACTCTCTGGAACCTAAAACTAATTTAAAAAAAAATCTTTCTAGGCATCCACTGTCCCTAATCGTGCAAGAAAATTTCAATTGACTTGTTGAAGTATTGCAATCACCCTTATCCAAAAACGAAATTTAAATCAACTTTTTAGCAGTAACACACTCACATTTTTCATAAAATAAACACATTTTTTTCAGGAATCTACTCTCTGGAACCTAAAACTAATTTTAAAAAAACATCTTTCTAGGCATCCACTGTCCCTAATCGTGCAAGAAAATTTCAATTGACTTGTTGAAATATTGCAATCACCCTTATCCAAAAACGAAATTTAAATCAACTTTTTAGCAGTAACACACTCACATTTTTCATAAAACAAACACATTTTTTCAGGAATCAACTCTCTGGAACCTAAAACAAATATAAAAAAAACATCTTTCTATGCATCCACTCTCCCTAATCGTGCAAGAAAATTTCAATTAACTAGTTGAAATAATGCAATCATGCCTATCCTGAAGCTAAATTTAAATAAACTTTTTAGCAGTAAGACACTCACATTTTTCATAAAACAAACACATTTTTTTCAGGAATCAACTCTCTGGAACCTAAAACAAATATAAAAAAAACATCTTTCTATGCATCCACTCTCCCTAATCGTGCAAGAAAATTTCAATTAACTTGTTGAAATGATGCATTCATGCTTATCCTGAAACTAAATTTAAATCAACTTTTTTGCAGTAACACACTCACATTTTTCATGAAACAAATAATTTTTTTTTCAGGAATCCACTCTCTGGAACCTATAACGAATTTGTAAAAAACATCTTTCTAGGCATCCACTCTCCCTAATCTTGCAAGAAAATTTCAATTAACTTGTTGAAATATTGCAATCACCTTTATCCAAAAACGATATTTAAATCAACTTTTTTGCAGTAACACACTCACATTTTTCATAAAACAAACACATTTTTTTCAGGAATCTACTCTCTGGAACCTAAAACTAATTTTAAAAAAACATCTTTCTAGGCATCCACTGTCCCTAATCGTGCAAGAAAATTTCAATTGACTTGTTGAAATATTGCAATCACCCTTATCCAAAAACGAAATTTAAATCAACTTTTTAGCAGTAACACACTCACATTTTTCATAAAACAAACACATTTTTTCAGGAATCAACTCTCTGGAACCTAAAACAAATATAAAAAAAACATCTTTCTATGCATCCACTCTCCCTAATCGTGCAAGAAAATTTCAATTAACTTGTTGAAATGATGCATTCACGCTTATCCTGAAACTAAATTTAAATCAACTTTTTTGCAGTAACACACTCACATTTTTCATGAAACAAATATTTTTTTTTTCAGGAATCCACTCTCTGGAACCTATAACGAATTTGTAAAAAACATCTTTCTAGGCATCCACTCTCCCTAATCTTGCAAGAAAATTTCAATTAACTTGTTGAAATATTGCAATCACCCTTATCCAAAAACGATATTTAAATCAACTTTTTTGCAGTAACACACTCACATTTTTCATAAAACAAACACATTTTTTTCAGGAATCTACTCTCTGGAACCTAAAACTAATTTTAAAAAAACATCTTTCTAGGCATCCACTGTCCCTAATCGTGCAAGAAAATTTCAATTGACTTGTTGAAATATTGCAATCACCCTTATCCAAAAATGAAATTTAAATCAACTTTTTAGCAGTAACACACTCACATTTTTCATAAAACAAACACATTTTTTTCAGGAATCTACTCTCTGGAACCTAAAACTAATTTTAAAAAAACATCTTTCTAGGCATCCACTGTCCCTAATCGTGCAAGAAAATTTCAATTGACTTGTTGAAATATTGCAATCACCCTTATTCAAAAACGAAATTTAAATCAACTTTTTAGCAGTAACACCCTCACATTTTTCATAAAACAAACACATTTTTTTCAGGAATCTACTCTCTGAAACCTAATACTAATTTAAAAAAGAAATCTTTCTATGCATCCACTGTCCCTAATCGTGCAAGAAAATTTCAATTGACTTGTTGAAGTATTGCAATCACCCTTATCCAAAAACGAAATTTAAATCAACTTTTTAGCAGTAACACACTCACATTTTTCATAAAACAAACACATTTTTTTCAGGAATCTACTCTCTGGAACCTAAAACTAATTTTAAAAAAACATCTTTCTAGGCATCCACTGTCCCTAATCGTGCAAGAAAATTTCAATTGACTTGTTGAAATATTGCAATCACCCTTATCCAAAAACGAAATTTAAATCAACTTTTTAGCAGTAACACACTCACATTTTTCATAAAACAAACACATTTTTTCAGGAATCTACTCTCTGAAACCTAAAACTAATTTAAAAAAACATCTTTCTAGGCATCCACTGTCCCTAATCTTGCAAGAAAATGTCAATTGGCTTGTTGAAATATTGCAATCACCCTTATCCAAAAACGAAATTTAAATCAACTTTTTAGCAGTAACACACTCACATTTTTCATGAAACAAACACATTTTTTTCAGGAATCAACTCTCTGGAACCTAAAACAAATATAAAAAAACATCTTTCTATGTATCCACTCTCCCTAATTGTGCAAGAAAATTTCAATTAACTAGTTGAAATAATGCAATCACGCCTATCCTGAAGCTAAATTTAAATAAACTTTTTAGCAGTAACACACTCACATTTTTCATGAAACAAACACATTTTTTTCAGGAATCAACTCTCTGGAACCTAAAACAGATATAAAAAAAAATCTTTCTATGCATCCACTCTCCTTAATCATGCAAGAAAATTTCAATTAACTTGTTGAAATGATGCATTCACGCTTATCCTGAAACTAAATTTAAATCAACTTTTTTGCAGTAACACACTCACATTTTTCATGAAACAAATATTTTTTTTTTCAGGAATCCACTCTCTGGAACCTATAACGAATTTGTAAAAAACATCTTTCTAGGCATCCACTCTCCCTAATCTTGCAAGAAAATTTCAATTAACTTGTTGAAATATTGCAATCACCCTTATCCAAAAACGATATTTAAATCAACTTTTTTGCAGGAACACACTCACATTTTTCATAAAACAAACACATTTTTTTCAGGAATCTACTCTCTGGAACCTAAAACTAATTTTAAAAAAAAATCTTTCTAGGCATCCACTGTCCCTAATCGTGCAAGAAAATTTCAATTGACTTGTTGAAATATTGCAATCACCCTTATCCAAAAATGAAATTTAAATCAACTTTTTAGCAGCAACACACTCACATTTTTCATAAAACAAACACATTTTTTTCAGGAATCTACTCTCTGGAACCTAAAACTAATTTTAAAAAAACATCTTTCTAGGCATCCACTGTCCCTAATCGTGCAAGAAAATTTCAATTGACTTGTTGAAATATTGCAATCACCCTTATTCAAAAACGAAATTTAAATCAACTTTTTAGCAGTAACACCCTCACATTTTTCATAAAACAAACACATTTTTTTCAGGAATCTACTCTCTGAAACCTAATACTAATTTAAAAAAGAAATCTTTCTATGCATCCACTGTCCCTAATCGTGCAAGAAAATTTCAATTGACTTGTTGAAGTATTGCAATCACCCTTATCCAAAAACGAAATTTAAATCAACTTTTTAGCAGTAACACACTCACATTTTTCATAAAACAAACACATTTTTTTCAGGAATCTACTCTCTGGAACCTAAAACTAATTTTAAAAAAACATCTTTCTAGGCATACACTGTCCCTAATCGTGCAAGAAAATTTCAATTGACTTGTTGAAATATTGCAATCACCCTTATCCAAAAATGAAATTTAAATCAACTTTTTAGCAGCAACACACTCACATTTTTCATAAAACAAACACATTTTTTTCAGGAATCTACTCTCTGGAACCTAAAACTAATTTTAAAAAAACATCTTTCTAGGCATCCACTGTCCCTAATCGTGCAAGAAAATTTCAATTGACTTGTTGAAATATTGCAATCACCCTTATTCAAAAACGAAATTTAAATCAACTTTTTAGCAGTAACACCCTCACATTTTTCATAAAACAAACACATTTTTTTCAGGAATCTACTCTCTGAAACCTAATACTAATTTAAAAAAGAAATCTTTCTATGCATCCACTGTCCCTAATCGTGCAAGAAAATTTCAATTGACTTGTTGAAGTATTGCAATCACCCTTATCCAAAAACGAAATTTAAATCAACTTTTTAGCAGTAACACACTCACATTTTTCATAAAACAAACACTTTTTTTTCAGGAATCTACTCTCTGGAACCTAAAACTAATTTTAAAAAAACATCTTTCTAGGCATCCACTGTCCCTAATCGTGCAAGAAAATTTCAATTGACTTGTTGAAATATTGCAATCACCCTTATCCAAAAACGAAATTTAAATCAACTTTTTAGCAGTAACACACTCACATTTTTCATAAAACAAACACATTTTTTTCAGGAATCTACTCTCTGAAACCTAAAACTA
This sequence comes from Lissotriton vulgaris, assembly GCF_964263255.1. Classification (NCBI taxonomy): domain Eukaryota; kingdom Metazoa; phylum Chordata; class Amphibia; order Caudata; family Salamandridae; genus Lissotriton; species Lissotriton vulgaris. The sequence goes on from NW_028247857.1 coordinate 90,736, forward strand.
ATTTTAAAAAAATATCTTTCTAGGCATCCACTGTCCCTAATCGTGCAAGAAAATTTCAATTGACTTGTTGAAATATTGCAATCACCCTTATTCAAAAACGAAATTTAAATCAACTTTTTAGCAGTAACACCCTCACATTTTTCATAAAACAAACACATTTTTTTCAGGAATCTACTCTCTGAAACCTAAAACTAATTAAAAAAAACATCTTTCTAGGCATCCACTCTCCCTAATCTTCCAAGAAAATTTCAATTAACTAGTTGAAATAATGCAATCATGCCTATCCCGAAGCTACATTTAAATAAACTTTTTAGCAGTAACACACTTATATTTTTCATAAAACAAACACATTTTTTTCAGGAATCAACTCTCTGGAACCTAAAACAAATATAAAAAAAAGATCTTTCTATGCATCCACTCTCCCTAATCGTGCAAGAAAATTTCAATTAACTTGTTGAAATGATGCATTCACGCTTATCCTGAAACTAAATTTAAATCAACTTTTTTGCAGTAACACACTCACATTTTTCATGAAACAAATAAGTTTTTTTTTCAGGAATCCACTCTCTGGAACCTATAACGAATTTGTAAAAAACATCTATCTAGGCATCCACTCTCCCTAATCTTGCAAGAAAATTTCAATTAACTTGTTGAAATATTGCAATCACCCTTATCCAAAAACGATATTTAAATCAACTTTTTTGCAGTAACACACTCACATTTTTCATAAAACAAACACATTTTTTTCAGGAATCTACTCTCTGGAACCTAAAACTAATTTTAAAAAAACATCTTTCTAGGCATCCACTGTCCCTAATCGTGCAAGAAAATTTCAATTGACTTGTTGAAATATTGCAATCACCCTTATCCAAAAATGAAATTTAAATCAACTTTTTAGCAGCAACACACTCACATTTTTCATAAAACAAACACATTTTTTTCAGGAATCTACTCTCTGGAACCTAAAACTAATTTTAAAAAAACATCTTTCTAGGCATCCACTGTCCCTAATCGTGCAAGAACATTTCAATTGACTTGTTGAAATATTGCAATCACCCTTTATCAAAAACGAAATTTAAATCAACTTTTTAGCAGTAACACCCTCACATTTTTCATAAAACAAACACATTTTTTTCAGGAATCTACTCTCTGAAACCTAATACTAATTTAAAAAAGAAATCTTTCTATGCATCCACTGTCCCTAATCGTGCAAGAAAATTTCAATTGACTTGTTGAAGTATTGCAATCACCCTTATCCAAAAACGAAATTTAAATCAACATTTTAGCAGTAACACACTCACATTTTTCATAAAACAAACACATTTTTTTCAGGAATCTACTCTCTGGAACCTAAAACTAATTTTAAAAAAACATCTTTCTAGGCATCCACTGTCCCTAATCGTGCAGGAAAATTTCAATTGACTTGTTGAAATATTGCAATCACCCTTATCCAAAAACGAAATTTAAATCAACTTTTTAGCAGTAACACACTCACATTTTTCATAAAACAAACACATTTTTTTCAGGAATCTACTCTCTGAAACCTAAAACTAATATTAAAAAACATATCTTTCTAGGCATCCACTGTCCCTAATCGTGCAAGAAAATTTCAATTGACTTGTTGAAATATTGCAATCACCCTTATTCAAAAACGAAATTTAAATCAACTTTTTAGCAGTAACACCCTCACATTTTTCATAAAACAAACACATTTTTTTCAGGAATCTACTCTCTGAAACCTAAAACTAATTAAAAAAACATCTTTCTAGGCATCCACTCTCCCTAATCTTCCAAGAAAATTTCAATTAACTTATTGAAATATTACAATCACCCTTATCCAAAAACGATATTTAAATCAACTTTTTAGCAGTAACACACTCACATTTTTCATAAAACAAACACATTTTTTTCAGGAATCTACTCTCTGGTACCTAAAACTAATTTTAAAAAAACATCTTTCTAGGCATCCACTGTCCCTAATCGTGCAAGAAAATTTCAATTGACTTGTTGAAGTATTGCAATCACCCTTATCCAAAAACGAAATTTAAATCAACTTTTTAGCAGTAACACACTCACATTTTTCATAAAACAAACACATTTTTTTCAGGAATCTACTCTCTGGAACCTAAAACTAATTTTAAAAAAACATCTTTCTAGGCATCCACTGTCCCTAATCGTGCAAGAAAATTTCAATTGACTTGTTGAAATATTGCAATCACCCTTATCCAAAAACGAAATTTAAATCAACTTTTTAGCAGTAACACACTCACATTTTTCATAAAACAAACACATTTTTTCAGGAATCAACTCTCTGGAACCTAAAACAAATATAAAAAAAACATCTTTCTATGCATCCACTCTCCCTAATCGTGCAAGAAAATTTCAATTAACTAGTTGAAATAATGCAATCATGCCTATCCTGAAGCTAAATTTAAATAAACTTTTTAGCAGTAACACACTCACATTTTTCATAAAACAAACACATTTTTTTCAGGAATCAACTCTCTGGAACCTAAAACAAATATAAAAAAAACATCTTTCTATGCATCCACTCTCCCTAATCGTGCAAGAAAATTTCAATTAACTTGTTGAAATGATGCATTCATGCTTATCCTGAAACTAAATTTAAATCAACTTTTTTGCAGTAACACACTCACATTTTTCATGAAACAAATAATTTTTTTTTCAGGAATCCACTCTCTGGAACCTATAACGAATTTGTAAAAAACATCTTTCTAGGCATCCACTCTCCCTAATCTTGCAAGAAAATTTCAATTAACTTGTTGAAATATTGCAATCACCTTTATCCAAAAACGATATTTAAATCAACTTTTTTGCAGTAACACACTCACATTTTTCATAAAACAAACACATTTTTTTCAGGAATCTACTCTCTGGAACCTAAAACTAATTTTAAAAAAACATCTTTCTAGGCATCCACTGTCCCTAATCGTGCAAGAAAATTTCAATTGACTTGTTGAAATATTGCAATCACCCTTATCCAAAAACAAAATTTAAATCAACTTTTTAGCAGTAACACACTCACATTTTTCATAAAACAAACACATTTTTTCAGGAATCAACTCTCTGGAACCTAAAACAAATATAAAAAAAACATCTTTCTATGCATCCACTCTCCCTAATCGTGCAAGAAAATTTCAATTAACTTGTTGAAATGATGCATTCACGCTTATCCTGAAACTAAATTTAAATCAACTTTTTTGCAGTAACACCCTCACATTTTTCATGAAACAAATAATTTTTTTTTCAGGAATCCACTCTCTGGAACCTAAAACTAATTTTAAAAAAACATCTTTCTAGGCATCCACTGTCCCTAATCGTGCAAGAAAATTTCAATTGACTTGTTGAAATATTGCAATCACCCTTATCCAAAAATGAAATTTAAATCAACTTTTTAGCAGTAACACACTCACATTTTTCATAAAACAAACACATTTTTTTCAGGAATCTACTCTCTGGAACCTAAAACTAATTTTAAAAAAACATCTTTCTAGGCATCCACTGTCCCTAATCGTGCAAGAAAATTTCAATTGACTTGTTGAAATATTGCAATCACCCTTATTCAAAAACGAAATTTAAATCAACTTTTTAGCAGTAACACCCTCACATTTTTCATAAAACAAACACATTTTTTTCAGGAATCTACTCTCTGAAACCTAATACTAATTTAAAAAAGAAATCTTTCTATGCATCCACTGTCCCTAATCGTGCAAGAAAATTTCAATTGACTTGTTGAAGTATTGCAATCACCCTTATCCAAAAACGAAATTTAAATCAACTTTTTAGCAGTAACACACTCACATTTTTCATAAAACAAACACATTTTTGTCAGGAATCTACTCTCTGGAACCTAAAACTAATTTTAAAAAAACATCTTTCTAGGCATCCACTGTCCCTAATCGTGCAAGAAAATTTCAATTGACTTGTTGAAATATTGCAATCACCCTTATCCAAAAACGAAATTTAAATCAACTTTTTAGCAGTAACACACTCACATTTTTCATAAAACAAACACATTTTTTCAGGAATCTACTCTCTGAAACCTAAAACTAATTTAAAAAAACATCTTTCTAGGCATCCACTGTCCCTAATCTTGCAAGAAAATGTCAATTGGCTTGTTGAAATATTGCAATCACCCTTATCCAAAAACGAAATTTAAATCAACTTTTTAGCAGTAACACACTCACATTTTTCATGAAACAAACACATTTTTTCAGGAATCAACTCTCTGGAACCTAAAACAAATATAAAAAAACATCTTTCTATGTATCCACTCTCCCTAATTGTGCAAGAAAATTTCAATTAACTAGTTGAAATAATGCAATCACGCCTATCCTGAAGCTAAATTTAAATAAACTTTTTAGCAGTAACACACTCACATTTTTCATGAAACAAACACATTTTTTTCAGGAATCAACTCTCTGGAACCTAAAACAGATATAAAAAAAAATCTTTCTATGCATCCACTCTCCTTAATCATGCAAGAAAATTTCAATTAACTTGTTGAAATGATGCATTCACGCTTATCCTGAAACTAAATTTAAATCAACTTTTTTGCAGTAACACACTCACATTTTTCATGAAACAAATATTTTTTTTTCAGGAATCCACTCTCTGGAACCTATAACGAATTTGTAAAAAACATCTTTCTAGGCATCCACTCTCCCTAATCTTGCAAGAAAATTTCAATTAACTTGTTGAAATATTGCAATCACCCTTATCCAAAAACGATATTTAAATCAACTTTTTTGCAGGAACACACTCACATTTTTCATAAAACAAACACATTTTTTTCAGGAATCTACTCTCTGGAACCTAAAACTAATTTTAAAAAAAAATCTTTCTAGGCATCCACTGTCCCTAATCGTGCAAGAAAATTTCAATTGACTTGTTGAAATATTGCAATCACCCTTATCCAAAAATGAAATTTAAATCAACTTTTTAGCAGCAACACACTCACATTTTTCATAAAACAAACACATTTTTTTCAGGAATCTACTCTCTGGAACCTAAAACTAATTTTAAAAAAACATCTTTCTAGGCATCCACTGTCCCTAATCGTGCAAGAAAATTTCAATTGACTTGTTGAAATATTGCAATCACCCTTATTCAAAAACGAAATTTAAATCAACTTTTTAGCAGTAACACCCTCACATTTTTCATAAAACAAACACATTTTTTTCAGGAATCTACTCTCTGAAACCTAATACTAATTTAAAAAAGAAATCTTTCTATGCATCCACTGTCCCTAATCGTGCAAGAAAATTTCAATTGACTTGTTGAAGTATTGCAATCACCCTTATCCAAAAACGAAATTTAAATCAACTTTTTAGCAGTAACACACTCACATTTTTCATAAAACAAACACATTTTTTTCAGGAATCTACTCTCTGGAACCTAAAACTAATTTTAAAAAAACATCTTTCTAGGCATACACTGTCCCTAATCGTGCAAGAAAATTTCAATTGACTTGTTGAAATATTGCAATCACCCTTATCCAAAAATGAAATTTAAATCAACTTTTTAGCAGCAACACACTCACATTTTTCATAAAACAAACACATTTTTTTCAGGAATCTACTCTCTGGAACCTAAAACTAATTTTAAAAAAACATCTTTCTAGGCATCCACTGTCCCTAATCGTGCAAGAAAATTTCAATTGACTTGTTGAAATATTGCAATCACCCTTATTCAAAAACGAAATTTAAATCAACTTTTTAGCAGTAACACCCTCACATTTTTCATAAAACAAACACATTTTTTTCAGGAATCTACTCTCTGAAACCTAATACTAATTTAAAAAAGAAATCTTTCTATGCATCCACTGTCCCTAATCGTGCAAGAAAATTTCAATTGACTTGTTGAAGTATTGCAATCACCCTTATCCAAAAACGAAATTTAAATCAACTTTTTAGCAGTAACACACTCACATTTTTCATAAAACAAACACTTTTTTTTCAGGAATCTACTCTCTGGAACCTAAAACTAATTTTAAAAAAACATCTTTCTAGGCATCCACTGTCCCTAATCGTGCAAGAAAATTTCAATTGACTTGTTGAAATATTGCAATCACCCTTATCCAAAAACGAAATTTAAATCAACTTTTTAGCAGTAACACACTCACATTTTTCATAAAACAAACACATTTTTTCAGGAATCTACTCTCTGAAACCTAAAACTAATTTAAAAAAACATCTTTCTAGGCATCCACTGTCCCTAATCTTGCAAGAAAATGTCAATTGGCTTGTTGAAATATTGCAATCACCCTTATCCAAAAACGAAATTTAAATCAACTTTTTAGCAGTAACACACTCACATTTTTCATGAAACAAACACATTTTTTCAGGAATCAACTCTCTGGAACCTAAAACAAATATAAAAAAACATCTTTCTATGTATCCACTCTCCCTAATTGTGCAAGAAAATTTCAATTAACTAGTTGAAATAATGCAATCACGCCTATCCTGAAGCTAAATTTAAATAAACTTTTTAGCAGTAACACACTCACATTTTTCATGAAACAAACACATTTTTTTCAGGAATCAACTCTCTGGAACCTAAAACAGATATAAAAAAAAATCTTTCTATGCATCCACTCTCCTTAATCATGCAAGAAAATTTCAATTAACTTGTTGAAATAAATCAACTTTTTTGCAGTAACACACTCACATTTTTCATGAAACAAATATTTTTTTTTTCAGGAATCCACTCTCTGGAACCTATAACGAATTTGTAAAAAACATCTTTCTAGGCATCCACTCTCCCTAATCTTGCAAGAAAATTTCAATTAACTTGTTGAAATATTGCAATCACCCTTATCCAAAAACGATATTTAAATCAACTTTTTTGCAGGAACACACTCACATTTTTCATAAAACAAACACATTTTTTTCAGGAATCTACTCTCTGGAACCTAAAACTAATTTTAAAAAAAAATCTTTCTAGGCATCCACTGTCCCTAATCGTGCAAGAAAATTTCAATTGACTTGTTGAAATATTGCAATCACCCTTATCCAAAAATGAAATTTAAATCAACTTTTTAGCAGCAACACACTCACATTTTTCATAAAACAAACACATTTTTTTCAGGAATCTACTCTCTGGAACCTAAAACTAATTTTAAAAAAACATCTTTCTAGGCACTCACATTTTTCATGAAACAAATCATTTTTTTTTCAGGAATCCACTCTCTGGAACCTATAACGAATTTGTAAAAAACATCTTTCTAGGCATCCACTCTCCCTAATCTTGCAAGAAAATTTCAATTAACTTGTTGAAATATTGCAATCACCCTTATCCAAAAACGATATTTAAATCAACTTTTTTGCAGTAACACACTCACATTTTTCATAAAACAAACACATTTTTTTCAGGAATCTACTCTCTGGAACCTAAAACTAATTTTAAAAAAACATCTTTCTAGGCATCCACTGTCCCTAATCGTGCAAGAAAATTTCAATTGACTTGTTGAAATATTGCAATCACCCTTATCCAAAAATGAAATTTAAATCAACTTTTTAGCAGTAACACACTCACATTTTTCATAAAACAAACACATTTTTTTCAGGAATCTACTCTCTGGAACCTAAAACTAATTTAAAAAAAACATCTTTCTAGGCATCCACTGTCCCTAATCGTGCAAGAAAATTTCAATTGACTTGTTGAAATATTGCAATCACCCTTATTCAAAAACGAAATTTAAATCAACTTTTTAGCAGTAACACCCTCACATTTTTCATAAAACAAACACATTTTTTTCAGGAATCTACTCTCTGAAACCTAATAATAATTTAAAAAAGAAATCTTTCTATGCATCCACTGTCCCTAATCGTGCAAGAAAATTTCAATTGACTTGTTGAAGTATTGCAATCACCCTTATCCAAAAACGAAATTTAAATCAACTTTTTAGCAGTAACACACTCACATTTTTCATGAAACAAACACATTTTTTTCAGGAATCGACTCTCTGGAACCTAAAACTAATTTTAAAAAAACATCTTTCTAGGCATCCACTGTCCCTAATCGTGCAAGAAAATTTCAATTGACTTGTTGAAATATTGCAATCACCCTTATTCAAAAACGAAATTTAAATCAACGTTTTAGCAGTAACACCCTCACATTTTTCATAAAACAAACACATTTTTTTCAGGAATCTACTCTCTGAAACCTAAAACTAATTAAAAAAACATCTTTCTAGGCATCCACTCTCCCTAATCTTCCAAGAAAATTTCAATTAACATATTGAAATATTGCAATCACCCTTATCCAAAAACGATATTTAAATCAACTTTTTAGCAGTAACACACTCACATTTTTCATAAAACAAACACATTTTTTTCAGGAATCTACTCTCTGGAACCTAAAACTAATTTTTAAAAAACATCTTTCTAGGCATCCACTGTCCCTAATCGTACAAGAAAATTTCAATTGACTTGTTGAAATATTGCAATCACCCTTATTCAAAAACGAAATTTAAATCAACTTTTTAGCAGTAACACCCTCACATTTTTCATAAAACAAACACATTTTTTTCAGGAATCTACTCTCTGAAACCTAATACTAATTTAAAAAAGAAATCTTTCTATGCATCCACTGTCCCTAATCGTGCAAGAAAATTTCAATTGACTTGTTGAAGTATTGCAATCACCCTTATCCAAAAACGAAATTTAAATCAACTTTTTAGCAGTAACACACTCACATTTTTCATAAAACAAACACATTTTTTTCAGGAATCTACTCTCTGGAACCTAAAACTAATTTAAAAAAAACATCTTTCTAGGCATCCACTGTCCCTAATCGTGCAAGAAAATTTCAAATGACTTGTTGAAGTATTGCAATCACCCTTACCCAAAAACGAAATTTAAATCAACTTTTTAGCAGTAACACACTCACATTTTTCATAAAACAAACACATTTTTTTCAGGAATCTACTCTCTGGAACCTAAAACTAATTTAAAAAAACATCTTTCTAGGCATCCACTGTCCCTAATCGTGCAAGAAAATTTCAATTGACTTGTTGAAATATTGCAATCACCCTTATCCAAAAACGAAATTTAAATCAACTTTTTAGCAGTAACACACTCACATTTTTCATAAAACAAACACATTTTTTCAGGAATCAACTCTCTGGAACCTAAAACAAATATAAAAAAAAAACATCTTTCTATGCATCCACTCTCCCTAATCGTGCAAGAAAATTTCAATTAACTTGTTGAAATGATGCATTCACGCTTATCCTGAAACTAAATTTAAATCAACTTTTTTGCAGTAACACACTCACATTTTTCATGAAACAAATAATTTTTTTTTCAGGAATCCACTCTCTGGAACCTATAACGAATTTGTAAAAAACATCTTTCTAGGCATCCACTCTCCCTAATCTTGCAAGAAAATTTCAATTAACTTGTTGAAATATTGCAATCACCCTTATCCAAAAACGATATTTAAATCAACTTTTTTGCAGTAACACACTCACATTTTTCATAAAACAAACACATTTTTTTCAGGAATCTACTCTCTGGAACCTAAAACTAATTTTAAAAAAACATCTTTCTAGGCATCCACTGTCCCTAATCGTGCAAGAAAATTTCAATTGACTTGTTGAAATATTGCAATCACCCTTATCCAAAAATGAAATTTAAATCAACTTTTTAGCAGCAACACACTCACATTTTTCATAAAACAAACACATTTTTTTCAGGAATCTACTCTCTGGAACCTAAAACTAATTTTAAAAAAACATCTTTCTAGGCATCCACTGTCCCTAATCGTGCAAGAAAATTTCAATTGACTTGTTGAAATATTGCAATCACCCTTATTCAAAAACGAAATTTAAATCAACTTTTTAGCAGTAACACCCTCACATTTTTCATAAAACAAACACATTTTTTTCAGGAATCTACTCTCTGAAACCTAATACTAATTTAAAAAAGAAATCTTTCTATGCATCCACTGTCCCTAATCGTGCAAGAAAATTTCAATTGACTTGTTGAAGTATTGCAATCACCCTTATCCAAAAACGAAATTTAAATCAACTTTTTAGCAATAACACACTCACATTTTTCATAAAACAAACACATTTTTTTCAGGAATCTACTCTCTGGAACCTAAAACTAATTTAAAAAAAACATCTTTCTAGGCATCCACTGTCCCTAATCGTGCAAGAAAATTTCAATTGACTTGTTAAAATATTGCAATCACCCTTATCCAAAACGAAATTTAAATCAACTTTTTAGCAGTAACACACTCACATTTTTCATAAAACAAACACATTTTTTTCAGGAATCTACTCTCTGAAACCTAAAACTAATTTAAAAAAAATATCTTTCTAGGCATCCACTGTCCCTAATCGTGCAAGAAAATTTCAATTGACTTGTTGAAATATTGCAATCACCCTTATTCAAAAACGAAATTTAAATCAACTTTTTAGCAGTAACACCCTCACATTTTTCATAAAACAAACACATTTTTTTCAGGAATCTACTCTCTGAAACCTAAAACTAATTAAAAAAACATCTTTCTAGGCATCCACTCTCCCTAATCTTCCAAGAAAATTTCAATTAACTAGTTGAAATAATGCAATCATGCCTATCCTGAAGCTACATTTAAATAAACTTTTTAGCAGTAACACCCTCACATTTTTCATAAAACAAACACATTTTTTTCAGGAATCTACTCTCTGGAACCTAAAACTAATTTAAAAAAACATCTTTCTAGGCATCCACTGTCCCTAATCGTGCAAGAAAATTTCAATTGACTTGTTGAAATATTGCAATCACCCTTATCCAAAAACGAAATTTAAATCAACTTTTTAGCAGTAACACACTCACATTTTTCATAAAACAAACACATTTTTTCAGGAATCAACTCTCTGGAACCTAAAACAAATATAAAAAAAAACATCTTTCTATGCATCCACTCTCCCTAATCGTGCAAGAAAATTTCAATTAACTTGTTGAAATGATGCATTCACGCTTATCCTGAAACTAAATTTAAATCAACTTTTTTGCAGTAACACACTCACATTTTTCATGAAACAAATAATTTTTTTTTCAGGAATCCACTCTCTGGAACCTATAACGAATTTGTAAAAAACATCTTTCTAGGCATCCACTCTCCCTAATCTTGCAAGAAAATTTCAATTAACTTGTTGAAATATTGCAATCACCCTTATCCAAAAACGATATTTAAATCAACTTTTTTGCAGTAACACACTCACATTTTTCATAAAACAAACACATTTTTTTCAGGAATCTACTCTCTGGAACCTAAAACTAATTTAAAAAAAACATCTTTCTAGGCATCCACTGTCCCTAATCGTGCAAGAAAATTTCAATTGACTTGTTGAAATATTGCAATCACCCTTATCCAAAAATGAAATTTAAATCAACTTTTTAGCAGCAACACACTCACATTTTTCATAAAACAAACACATTTTTTTCAGGAATCTACTCTCTGGAACCTAAAACTAATTTTAAAAAAACATCTTTCTAGGCATCCACTGTCCCTAATCGTGCAAGAAAATTTCAATTGACTTGTTGAAATATTGCAATCACCCTTATTCAAAAACGAAATTTAAATCAACTTTTTAGCAGTAACACCCTCACATTTTTCATAAAACAAACACATTTTTTTCAGGAATCTACTCTCTGAAACCTAATACTAATTTAAAAAAGAAATCTTTCTATGCATCCACTGTCCCTAATCGTGCAAGAAAATTTCAATTGACTTGTTGAAGTATTGCAATCACCCTTATCCAAAAACGAAATTTAAATCAACTTTTTAGCAATAACACACTCACATTTTTCATAAAACAAACACATTTTTTTCAGGAATCTACTCTCTGAAACCTAAAACTAATTTTAAAAAAATATCTTTCTAGGCATCCACTGTCCCTAATCGTGCAAGAAAATTTCAATTGACTTGTTGAAATATTGCAATCACCCTTATTCAAAAACGAAATTTAAATCAACTTTTTAGCAGTAACACCCTCACATTTTTCATAAAACAAACACATTTTTTTCAGGAATCTACTCTCTGAAACCTAAAACTAATTAAAAAAACATCTTTCTAGGCATCCACTCTCCCTAATCTTCCAAGAAAATTTCAATTAACTAGTTGAAATAATGCAATCATGCCTATCCTGAAGCTACATTTAAATAAACTTTTTAGCAGTAACACCCTCACATTTTTCATAAAACAAACACATTTTTTTCAGGAATCTACTCTCTGGAACCTAAAACTAATTTTAAAAAACATCTTTCTAGGCATCCACTGTCCCTAATCGTGCAAGAAAATTTCAATTGACTTGTTGAAATATTGCAATCACCCTTATCCAAAAACGAAATTTAATTCAACTTTTTAGCAGTAACACACTCACATTTTTCATAAAACAAACACATTTTTTCAGGAATCAACTCTCTGGAACCTAAAACAAATATTAAAAAAAACATCTTTCTATGCATCCACTCTCCCTAATCGTGCAAGAAAATTTCAATTAACTTGTTGAAATGATGCATTCACGCTTATCCTGAAACTAAATTTAAATCAACTTTTTTGCAGTAACACACTCACATTTTTCATGAAACAAATAATTTTTTTTTCAGGAATCCACTCTCTGGAACCTATAACGAATTTGTAAAAAACATCTTTCTAGGCATCCACTCTCCCTAATCTTGCAAGAAAATTTCAATTAACTTGTTGAAATATTGCAATCACCCTTATCCAAAAACGATATTTAAATCAACTTTTTTGCAGTAACACACTCACATTTTTCATAAGACAAACACATTTTTTTCAGGAATCTACTCTCTGGAACCTAAAACTAATTTAAAAAAAAACATCTTTCTAGGCATCCACTGTCCCTAATCGTGCAAGAAAATTTCAATTGACTTGTTGAAATATTGCAATCACCCTTATCCAAAAATGAAATTTAAATCAACTTTTTAGCAGCAACACACTCACATTTTTCATAAAACAAACACATTTTTTTCAGGAATCTACTCTCTGGAACCTAAAACTAATTTTAAAAAAACATCTTTCTAGGCATCCACTGTCCCTAATCGTGCAAGAAAATTTCAATTGACTTGTTGAAATATTGCAATCACCCTTATTCAAAAACGAAATTTAAATCAACTTTTTAGCAGTAACACCCTCACATTTTTCATAAAACAAACACATTTTTTTCAAGAATCTACTCTCTGAAACCTAATACTAATTTAAAAAAGAAATCTTTCTATGCATCCACTGTCCCTAATCGTGCAAGAAAATTTCAATTGACTTGTTGAAGTATTGCAATCACCCTTATCCAAAAACGAAATTTAAATCAACTTTTTAGCAATAACACACTCACATTTTTCATAAAACAAACACATTTTTTTCAGGAATCTACTCTCTGGAACCTAAAACTAATTTAAAAAAAACATCTTTCTAGGCATCCACTGTCCCTAATCGTGCAAGAAAATTTCAATTGACTTGTTGAAGTATTGCAATCACCCTTATCCAAAAACGAAATTTAAATCAACTTTTTAGCAGTAACACACTCACATTTTTCATAAAACAAACACATTTTTTTCAGGAATCTACTCTCTGGAACCTAAAACTAATTTTAAAAAAACATCTTTCTAGGCATCCACTGTCCCTAATCGTGCAAGAAAATTTCAATTGACTTGTTGAAATATTGCAATCACCCTTATCCAAAAACGAAATTTAAATCAACTTTTTAGCAGTAACACACTCACATTTTTCATAAAACAAACACATTTTTTTCAGGAATCTACTCTCTGAAACCTAAAACTAATTTTAAAAAAATATCTTTCTAGGCATCCACTGTCCCTAATCGTGCAAGAAAATTTCAATTGACTTGTTGAAATATTGCAATCACCCTTATTCAAAAACGAAATTTAAATCAACTTTTTAGCAGTAACACCCTCACATTTTTCATAAAACAAACACATTTTTTTCAGGAATCTACTCTCTGAAACCTAAAACTAATTAAAAAAACATCTTTCTAGGCATCCACTCTCCCTAATCTTCCAAGAAAATTTCAATTAACTAGTTGAAATAATGCAATCATGCCTATCCTGAAGCTACATTTAAATAAACTTTTTAGCAGTAACACACTCATATTTTTCATAAAACAAACACATTTTTTTCAGGAATCAACTCTCTGGAACCTAAAACAAATATAAAAAAAACATCTTTCTATGCATCCACTCTCCCTAATCGTGCAAGAAAATTTCAAATAACTTGTTGAAATGATGCATTCACGCTTATCCTGAAACCAAATTTAAATCAACTTTTTTGCAGTAACACACTCACATTTTTCATGAAACAAATAATTTTTTTTTCAGGAATCCACTCTCTGGAACCTATAACGAATTTGTAAAAAACATCTTTCTAGGCATCCACTCTCCCTAATCTTGCAAGAAAATTTCAATTAACTTGTTGAAATATTGCAATCACCCTTATCCAAAAACGATATTTAAATCAACTTTTTTGCAGTAACACACTCACATTTTTCATAAAACAAACACATTTTTTTCAGGAATCTACTCTCTGGAACCTAAAACTAATTTTAAAAAAACATCTTTCTAGGCATCCACTGTCCCTAATCGTGCAAGAAAATTTCAATTGACTTGTTGAAATATTGCAATCACCCTTATCCAAAAACGAAATTTAAATCAACTTTTTAGCAGTAACACACTCACATTTTTCATAAAACAAACACATTTTTTCAGGAATCAACTCTCTGGAACCTAAAACAAATATAAAAAAAACATCTTTCTATGCATCCACTCTCCCTAATCGTGCAAGAAAATTTCAATTAACTTGTTGAAATGATGCATTCACGCTTATCCTGAAACTAAATTTAAATCAACTTTTTTGCAGTAACACACTCACATTTTTCATGAAACAAATATTTTTTTTTTCAGGAATCCACTCTCTGGAACCTATAACGAATTTGTAAAAAACATCTTTCTAGGCATCCACTCTCCCTAATCTTGCAAGAAAATTTCAATTAACTTGTTGAAATATTGCAATCACCCTTATCCAAAAACGATATTTAAATCAACTTTTTTGCAGTAACACACTCACATTTTTCATAAAACAAACACATTTTTTTCAGGAATCTACTCTCTGGAACCTAAAACTAATTTTAAAAAAACATCTTTCTAGGCATCCACTGTCCCTAATCGTGCAAGAAAATTTCAATTGACTTGTTGAAATATTGCAATCACCCTTATCCAAAAATGAAATTTAAATCAACTTTTTAGCAGCAACACACTCACATTTTTCATAAAACAAACACATTTTTTCAGGAATCTACTCTCTGGAACCTAAAACTAATTTTAAAAAAACATCTTTCTAGGCATCCACTGTCCCTAATCGTGCAAGAAAATTTCAATTGACTTGTTGAAATATTGCAATCACCCTTATTCAAAAACGAAATTTAAATCAACTTTTTAGCAGTAACACCCTCACATTTTTCATAAAACAAACACATTTTTTTCAGGAATCTACTCTCTGAAACCTAATACTAATTTAAAAAAGAAATCTTTCTATGCATCCACTGTCCCTAATCGTGCAAGAAAATTTCAATTGACTTGTTGAAGTATTGCAATCACCCTTATCCAAAAACGAAATTTAAATCAACTTTTTAGCAGTAACACACTCACATTTTTCATAAAACAAACACATTTTTTTCAGGAATCTACTCTCTGAAACCTAAAACTAATTAAAAAAAACATCTTTCTAGGCATCCACTCTCCCTAATCTTCCAAGAAAATTTCAATTAACTAGTTGAAATAATGCAATCATGCCTATCCTGAAGCTACATTTAAATAAACTTTTTAGCAGTAACACACTCATATTTTTCATAAAACAAACACATTTTTTTCAGGAATCAACTCTCTGGAACCTAAAACAAATATAAAAAAAAATCTTTCTATGCATCCACTCTCCCTAATCGTGCAAGAAAATTTCAATTAACTTGTTGAAATGATGCATTCACGCTTATCCTGAAACCAAATTTAAATCAACTTTTTTGCAGTAACACACTCACATTTTTCATGAAACAAATAATTTTTTTTCAGGAATCCACTCTCTGGAACCTATAACGAATTTGTAAAAAACATCTTTCTAGGCATCCACTCTCCCTAATCTTGCAAGTAAATTTCAATTGACTTGTTGAAATATTGCAATCACCCTTATTCAAAAACGAAATTTAAATCAACTTTTTAGCAGTAACACCCTCACATTTTTCATAAAACAAACACATTTTTTTCAGGAATCTACTCTCTGAAACCTAATACTAATTTAAAAAAGAAATCTTTTATGCATCCACTGTCCCTAATCGTGCAAGAAAATTTCAATTGACTTGTTGAAGTATTGCAATCACCCTTATCCAAAAACGAAATTTAAATCAACTTTTTAGCAGTAACACACTCACATTTTTCATAAAACAAACACATTTTTTTCAGGAATCTACTCTCTGGAACCTAAAACTAATTTTAAAAAAACATCTTTCTAGGCATCCACTGTCCCTAATCGTGCAAGAAAATTTCAATTGACTTGTTGAAATATTGCAATCACCCTTATCCAAAAACGAAATTTAAATCAACTTTTTAGCAGTAACACACTCACATTTTTCATAAAACAAACACATTTTTTTCAGGAATCTACTCTCTGAAACCTAAAACTAATTTTAAAAAAATATCTTTCTAGGCATCCACTGTCCCTAATCGTGCAAGAAAATTTCAATTGACTTGTTGAAATATTGCAATCACCCTTATCCAAAAACGAAATTTAAATCAACTTTTTAGCAGTAACACACTCACATTTTTCATTAAACAAACACATTTTTTCAGGAATCAACTCTCTGGAACCTAAAACAAATATAAAAAAAACATCTTTCTATGCATCCACTCTCCCTAATCGTGCAAGAAAATTTCAATTAACTTGTTGAAATGATGCATTCACGCTTATCCTGAAACTAAATTTAAATCAACTTTTTTGCAGTAACACACTCACATTTTTCATGAAACAAATCATTTTTTTTTCAGGAATCCACTCTCTGGAACCTATAACGAATTTGTAAAAAACATCTTTCTAGGCATCCACTCTCCCTAATCTTGCAAGAAAATTTCAATTAACTTGTTGAAATATTGCAATCACCCTTATCCAAAAACGATATTTAAATCAACTTTTTTGCAGTAACACACTCACATTTTTCATAAAACAAACACATTTTTTTCAGGAATCTACTCTCTGGAACCTAAAACTAATTTTAAAAAAACATCTTTCTAGGCATCCACTGTCCCTAATCGTGCAAGAAAATTTCAATTGACTTGTTGAAATATTGCAATCACCCTTATCCAAAAATGAAATTTAAATCAACTTTTTAGCAGTAACACACTCACATTTTTCATAAAACAAACACATTTTTTTCAGGAATCTACTCTCTGGAACCTAAAACTAATTTTAAAAAAACATCTTTCTAGGCATCCACTGTCCCTAATCGTGCAAGAAAATTTCAATTGACTTGTTGAAATATTGCAATCACCCTTATTCAAAAACGAAATTTAAATCAACTTTTTAGCAGTAACACCCTCACATTTTTCATAAAACAAACACATTTTTTTCAGGAATCTACTCTCTGAAACCTAATAATAATTTAAAAAAGAAATCTTTCTATGCATCCACTGTCCCTAATCGTGCAAGAAAATTTCAATTGACTTGTTGAAGTATTGCAATCACCCTTATCCAAAAACGAAATTTAAATCAACTTTTTAGCAGTAACACACTCACATTTTTCATGAAACAAACACATTTTTTTCAGGAATCGACTCTCTGGAACCTAAAACTAATTTAAAAAAAACATCTTTCTAGGCATCCACTGTCCCTAATCGTGCAAGAAAATTTCAATTGACTTGTTGAAATATTGCAATCACCCTTATCCAAAAACGAAATTTAAATCAACTTTTTAGCAGTAACACACTCACATTTTTCATAAAACAAACACATTTTTTTCAGGAATCTACTCTCTGAAACCTAAAACTAATTTTAAAAAAATATCTTTCTAGGCATCCACTGTCCCTAATCGTGCAAGAACATTTCAATTGACTTGTTGAAATATTGCAATCACCCTTATTCAAAAACGAAATTTAAATCAACTTTTTAGCAGTAACACCCTCACATTTTTCATAAAACAAACACATTTTTTTCAGGAATCTACTCTCTGAAACCTAAAACTAATTAAAAAAACATCTTTCTAGGCATCCACTCTCCCTAATCTTCCAAGAAAATTTCAATTAACTTATTGAAATATTGCAATCACCCTTATCCAAAAACGATATTTAAATCAACTTTTTAGCAGTAACACACTCACATTTTTCATAAAACAAACACATTTTTTTCAGGAATCTACTCTCTGGAACCTAAAACTAATTTTTAAAAAACATCTTTCTAGGCATCCACTGTCCCTAATCGTGCAAGAAAATTTCAATTGACTTGTTGAAATATTGCAATCACCCTTATTCAAAAACGAAATTTAAATCAACTTTTTAGCAGTAACACCCTCACATTTTTCATAAAACAAACACATTTTTTTCAGGAATCTACTCTCTGAAACCTAAAACTAATTAAAAAAACATCTTTCTAGGCATCCACTCTCCCTAATCTTCCAAGAAAATTTCAATTAACTAGTTGAAATAATGCAATCATGCCTATCCTGAAGCTACATTTAAATAAACTTTTTAGCAGTAACACACTCATATTTTTCATAAAACAAACACATTTTTTTCAGGAATCAACTCTCTGGAACCTAAAACAAATATAAAAAAAACATCTTTCTATGCATCCACTCTCCCTAATCGTGCAAGAAAATTTCAAATAACTTGTTGAAATGATGCATTCACGCTTATCCTGAAACCAAATTTAAATCAACTTTTTTGCAGTAACACACTCACATTTTTCATGAAACAAATAATTTTTTTTTCAGGAATCCACTCTCTGGAACCTATAACGAATTTGTAAAAAACATCTTTCTAGGCATCCACTCTCCCTAATCTTGCAAGAAAATTTCAATTAACTTGTTGAAATATTGCAATCACCCTTATCCAAAAACGATATTTAAATCAACTTTTTTGCAGTAACACACTCACATTTTTCATAAAACAAACACATTTTTTTCAGGAATCTACTCTCTGGAACCTAAAACTAATTTTAAAAAAACATCTTTCTAGGCATCCACTGTCCCTAATCGTGCAAGAAAATTTCAATTGACTTGTTGAAATATTGCAATCACCCTTATCCAAAAACGAAATTTAAATCAACTTTTTAGCAGTAACACACTCACATTTTTCATAAAACAAACACATTTTTTCAGGAATCAACTCTCTGGAACCTAAAACAAATATAAAAAAAACATCTTTCTATGCATCCACTCTCCCTAATCGTGCAAGAAAATTTCAATTAACTTGTTGAAATGATGCATTCACGCTTATCCTGAAACTAAATTTAAATCAACTTTTTTGCAGTAACACACTCACATTTTTCATGAAACAAATATTTTTTTTTTCAGGAATCCACTCTCTGGAACCTATAACGAATTTGTAAAAAACATCTTTCTAGGCATCCACTCTCCCTAATCTTGCAAGAAAATTTCAATTAACTTGTTGAAATATTGCAATCACCCTTATCCAAAAACGATATTTAAATCAACTTTTTTGCAGTAACACACTCACATTTTTCATAAAACAAACACATTTTTTTCAGGAATCTACTCTCTGGAACCTAAAACTAATTTTAAAAAAACATCTTTCTAGGCATCCACTGTCCCTAATCGTGCAAGAAAATTTCAATTGACTTGTTGAAATATTGCAATCACCCTTATCCAAAAATGAAATTTAAATCAACTTTTTAGCAGCAACACACTCACATTTTTCATAAAACAAACACATTTTTTCAGGAATCTACTCTCTGGAACCTAAAACTAATTTTAAAAAAACATCTTTCTAGGCATCCACTGTCCCTAATCGTGCAAGAAAATTTCAATTGACTTGTTGAAATATTGCAATCACCCTTATTCAAAAACGAAATTTAAATCAACTTTTTAGCAGTAACACCCTCACATTTTTCATAAAACAAACACATTTTTTTCAGGAATCTACTCTCTGAAACCTAATACTAATTTAAAAAAGAAATCTTTCTATGCATCCACTGTCCCTAATCGTGCAAGAAAATTTCAATTGACTTGTTGAAGTATTGCAATCACCCTTATCCAAAAACGAAATTTAAATCAACTTTTTAGCAGTAACACACTCACATTTTTCATAAAACAAACACATTTTTTTCAGGAATCTACTCTCTGAAACCTAAAACTAATTAAAAAAAACATCTTTCTAGGCATCCACTCTCCCTAATCTTCCAAGAAAATTTCAATTAACTAGTTGAAATAATGCAATCATGCCTATCCTGAAGCTACATTTAAATAAACTTTTTAGCAGTAACACACTCATATTTTTCATAAAACAAACACATTTTTTTCAGGAATCAACTCTCTGGAACCTAAAACAAATATAAAAAAAAATCTTTCTATGCATCCACTCTCCCTAATCGTGCAAGAAAATTTCAATTAACTTGTTGAAATGATGCATTCACGCTTATCCTGAAACCAAATTTAAATCAACTTTTTTGCAGTAACACACTCACATTTTTCATGAAACAAATAATTTTTTTTCAGTAATCCACTCTCTGGAACCTATAACGAATTTGTAAAAAACATCTTTCTAGGCATCCACTCTCCCTAATCTTGCAAGTAAATTTCAATTGACTTGTTGAAATATTGCAATCACCCTTATTCAAAAACGAAATTTAAATCAACTTTTTAGCAGTAACACCCTCACATTTTTCATAAAACAAACACATTTTTTTCAGGAATCTACTCTCTGAAACCTAATACTAATTTAAAAAAGAAATCTTTTATGCATCCACTGTCCCTAATCGTGCAAGAAAATTTCAATTGACTTGTTGAAGTATTGCAATCACCCTTATCCAAAAACGAAATTTAAATCAACTTTTTAGCAGTAACACACTCACATTTTTCATAAAACAAACACATTTTTTTCAGGAATCTACTCTCTGGAACCTAAAACTAATTTTAAAAAAACATCTTTCTAGGCATCCACTGTCCCTAATCGTGCAAGAAAATTTCAATTGACTTGTTGAAATATTGCAATCACCCTTATCCAAAAACGAAATTTAAATCAACTTTTTAGCAGTAACACACTCACATTTTTCATAAAACAAACACATTTTTTTCAGGAATCTACTCTCTGAAACCTAAAACTAATTTTAAAAAAATATCTTTCTAGGCATCCACTGTCCCTAATCGTGCAAGAAAATTTCAATTGACTTGTTGAAATATTGCAATCACCCTTATCCAAAAACGAAATTTAAATCAACTTTTTAGCAGTAACACACTCACATTTTTCATTAAACAAACACATTTTTTCAGGAATCAACTCTCTGGAACCTAAAACAAATATAAAAAAAACATCTTTCTATGCATCCACTCTCCCTAATCGTGCAAGAAAATTTCAATTAACTTGTTGAAATGATGCATTCACGCTTATCCTGAAACTAAATTTAAATCAACTTTTTTGCAGTAACACACTCACATTTTTCATGAAACAAATCATTTTTTTTTCAGGAATCCACTCTCTGGAACCTATAACGAATTTGTAAAAAACATCTTTCTAGGCATCCACTCTCCCTAATCTTGCAAGAAAATTTCAATTAACTTGTTGAAATATTGCAATCACCCTTATCCAAAAACGATATTTAAATCAACTTTTTTGCAGTAACACACTCACATTTTTCATAAAACAAACACATTTTTTTCAGGAATCTACTCTCTGGAACCTAAAACTAATTTTAAAAAAACATCTTTCTAGGCATCCACTGTCCCTAATCGTGCAAGAAAATTTCAATTGACTTGTTGAAATATTGCAATCACCCTTATCCAAAAATGAAATTTAAATCAACTTTTTAGCAGTAACACACTCACATTTTTCATAAAACAAACACATTTTTTTCAGGAATCTACTCTCTGGAACCTAAAACTAATTTTAAAAAAACATCTTTCTAGGCATCCACTGTCCCTAATCGTGCAAGAAAATTTCAATTGACTTGTTGAAATATTGCAATCACCCTTATTCAAAAACGAAATTTAAATCAACTTTTTAGCAGTAACACCCTCACATTTTTCATAAAACAAACACATTTTTTTCAGGAATCTACTCTCTGAAACCTAATAATAATTTAAAAAAGAAATCTTTCTATGCATCCACTGTCCCTAATCGTGCAAGAAAATTTCAATTGACTTGTTGAAGTATTGCAATCACCCTTATCCAAAAACGAAATTTAAATCAACTTTTTAGCAGTAACACACTCACATTTTTCATGAAACAAACACATTTTTTTCAGGAATCGACTCTCTGGAACCTAAAACTAATTTAAAAAAAACATCTTTCTAGGCATCCACTGTCCCTAATCGTGCAAGAAAATTTCAATTGACTTGTTGAAATATTGCAATCACCCTTATCCAAAAACGAAATTTAAATCAACTTTTTAGCAGTAACACACTCACATTTTTCATAAAACAAACACATTTTTTTCAGGAATCTACTCTCTGAAACCTAAAACTAATTTTAAAAAAATATCTTTCTAGGCATCCACTGTCCCTAATCGTGCAAGAACATTTCAATTGACTTGTTGAAATATTGCAATCACCCTTATTCAAAAACGAAATTTAAATCAACTTTTTAGCAGTAACACCCTCACATTTTTCATAAAACAAACACATTTTTTTCAGGAATCTACTCTCTGAAACCTAAAACTAATTAAAAAAACATCTTTCTAGGCATCCACTCTCCCTAATCTTCCAAGAAAATTTCAATTAACTTATTGAAATATTGCAATCACCCTTATCCAAAAACGATATTTAAATCAACTTTTTAGCAGTAACACACTCACATTTTTCATAAAACAAACACATTTTTTTCAGGAATCTACTCTCTGGAACCTAAAACTAATTTTTAAAAAACATCTTTCTAGGCATCCACTGTCCCTAATCGTACAAGAAAATTTCAATTGACTTGTTGAAATATTGCAATCAACCTTATTCAAAAACGAAATTTAAATCAACTTTTTAGCAGTAACACCCTCACATTTGTCATAAAACAAACACATTTTTTTCAGGAATCTACTCTCTGAAACCTAATACTAATTTAAAAAAGAAATCTTTCTATGCATCCACTGTCCCTAATCGTGCAAGAAAATTTCAATTGACTTGTTGAAGTATTGCAATCACCCTTATCCAAAAACGAAATTTAAATCAACTTTTTAGCAGTAACACACTCACATTTTTCATAAAACAAACACATTTTTTTCAGGAATCTACTCTCTGGAACCTAAAACTAATTTAAAAAAACATCTTTCTAGGCATCCACTGTCCCTAATCGTGCAAGAAAATTTCAATTGACTTGTTGAAGTATTGCAATCACCCTTACCCAAAAACGAAATTTAAATCAACTTTTTAGCAGTAACACACTCACATTTTTCATAAAACAAACACATTTTTTTCAGGAATCTACTCTCTGGAACCTAAAACTAATTTAAAAAAACATCTTTCTAGGCATCCACTGTCCCTAATCGTGCAAGAAAATTTCAATTGACTTGTTGAAATATTGCAATCACCCTTATCCAAAAACGAAATTTAAATCAACTTTTTAGCAGTAACACACTCACATTTTTCATAAAACAAACACATTTTTTCAGGAATCAACTCTCTGGAACCTAACACAAATATAAAAAAAAACATCTTTCTATGCATCCACTCTCCCTAATCGTGCAAGAAAATTTCAATTAACTTGTTGAAATGATGCATTCACGCTTATCCTGAAACTAAATTTAAATCAACTTTTTTGCAGTAACACACTCACATTTTTCATGAAACAAATCATTTTTTTTTCAGGAATCCACTCTCTGGAACCTATAACGAATTTGTAAAAAACATCTTTCTAGGCATCCACTCTCCCTAATCTTGCAAGAAAATTTCAATTAACTTGTTGAAATATTGCAATCACCCTTATCCAAAAACGATATTTAAATCAACTTTTTTGCAGTAACACACTTACATTTTTCATAAAACAAACACATTTTTTTCAGGAATCTACTCTCTGGAACCTAAAACTAATTTTAAAAAAACATCTTTCTAGGCATCCACTGTCCCTAATCGTGCAAGAAAATTTCAATTGACTTGTTGAAATATTGCAATCACCCTTATCCAAAAATGAAATTTAAATCAACTTTTTAGCAGTAACACACTCACATTTTTCATAAAACAAACACATTTTTTTCAGGAATCTACTCTCTGGAACCTAAAACTAATTTTAAAAAAACATCTTTCTAGGCATCCACTGTCCCTAATCGTGCAAGAAAATTTCAATTGACTTGTTGAAATATTGCAATCACCCTTATTCAAAAACGAAATTTAAATCAACTTTTTAGCAGTAACACCCTCACATTTTTCATAAAACAAACACATTTTTTTCAGGAATCTACTCTCTGAAACCTAATAATAATTTAAAAAAGAAATCTTTCTATGCATCCACTGTCCCTAATCGTGCAAGAAAATTTCAATTGACTTGTTGAAGTATTGCAATCACCCTTATCCAAAAATGAAATTTAAATCAACTTTTTAGCAGTAACACACTCACATTTTTCATGAAACAAACACATTTTTTTCAGGAATCGACTCTCTGGAACCTAAAACTAATTTTAAAAAAACATCTTTCTAGGCATCCACTGTCCCTAATCGTGCAAGAAAATTTCAATTGACTTGTTGAAATATTGCAATCACCCTTATCCAAAAACGAAATTTAAATCAACTTTTTAGCAGTAACACACTCATATTTTTCATAAAACAAACACATTTTTTTCAGGAATCTACTCTCTGAAACCTAAAACTAATTTAAAAAAAATATCTTTCTAGGCATCCACTGTCCCTAATCGTGCAAGAAAATTTCAATTGACTTGTTGAAATATTGCAATCACCCTTATTCAAAAACGAAATTTAAATCAACTTTTTAGCAGTAACACCCTCACATTTTTCATAAAACAAACACATTTTTTTCAGGAATCTACTCTCTGAAACCTAAAACTAATTAAAAAAACATCTTTCTAGGCATCCACTCTCCCTAATCTTCCAAGAAAATTTCAATTAACTTATTGAAATATTGCAATCACCCTTATCCAAAAACGATATTTAAATCAACTTTTTAGCAGTAACACACTCACATTTTTCATAAAACAAACACATTTTTTTCAGGAATCTACTCTCTGGAACCTAAAACTAATTTTTAAAAAACATCTTTCTAGGCATCCACTGTCCCTAATCGTACAAGAAAATTTCAATTGACTTGTTGAAATATTGCAATCACCCTTATTCAAAAACGAAATTTAAATCAACTTTTTAGCAGTAACACCCTCACATTTTTCATAAAACAAACACATTTTTTTCAGGAATCTACTCTCTGAAACCTAATACTAATTTAAAAAAGAAATCTTTCTATGCATCCACTGTCCCTAATCGTGCAAGAAAATTTCAATTGACTTGTTGAAGTATTGCAATCACCCTTATCCAAAAACGAAATTTAAATCAACTTTTTAGCAGTAACACACTCACATTTTTCATAAAACAAACACATTTTTTTCAGGAATCTACTCTCTGGAACCTAAAACTAATTTAAAAAAAAATCTTTCTAGGCATCCACTGTCCCTAATCGTGCAAGAAAATTTCAATTGACTTGTTGAAGTATTGCAATCACCCTTACCCAAAAACGAAATTTAAATCAACTTTTTAGCAGTAACACACTCACATTTTTCATAAAACAAACACATTTTTTTCAGGAATCTACTCTCTGGAACCTAAAACTAATTTAAAAAAACATCTTTCTAGGCATCCACTGTCCCTAATCGTGCAAGAAAATTTCAATTGACTTGTTGAAATATTGCAATCACCCTTATCCAAAAACGAAATTTAAATCAACTTTTTAGCAGTAACACACTCACATTTTTCATAAAACAAACACATTTTTTCAGGAATCAACTCTCTGGAACCTAAAACAAATATAAAAAAAACATCTTTCTATGCATCCACTCTCCCTAATCGTGCAAGAAAATTTCAATTAACTTGTTGAAATGATGCATTCACGCTTATCCTGAAACTAAATTTAAATCAACTTTTTTGCAGTAACACACTCACATTTTTCATGAAACAAATAATTTTTTTTTCAGGAATCCACTCTCTGGAACCTATAACGAATTTGTAAAAAACATCTTTCTAGGCATCCACTCTCCCTAATCTTGCAAGAAAATTTCAATTAACTTGTTGAAATATTGCAATCACCCTTATCCAAAAACGATATTTAAATCAACTTTTTTGCAGTAACACACTCACATTTTTCATAAAACAAACACATTTTTTTCAGGAATCTACTCTCTGGAACCTAAAACTAATTTTAAAAAAACATCTTTCTAGGCATCCACTGTCCCTAATCGTGCAAGAAAATTTCAATTGACTTGTTGAAATATTGCATTCACCCTTATCCAAAAATGAAATTTAAATCAACTTTTTAGCAGCAACACACTCACATTTTTCATAAAACAAACACATTTTTTTCAGGAATCTACTCTCTGGAACCTAAAACTAATTTAAAAAAAACATCTTTCTAGGCATCCACTGTCCCTAATCGTGCAAGAAAATTTCAATTGACTTGTTGAAATATTGCAATCACCCTTATTCAAAAACGAAATTTAAATCAACTTTTTAGCAGTAACACCCTCACATTTTTCATAAAACAAACACATTTTTTTCAGGAATCTACTCTCTGAAACCTAATACTAATTTAAAAAAGAAATCTTTCTATGCATCCACTGTCCCTAATCGTGCAAGAAAATTTCAATTGACTTGTTGAAGTATTGCAATCACCCTTATCCAAAAACGAAATTTAAATCAACTTTTTAGCAATAACACACTCACATTTTTCATAAAACAAACACATTTTTTTCAGGAATCTACTCTCTGGAACCTAAAACTAATTTAAAAAAAACATCTTTCTAGGCATCCACTGTCCCTAATCGTGCAAGAAAATTTCAATTGACTTGTTAAAATATTGCAATCACCCTTATCCAAAAACGAAATTTAAATCAACTTTTTAGCAGTAACACACTCACATTTTTCATAAAACAAACACATTTTTTTCAGGAATCTACTCTCTGAAACCTAAAACTAATTTTAAAAAAATATCTTTCTAGGCATCCACTGTCCCTAATCGTGCAAGAAAATTTCAATTGACTTGTTGAAATATTGCAATCACCCTTATTCAAAAACGAAATTTAAATCAACTTTTTAGCAGTAACACCCTCACATTTTTCATAAAACAAACACATTTTTTTCAGGAATCTACTCTCTGAAACCTAAAACTAATTAAAAAAAATCTTTCTAGGCATCCACTCTCCCTAATCTTCCAAGAAAATTTCAATTAACTAGTTGAAATAATGCAATCATGCCTATCCTGAAGCTACATTTAAATAAACTTTTTAGCAGTAACACCCTCACATTTTTCATAAAACAAACACATTTTTTTCAGGAATCTACTCTCTGGAACCTAAAACTAATTTAAAAAAACATCTTTCTAGGCATCCACTGTCCCTAATCGTGCAAGAAAATTTCAATTGACTTGTTGAAATATTGCAATCACCCTTATCCAAAAACGAAATTTAAATCAACTTTTTAGCAGTAACACACTCACATTTTTCATAAAACAAACACATTTTTTCAGGAATCAACTCTCTGGAACCTAAAACAAATATTAAAAAAAACATCTTTCTATGCATCCACTCTCCCTAATCGTGCAAGAAAATTTCAATTAACTTGTTGAAATGATGCATTCACGCTTATCCTGAAACTAAATTTAAATCAACTTTTTTGCAGTAACACACTCACATTTTTCATGAAACAAATAATTTTTTTTTCAGGAATCCACTCTCTGGAACCTATAACGAATTTGTAAAAAACATCTTTCTAGGCATCCACTCTCCCTAATCTTGCAAGAAAATTTCAATTAACTTGTTGAAATATTGCAATCACCCTTATCCAAAAACGATATTTAAATCAACTTTTTTGCAGTAACACACTCACATTTTTCATAAGACAAACACATTTTTTTCAGGAATCTACTCTCTGGAACCTAAAACTAATTTTAAAAAAAACATCTTTCTAGGCATCCACTGTCCCTAATCGTGCAAGAAAATTTCAATTGACTTGTTGAAATATTGCAATCACCCTTATCCAAAAATGAAATTTAAATCAACTTTTTAGCAGCAACACACTCACATTTTTCATAAAACAAACACATTTTTTTCAGGAATCTACTCTCTGGAACCTAAAACTAATTTTAAAAAAACATCTTTCTAGGCATCCACTGTCCCTAATCGTGCAAGAAAATTTCAATTGACTTGTTGAAATATTGCAATCACCCTTATTCAAAAACGAAATTTAAATCAACTTTTTAGCAGTAACACCCTCACATTTTTCATAAAACAAACACATTTTTTTCAGGAATCTACTCTCTGAAACCTAATACTAATTTAAAAAAGAAATCTTTCTATGCATCCACTGTCCCTAATCGTGCAAGAAAATTTCAATTGACTTGTTGAAGTATTGCAATCACCCTTATCCAAAAACGAAATTTAAATCAACTTTTTAGCAATAACACACTCACATTTTTCATAAAACAAACACATTTTTTTCAGGAATCTACTCTCTGAAACCTAAAACTAATTTAAAAAAAATATCTTTCTAGGCATCCACTGTCCCTAATCGTGCAAGAAAATTTCAATTGACTTGTTGAAATATTGCAATCACCCTTATTCAAAAACGAAATTTAATCAACTTTTTAGCAGTAACACCCTCACATTTTTCATAAAACAAACACATTTTTTTCAGGAATCTACTCTCTGAAACCTAAAACTAATTAAAAAAACATCTTTCTAGGCATCCACTCTCCCTAATCTTCCAAGAAAATTTCAATTAACTAGTTGAAATAATGCAATCATGCCTATCCTGAAGCTACATTTAAATAAACTTTTTAGCAGTAACACCCTCACATTTTTCATAAAACAAACACATTTTTTTCAGGAATCTACTCTCTGGAACCTAAAACTAATTTAAAAAAACATCTTTCTAGGCATCCACTGTCCCTAATCGTGCAAGAAAATTTCAATTGACTTGTTGAAATATTGCAATCACCCTTATCCAAAAACGAAATTTAAATCAACTTTTTAGCAGTAACACACTCACATTTTTCATAAAACAAACACATTTTTTCAGGAATCAACTCTCTGGAACCTAAAACAAATATTAAAAAAAACATCTTTCTATGCATCCACTCTCCCTAATCGTGCAAGAAAATTTCAATTAACTTGTTGAAATGATGCATTCACGCTTATCCTGAAACTAAATTTAAATCAACTTTTTTGCAGTAACACACTCACATTTTTCATGAAACAAATAATTTTTTTTTCAGGAATCCACTCTCTGGAACCTATAACGAATTTGTAAAAAACATCTTTCTAGGCATCCACTCTCCCTAATCTTGCAAGAAAATTTCAATTAACTTGTTGAAATATTGCAATCACCCTTATCCAAAAACGATATTTAAATCAACTTTTTTGCAGTAACACACTCACATTTTTCATAAGACAAACACATTTTTTTCAGGAATCTACTCTCTGGAACCTAAAACTAATTTAAAAAAAAACATCTTTCTAGGCATCCACTGTCCCTAATCGTGCAAGAAAATTTCAATTGACTTGTTGAAATATTGCAATCACCCTTATCCAAAAATGAAATTTAAATCAACTTTTTAGCAGCAACACACTCACATTTTTCATAAAACAAACACATTTTTTTCAGGAATCTACTCTCTGGAACCTAAAACTAATTTTAAAAAAACATCTTTCTAGGCATCCACTGTCCCTAATCGTGCAAGAAAATTTCAATTGACTTGTTGAAATATTGCAATCACCCTTATTCAAAAACGAAATTTAAATCAACTTTTTAGCAGTAACACCCTCACATTTTTCATAAAACAAACACATTTTTTTCAAGAATCTACTCTCTGAAACCTAATACTAATTTAAAAAAGAAATCTTTCTATGCATCCACTGTCCCTAATCGTGCAAGAAAATTTCAATTGACTTGTTGAAGTATTGCAATCACCCTTATCCAAAAACGAAATTTAAATCAACTTTTTAGCAATAACACACTCACATTTTTCATAAAACAAACACATTTTTTTCAGGAATCTACTCTCTGGAACCTAAAACTAATTTAAAAAAAACATCTTTCTAGGCATCCACTGTCCCTAATCGTGCAAGAAAATTTCAATTGACTTGTTGAAGTATTGCAATCACCCTTATCCAAAAACGAAATTTAAATCAACTTTTTAGCAGTAACACACTCACATTTTTCATAAAACAAACACATTTTTTTCAGGAATCTACTCTCTGGAACCTAAAACTAATTTTAAAAAAACATCTTTCTAGGCATCCACTGTCCCTAATCGTGCAAGAAAATTTCAATTGACTTGTTGAAATATTGCAATCACCCTTATCCAAAAACGAAATTTAAATCAACTTTTTAGCAGTAACACACTCACATTTTTCATAAAACAAACACATTTTTTTCAGGAATCTACTCTCTGAAACCTAAAACTAATTTTAAAAAAATATCTTTCTAGGCATCCACTGTCCCTAATCGTGCAAGAAAATTTCAATTGACTTGTTGAAATATTGCAATCACCCTTATTCAAAAACGAAATTTAAATCAACTTTTTAGCAGTAACACCCTCACATTTTTCATAAAACAAACACATTTTTTTCAGGAATCTACTCTCTGAAACCTAAAACTAATTAAAAAAACATCTTTCTAGGCATCCACTCTCCCTAATCTTCCAAGAAAATTTCAATTAACTAGTTGAAATAATGCAATCATGCCTATCCTGAAGCTACATTTAAATAAACTTTTTAGCAGTAACACACTCATATTTTTCATAAAACAAACACATTTTTTTCAGGAATCAACTCTCTGGAACCTAAAACAAATATAAAAAAAACATCTTTCTATGCATCCACTCTCCCTAATCGTGCAAGAAAATTTCAAATAACTTGTTGAAATGATGCATTCACGCTTATCCTGAAACCAAATTTAAATCAACTTTTTTGCAGTAACACACTCACATTTTTCATGAAACAAATAATTTTTTTTTCAGGAATCCACTCTCTGGAACCTATAACGAATTTGTAAAAAACATCTTTCTAGGCATCCACTCTCCCTAATCTTGCAAGAAAATTTCAATTAACTTGTTGAAATATTGCAATCACCCTTATCCAAAAACGATATTTAAATCAACTTTTTTGCAGTAACACACTCACATTTTTCATAAAACAAACACATTTTTTTCAGGAATCTACTCTCTGGAACCTAAAACTAATTTTAAAAAAACATCTTTCTAGGCATCCACTGTCCCTAATCGTGCAAGAAAATTTCAATTGACTTGTTGAAATATTGCAATCACCCTTATCCAAAAACGAAATTTAAATCAACTTTTTAGCAGTAACACACTCACATTTTTCATAAAACAAACACATTTTTTCAGGAATCAACTCTCTGGAACCTAAAACAAATATAAAAAAAACATCTTTCTATGCATCCACTCTCCCTAATCGTGCAAGAAAATTTCAATTAACTTGTTGAAATGATGCATTCACGCTTATCCTGAAACTAAATTTAAATCAACTTTTTTGCAGTAACACACTCACATTTTTCATGAAACAAATAATTTTTTTTTCAGGAATCCACTCTCTGGAACCTATAACGAATTTGTAAAAAACATCTTTCTAGGCATCCACTCTCCCTAATCTTGCAAGAAAATTTCAATTAACTTGTTGAAATATTGCAATCACCCTTATCCAAAAACGATATTTAAATCAACTTTTTTGCAGTAACACACTCACATTTTTCATAAAACAAACACATTTTTTTCAGGAATCTACTCTCTGGAACCTAAAACTAATTTTAAAAAAACATCTTTCTAGGCATCCACTGTCCCTAATCGTGCAAGAAAATTTCAATTGACTTGTTGAAATATTGCAATCACCCTTATCCAAAAATGAAATTTAAATCAACTTTTTAGCAGCAACACACTCACATTTTTCATAAAACAAACACATTTTTTCAGGAATCTACTCTCTGGAACCTAAAACTAATTTTAAAAAAACATCTTTCTAGGCATCCACTGTCCCTAATCGTGCAAGAAAATTTCAATTGACTTGTTGAAATATTGCAATCACCCTTATTCAAAAACGAAATTTAAATCAACTTTTTAGCAGTAACACCCTCACATTTTTCATAAAACAAACACATTTTTTTCAGGAATCTACTCTCTGAAACCTAATACTAATTTAAAAAAGAAATCTTTCTATGCATCCACTGTCCCTAATCGTGCAAGAAAATTTCAATTGACTTGTTGAAGTATTGCAATCACCCTTATCCAAAAACGAAATTTAAATCAACTTTTTAGCAGTAACACACTCACATTTTTCATAAAACAAACACATTTTTTTCAGGAATCTACTCTCTGAAACCTAAAACTAATTAAAAAAAACATCTTTCTAGGCATCCACTCTCCCTAATCTTCCAAGAAAATTTCAATTAACTAGTTGAAATAATGCAATCATGCCTATCCTGAAGCTACATTTAAATAAACTTTTTAGCAGTAACACACTCATATTTTTCATAAAACAAACACATTTTTTTCAGGAATCAACTCTCTGGAACCTAAAACAAATATAAAAAAAAATCTTTCTATGCATCCACTCTCCCTAATCGTGCAAGAAAATTTCAATTAACTTGTTGAAATGATGCATTCACGCTTATCCTGAAACCAAATTTAAATCAACTTTTTTGCAGTAACACACTCACATTTTTCATGAAACAAATAATTTTTTTTCAGGAATCCACTCTCTGGAACCTATAACGAATTTGTAAAAAACATCTTTCTAGGCATCCACTCTCCCTAATCTTGCAAGTAAATTTCAATTGACTTGTTGAAATATTGCAATCACCCTTATTCAAAAACGAAATTTAAATCAACTTTTTAGCAGTAACACCCTCACATTTTTCATAAAACAAACACATTTTTTTCAGGAATCTACTCTCTGAAACCTAATACTAATTTAAAAAAGAAATCTTTTATGCATCCACTGTCCCTAATCGTGCAAGAAAATTTCAATTGACTTGTTGAAGTATTGCAATCACCCTTATCCAAAAACGAAATTTAAATCAACTTTTTAGCAGTAACACACTCACATTTTTCATAAAACAAACACATTTTTTTCAGGAATCTACTCTCTGGAACCTAAAACTAATTTTAAAAAAACATCTTTCTAGGCATCCACTGTCCCTAATCGTGCAAGAAAATTTCAATTGACTTGTTGAAATATTGCAATCACCCTTATCCAAAAACGAAATTTAAATCAACTTTTTAGCAGTAACACACTCACATTTTTCATAAAACAAACACATTTTTTTCAGGAATCTACTCTCTGAAACCTAAAACTAATTTAAAAAAAATATCTTTCTAGGCATCCACTGTCCCTAATCGTGCAAGAAAATTTCAATTGACTTGTTGAAATATTGCAATCACCCTTATCCAAAAACGAAATTTAAATCAACTTTTTAGCAGTAACACACTCACATTTTTCATTAAACAAACACATTTTTTCAGGAATCAACTCTCTGGAACCTAAAACAAATATAAAAAAAACATCTTTCTATGCATCCACTCTCCCTAATCGTGCAAGAAAATTTCAATTAACTTGTTGAAATGATGCATTCACGCTTATCCTGAAACTAAATTTAAATCAACTTTTTTGCAGTAACACACTCACATTTTTCATGAAACAAATCATTTTTTTTTCAGGAATCCACTCTCTGGAACCTATAACGAATTTGTAAAAAACATCTTTCTAGGCATCCACTCTCCCTAATCTTGCAAGAAAATTTCAATTAACTTGTTGAAATATTGCAATCACCCTTATCCAAAAACGATATTTAAATCAACTTTTTTGCAGTAACACACTCACATTTTTCATAAAACAAACACATTTTTTTCAGGAATCTACTCTCTGGAACCTAAAACTAATTTAAAAAAAACATCTTTCTAGGCATCCACTGTCCCTAATCGTGCAAGAAAATTTCAATTGACTTGTTGAAATATTGCAATCACCCTTATCCAAAAATGAAATTTAAATCAACTTTTTAGCAGTAACACACTCACATTTTTCATAAAACAAACACATTTTTTTCAGGAATCTACTCTCTGGAACCTAAAACTAATTTTAAAAAAACATCTTTCTAGGCATCCACTGTCCCTAATCGTGCAAGAAAATTTCAATTGACTTGTTGAAATATTGCAATCACCCTTATTCAAAAACGAAATTTAAATCAACTTTTTAGCAGTAACACCCTCACATTTTTCATAAAACAAACACATTTTTTTCAGGAATCTACTCTCTGAAACCTAATAATAATTTAAAAAAGAAATCTTTCTATGCATCCACTGTCCCTAATCGTGCAAGAAAATTTCAATTGACTTGTTGAAGTATTGCAATCACCCTTATCCAAAAACGAAATTTAAATCAACTTTTTAGCAGTAACACACTCACATTTTTCATGAAACAAACACATTTTTTTCAGGAATCGACTCTCTGGAACCTAAAACTAATTTAAAAAAAACATCTTTCTAGGCATCCACTGTCCCTAATCGTGCAAGAAAATTTCAATTGACTTGTTGAAATATTGCAATCACCCTTATCCAAAAACGAAATTTAAATCAACTTTTTAGCAGTAACACACTCACATTTTTCATAAAACAAACACATTTTTTTCAGGAATCTACTCTCTGAAACCTAAAACTAATTTTAAAAAAATATCTTTCTAGGCATCCACTGTCCCTAATCGTGCAAGAAAATTTCAATTGACTTGTTGAAATATTGCAATCACCCTTATTCAAAAACGAAATTTAAATCAACTTTTTAGCAGTAACACCCTCACATTTTTCATAAAACAAACACATTTTTTTCAGGAATCTACTCTCTGAAACCTAAAACTAATTAAAAAAACATCTTTCTAGGCATCCACTCTCCCTAATCTTCCAAGAAAATTTCAATTAACTTATTGAAATATTGCAATCACCCTTATCCAAAAACGATATTTAAATCAACTTTTTAGCAGTAACACACTCACATTTTTCATAAAACAAACACATTTTTTTCAGGAATCTACTCTCTGGAACCTAAAACTAATTTTTAAAAAACATCTTTCTAGGCATCCACTGTCCCTAATCGTACAAGAAAATTTCAATTGACTTGTTGAAATATTGCAATCACCCTTATTCAAAAACGAAATTTAAATCAACTTTTTAGCAGTAACACCCTCACATTTGTCATAAAACAAACACATTTTTTTCAGGAATCTACTCTCTGAAACCTAATACTAATTTAAAAAAGAAATCTTTCTATGCATCCACTGTCCCTAATCGTGCAAGAAAATTTCAATTGACTTGTTGAAGTATTGCAATCACCCTTATCCAAAAACGAAATTTAAATCAACTTTTTAGCAGTAACACACTCACATTTTTCATAAAACAAACACATTTTTTTCAGGAATCTACTCTCTGGAACCTAAAACTAATTTAAAAAAACATCTTTCTAGGCATCCACTGTCCCTAATCGTGCAAGAAAATTTCAATTGACTTGTTGAAGTATTGCAATCACCCTTACCCAAAAACGAAATTTAAATCAACTTTTTAGCAGTAACACACTCACATTTTTCATAAAACAAACACATTTTTTTCAGGAATCTACTCTCTGGAACCTAAAACTAATTTAAAAAAACATCTTTCTAGGCATCCACTGTCCCTAATCGTGCAAGAAAATTTCAATTGACTTGTTGAAATATTGCAATCACCCTTATCCAAAAACGAAATTTAAATCAACTTTTTAGCAGTAACACACTCACATTTTTCATAAAACAAACACATTTTTTCAGGAATCAACTCTCTGGAACCTAACACAAATATAAAAAAAAACATCTTTCTATGCATCCACTCTCCCTAATCGTGCAAGAAAATTTCAATTAACTTGTTGAAATGATGCATTCACGCTTATCCTGAAACTAAATTTAAATCAACTTTTTTGCAGTAACACACTCACATTTTTCATGAAACAAATCATTTTTTTTTCAGGAATCCACTCTCTGGAACCTATAACGAATTTGTAAAAAACATCTTTCTAGGCATCCACTCTCCCTAATCTTGCAAGAAAATTTCAATTAACTTGTTGAAATATTGCAATCACCCTTATCCAAAAACGATATTTAAATCAACTTTTTTGCAGTAACACACTTACATTTTTCATAAAACAAACACATTTTTTTCAGGAATCTACTCTCTGGAACCTAAAACTAATTTTAAAAAAACATCTTTCTAGGCATCCACTGTCCCTAATCGTGCAAGAAAATTTCAATTGACTTGTTGAAATATTGCAATCACCCTTATCCAAAAATGAAATTTAAATCAACTTTTTAGCAGTAACACACTCACATTTTTCATAAAACAAACACATTTTTTTCAGGAATCTACTCTCTGGAACCTAAAACTAATTTTAAAAAAACATCTTTCTAGGCATCCACTGTCCCTAATCGTGCAAGAAAATTTCAATTGACTTGTTGAAATATTGCAATCACCCTTATTCAAAAACGAAATTTAAATCAACTTTTTAGCAGTAACACCCTCACATTTTTCATAAAACAAACACATTTTTTTCAGGAATCTACTCTCTGAAACCTAATAATAATTTAAAAAAGAAATCTTTCTATGCATCCACTGTCCCTAATCGTGCAAGAAAATTTCAATTGACTTGTTGAAGTATTGCAATCACCCTTATCCAAAAATGAAATTTAAATCAACTTTTTAGCAGTAACACACTCACATTTTTCATGAAACAAACACATTTTTTTCAGGAATCGACTCTCTGGAACCTAAAACTAATTTTAAAAAAACATCTTTCTAGGCATCCACTGTCCCTAATCGTGCAAGAAAATTTCAATTGACTTGTTGAAATATTGCAATCACCCTTATCCAAAAACGAAATTTAAATCAACTTTTTAGCAGTAACACACTCATATTTTTCATAAAACAAACACATTTTTTTCAGGAATCTACTCTCTGAAACCTAAAACTAATTTAAAAAAAATATCTTTCTAGGCATCCACTGTCCCTAATCGTGCAAGAAAATTTCAATTGACTTGTTGAAATATTGCAATCACCCTTATTCAAAAACGAAATTTAAATCAACTTTTTAGCAGTAACACCCTCACATTTTTCATAAAACAAACACATTTTTTTCAGGAATCTACTCTCTGAAACCTAAAACTAATTAAAAAAACATCTTTCTAGGCATCCACTCTCCCTAATCTTCCAAGAAAATTTCAATTAACTTATTGAAATATTGCAATCACCCTTATCCAAAAACGATATTTAAATCAACTTTTTAGCAGTAACACACTCACATTTTTCATAAAACAAACACATTTTTTTCAGGAATCTACTCTCTGGAACCTAAAACTAATTTTTAAAAAACATCTTTCTAGGCATCCACTGTCCCTAATCGTACAAGAAAATTTCAATTGACTTGTTGAAATATTGCAATCACCCTTATTCAAAAACGAAATTTAAATCAACTTTTTAGCAGTAACACCCTCACATTTTTCATAAAACAAACACATTTTTTTCAGGAATCTACTCTCTGAAACCTAATACTAATTTAAAAAAGAAATCTTTCTATGCATCCACTGTCCCTAATCGTGCAAGAAAATTTCAATTGACTTGTTGAAGTATTGCAATCACCCTTATCCAAAAACGAAATTTAAATCAACTTTTTAGCAGTAACACACTCACATTTTTCATAAAACAAACACATTTTTTTCAGGAATCTACTCTCTGGAACCTAAAACTAATTTAAAAAAAAATCTTTCTAGGCATCCACTGTCCCTAATCGTGCAAGAAAATTTCAATTGACTTGTTGAAGTATTGCAATCACCCTTACCCAAAAACGAAATTTAAATCAACTTTTTAGCAGTAACACACTCACATTTTTCATAAAACAAACACATTTTTTTCAGGAATCTACTCTCTGGAACCTAAAACTAATTTAAAAAAACATCTTTCTAGGCATCCACTGTCCCTAATCGTGCAAGAAAATTTCAATTGACTTGTTGAAATATTGCAATCACCCTTATCCAAAAACGAAATTTAAATCAACTTTTTAGCAGTAACACACTCACATTTTTCATAAAACAAACACATTTTTTCAGGAATCAACTCTCTGGAACCTAAAACAAATATAAAAAAAACATCTTTCTATGCATCCACTCTCCCTAATCGTGCAAGAAAATTTCAATTAACTTGTTGAAATGATGCATTCACGCTTATCCTGAAACTAAATTTAAATCAACTTTTTTGCAGTAACACACTCACATTTTTCATGAAACAAATAATTTTTTTTTCAGGAATCCACTCTCTGGAACCTATAACGAATTTGTAAAAAACATCTTTCTAGGCATCCACTCTCCCTAATCTTGCAAGAAAATTTCAATTAACTTGTTGAAATATTGCAATCACCCTTATCCAAAAACGATATTTAAATCAACTTTTTTGCAGTAACACACTCACATTTTTCATAAAACAAACACATTTTTTTCAGGAATCTACTCTCTGGAACCTAAAACTAATTTTAAAAAAACATCTTTCTAGGCATCCACTGTCCCTAATCGTGCAAGAAAATTTCAATTGACTTGTTGAAATATTGCATTCACCCTTATCCAAAAATGAAATTTAAATCAACTTTTTAGCAGCAACACACTCACATTTTTCATAAAACAAACACATTTTTTTCAGGAATCTACTCTCTGGAACCTAAAACTAATTTAAAAAAAACATCTTTCTAGGCATCCACTGTCCCTAATCGTGCAAGAAAATTTCAATTGACTTGTTGAAATATTGCAATCACCCTTATTCAAAAACGAAATTTAAATCAACTTTTTAGCAGTAACACCCTCACATTTTTCATAAAACAAACACATTTTTTTCAGGAATCTACTCTCTGAAACCTAATACTAATTTAAAAAAGAAATCTTTCTATGCATCCACTGTCCCTAATCGTGCAAGAAAATTTCAATTGACTTGTTGAAGTATTGCAATCACCCTTATCCAAAAACGAAATTTAAATCAACTTTTTAGCAATAACACACTCACATTTTTCATAAAACAAACACATTTTTTTCAGGAATCTACTCTCTGGAACCTAAAACTAATTTAAAAAAAACATCTTTCTAGGCATCCACTGTCCCTAATCGTGCAAGAAAATTTCAATTGACTTGTTAAAATATTGCAATCACCCTTATCCAAAAACGAAATTTAAATCAACTTTTTAGCAGTAACACACTCACATTTTTCATAAAACAAACACATTTTTTTCAGGAATCTACTCTCTGAAACCTAAAACTAATTTTAAAAAAATATCTTTCTAGGCATCCACTGTCCCTAATCGTGCAAGAAAATTTCAATTGACTTGTTGAAATATTGCAATCACCCTTATTCAAAAACGAAATTTAAATCAACTTTTTAGCAGTAACACCCTCACATTTTTCATAAAACAAACACATTTTTTTCAGGAATCTACTCTCTGAAACCTAAAACTAATTAAAAAAACATCTTTCTAGGCATCCACTCTCCCTAATCTTCCAAGAAAATTTCAATTAACTAGTTGAAATAATGCAATCATGCCTATCCTGAAGCTACATTTAAATAAACTTTTTAGCAGTAACACCCTCACATTTTTAATAAAACAAACACATTTTTTTCAGGAATCTACTCTCTGGAACCTAAAACTAATTTAAAAAAACATCTTTCTAGGCATCCACTGTCCCTAATCGTGCAAGAAAATTTCAATTGACTTGTTGAAATATTGCAATCACCCTTATCCAAAAACGAAATTTAAATCAACTTTTTAGCAGTAACACACTCACATTTTTCATAAAACAAACACATTTTTTCAGGAATCAACTCTCTGGAACCTAAAACAAATATAAAAAAAAACATCTTTCTATGCATCCACTCTCCCTAATCGTGCAA
This sequence comes from Lissotriton vulgaris, assembly GCF_964263255.1. Lineage (NCBI taxonomy): Eukaryota > Metazoa > Chordata > Amphibia > Caudata > Salamandridae > Lissotriton > Lissotriton vulgaris. The sequence goes on from NW_028247857.1 coordinate 131,142, forward strand.
GAAAATTTCAATTAACTTGTTGAAATGATGCATTCACGCTTATCCTGAAACTAAATTTAAATCAACTTTTTTGCAGTAACACACTCACATTTTTCATGAAACAAATAATTTTTTTTTCAGGAATCCACTCTCTGGAACCTATAACGAATTTGTAAAAAACATCTTTCTAGGCATCCACTCTCCCTAATCTTGCAAGAAAATTTCAATTAACTTGTTGAAATATTGCAATCACCCTTATCCAAAAACGATATTTAAATCAACTTTTTTGCAGTAACACACTCACATTTTTCATAAAACAAACACATTTTTTTCAGGAATCTACTCTCTGGAACCTAAAACTAATTTAAAAAAAACATCTTTCTAGGCATCCACTGTCCCTAATCGTGCAAGAAAATTTCAATTGACTTGTTGAAATATTGCAATCACCCTTATCCAAAAATGAAATTTAAATCAACTTTTTAGCAGCAACACACTCACATTTTTCATAAAACAAACACATTTTTTTCAGGAATCTACTCTCTGGAACCTAAAACTAATTTTAAAAAAACATCTTTCTAGGCATCCACTGTCCCTAATCGTGCAAGAAAATTTCAATTGACTTGTTGAAATATTGCAATCACCCTTATTCAAAAACGAAATTTAAATCAACTTTTTAGCAGTAACACCCTCACATTTTTCATAAAACAAACACATTTTTTTCAGGAATCTACTCTCTGAAACCTAATACTAATTTAAAAAAGAAATCTTTCTATGCATCCACTGTCCCTAATCGTGCAAGAAAATTTCAATTGACTTGTTGAAGTATTGCAATCACCCTTATCCAAAAACGAAATTTAAATCAACTTTTTAGCAATAACACACTCACATTTTTCATAAAACAAACACATTTTTTTCAGGAATCTACTCTCTGGAACCTAAAACTAATTTAAAAAAAACATCTTTCTAGGCATCCACTGTCCCTAATCGTGCAAGAAAATTTCAATTGACTTGTTGAAATATTGCAATCACCCTTATTCAAAAACGAAATTTAAATCAACTTTTTAGCAGTAACACCCTCACATTTTTCATAAAACAAACACATTTTTTTCAGGAATCTACTCTCTGAAACCTAAAACTAATTAAAAAAAACATCTTTCTAGGCATCCACTCTCCCTAATCTTCCAAGAAAATTTCAATTAACTAGTTGAAATAATGCAATCATGCCTATCCTGAAGCTACATTTAAATAAACTTTTTAGCAGTAACACACTCATATTTTTCATAAAACAAACACATTTTTTTCAGGAATCAACTCTCTGGAACCTAAAACAAATATAAAAAAAAATCTTTCTATGCATCCACTCTCCCTAATCGTGCAAGAAAATTTCAATTAACTTGTTGAAATGATGCATTCACGCTTATCCTGAAACCAAATTTAAATCAACTTTTTTGCAGTAACACACTCACATTTTTCATGAAACAAATAATTTTTTTTTCAGGAATCCACTCTCTGGAACCTATAACGAATTTGTAAAAAACATCTTTCTAGGCATCCACTCTCCCTAATCTTGCAAGAAAATTTCAATTGACTTGTTGAAATATTGCAATCACCCTTATTCAAAAACGAAATTTAAATCAACTTTTTAGCAGTAACACCCTCACATTTTTCATAAAACAAACACATTTTTTTCAGGAATCTACTCTCTGAAACCTAATACTAATTAAAAAAAGAAATCTTTTATGCATCCACTGTCCCTAATCGTGCAAGAAAATTTCAATTGACTTGTTGAAGTATTGCAATCACCCTTATCCAAAAACGAAATTTAAATCAACTTTTTAGCAGTAACACACTCACATTTTTCATAAAACAAACACATTTTTTTCAGGAATCTACTCTCTGGAACCTAAAACTAATTTTAAAAAAACATCTTTCTAGGCATCCACTGTCCCTAATCGTGCAAGAAAATTTCAATTGACTTGTTGAAATATTGCAATCACCCTTATCCAAAAACGAAATTTAAATCAACTTTTTAGCAGTAACACACTCACATTTTTCATAAAACAAACACATTTTTTTCAGGAATCTACTCTCTGAAACCTAAAACTAATTTTAAAAAAATATCTTTCTAGGCATCCACTGTCCCTAATCGTGCAAGAAAATTTCAATTGACTTGTTGAAATATTGCAATCACCCTTATTCAAAAACGAAATTTAAATCAACTTTTTAGCAGTAACACCCTCACATTTTTCATAAAACAAACACATTTTTTTCAGGAATCTACTCTCTGAAACCTAAAACTAATTAAAAAAACATCTTTCTAGGCATCCACTCTCCCTAATCTTCCAAGAAAATTTCAATTAACTAGTTGAAATAATGCAATCATGCCTATCCTGAAGCTACATTTAAATAAACTTTTTAGCAGTAACACACTCATATTTTTCATAAAACAAACACATTTTTTTCAGGAATCAACTCTCTGGAACCTAAAACAAATATAAAAAAAACATCTTTCTATGCATCCACTCTCCCTAATCGTGCAAGAAAATTTCAATTAACTTGTTGAAATATTGCAATCACCCTTATCCAAAAACGATATTTAAATCAACTTTTTTGCAGTAACACACTCACATTTTTCATAAAACAAACACATTTTTTTCAGGAATCTACTCTCTGGAACTTAAAACTAATTTTAAAAAAACATCTTTCTAGGCATCCACTGTCCCTAATCGTGCAAGAAAATTTCAATTGAGTTGTTGAAATATTGCAATCACCCTTATCCAAAAACGAAATTTAAATCAACTTTTTAGCAGTAACACACTCACATTTTTCATAAAACAAACACATTTTTTCAGGAATCAACTCTCTGGAACCTAAAACAAATATAAAAAAAACATCTTTCTATGCATCCACTCTCCCTAATCGTGCAAGAAAATTTCAATTAACTTGTTGAAATGATGCATTCACGCTTATCCTGAAACTAAATTTAAATCAACTTTTTTGCAGTAACACACTCACATTTTTCATGAAACAAATAATTTTTTTTTCAGGAATCCACTCTCTGGAACCTATAACGAATTTGTAAAAAACATCTTTCTAGGCATCCACTCTCCCTAATCTTGCAAGAAAATTTCAATTAACTTGTTGAAATATTGCAATCACCCTTATCCAAAAACGATATTTAAATCAACTTTTTTGCAGTAACACACTCACATTTTTCATAAAACAAACACATTTTTTTCAGGAATCTACTCTCTGGAACCTAAAACTAATTTTAAAAAAAGATCTTTCTAGGCATCCACTGTCCCTAATCGTGCAAGAAAATTTCAATTGACTTGTTGAAATATTGCAATCACCCTTATCCAAAAATGAAATTTAAATCAACTTTTTAGCAGCAACACACTCACATTTTTCATAAAACAAACACATTTTTTCAGGAATCTACTCTCTGGAACCTAAAACTAATTTTAAAAAAACATCTTTCTAGGCATCCACTGTCCCTAATCGTGCAAGAAAATTTCAATTGACTTGTTGAAATATTGCAATCACCCTTATTCAAAAACGAAATTTAAATCAACTTTTTAGCAGTAACACCCTCACATTTTTCATAAAACAAACAAATTTTTTTCAGGAATCTACTCTCTGAAACCTAATACTAATTTAAAAAAGAAATCTTTCTATGCATCCACTGTCCCTAATCGTGCAAGAAAATTTCAATTGACTTGTTGAAGTATTGCAATCACCCTTATCCAAAAACGAAATTTAAATCAACTTTTTAGCAGTAACACACTCACATTTTTCATAAAACAAACACATTTTTTTCAGGAATCTACTCTCTGAAACCTAAAACTAATTAAAAAAAACATCTTTCTAGGCATCCACTCTCCCTAATCTTCCAAGAAAATTTCAATTAACTAGTTGAAATAATGCAATCATGCCTATCCTGAAGCTACATTTAAATAAACTTTTTAGCAGTAACACACTCATATTTTTCATAAAACAAACACATTTTTTTCAGGAATCAACTCTCTGGAACCTAAAACAAATATAAAAAAAAATCTTTCTATGCATCCACTCTCCCTAATCGTGCAAGAAAATTTCAATTAACTTGTTGAAATGATGCATTCACGCTTATCCTGAAACCAAATTTAAATCAACTTTTTTGCAGTAACACACTCACATTTTTCATGAAACAAATAATTTTTTTTCAGGAATCCACTCTCTGGAACCTATAACGAATTTGTAAAAAACATCTTTCTAGGCATCCACTCTCCCTAATCTTGCAAGTAAATTTCAATTGACTTGTTGAAATATTGCAATCACCCTTATTCAAAAACGAAATTTAAATCAACTTTTTAGCAGTAACACCCTCACATTTTTCATAAAACAAACACATTTTTTTCAGGAATCTACTCTCTGAAACCTAATACTAATTTAAAAAAGAAATCTTTTATGCATCCACTGTCCCTAATCGTGCAAGAAAATTTCAATTGACTTGTTGAAGTATTGCAATCACCCTTATCCAAAAACGAAATTTAAATCAACTTTTTAGCAGTAACACACTCACATTTTTCATAAAACAAACACATTTTTTTCAGGAATCTACTCTCTGGAACCTAAAACTAATTTTAAAAAAACATCTTTCTAGGCATCCACTGTCCCTAATCGTGCAAGAAAATTTCAATTGACTTGTTGAAATATTGCAATCACCCTTATCCAAAAACGAAATTTAAATCAACTTTTTAGCAGTAACACACTCACATTTTTCATTAAACAAACACATTTTTTCAGGAATCAACTCTCTGGAACCTAAAACAAATATAAAAAAAACATCTTTCTATGCATCCACTCTCCCTAATCGTGCAAGAAAATTTCAATTAACTTGTTGAAATGATGCATTCACGCTTATCCTGAAACTAAATTTAAATCAACTTTTTTGCAGTAACACACTCACATTTTTCATGAAACAAATCATTTTTTTTTCAGGAATCCACTCTCTGGAACCTATAACGAATTTGTAAAAAACATCTTTCTAGGCATCCACTCTCCCTAATCTTGCAAGAAAATTTCAATTAACTTGTTGAAATATTGCAATCACCCTTATCCAAAAACGATATTTAAATCAACTTTTTTGCAGTAACAAACTCACATTTTTCATAAAACAAACACATTTTTTTCAGGAATCTACTCTCTGAAACCTAAAACTAATTTTAAAAAAATATCTTTCTAGGCATCCACTGTCCCTAATCGTGCAAGAAAATTTCAATTGACTTGTTGAAATATTGCAATCACCCTTATTCAAAAACGAAATTTAAATCAACTTTTTAGCAGTAACACCCTCACATTTTTCATAAAACAAACACATTTTTTTCAGGAATCTACTCTCTGAAACCTAAAACTAATTAAAAAAACATCTTTCTAGGCATCCACTCTCCCTAATCTTCCAAGAAAATTTCAATTAACTTATTGAAATATTGCAATCACCCTTATCCAAAAACGATATTTAAATCAACTTTTTAGCAGTAACACACTCACATTTTTCATAAAACAAACACATTTTTTTCAGGAATCTACTCTCTGGAACCTAAAACTAATTTTTAAAAAACATCTTTCTAGGCATCCACTGTCCCTAATCGTACAAGAAAATTTCAATTGACTTGTTGAAATATTGCAATCACCCTTATTCAAAAACGAAATTTAAATCAACTTTTTAGCAGTAACACCCTCACATTTTTCATAAAACAAACACATTTTTTTCAGGAATCTACTCTCTGAAACCTAATACTAATTTAAAAAAGAAATCTTTCTATGCATCCACTGTCCCTAATCGTGCAAGAAAATTTCAATTGACTTGTTGAAGTATTGCAATCACCCTTATCCAAAAACGAAATTTAAATCAACTTTTTAGCAGTAACACACTCACATTTTTCATAAAACAAACACATTTTTTTCAGGAATCTACTCTCTGGAACCTAAAACTAATTTAAAAAAAACATCTTTCTAGGCATCCACTGTCCCTAATCGTGCAAGAAAATTTCAATTGACTTGTTGAAGTATTGCAATCACCCTTACCCAAAAACGAAATTTAAATCAACTTTTTAGCAGTAACACACTCACATTTTTCATAAAACAAACACATTTTTTTCAGGAATCTACTCTCTGAAACCTAAAACTAATTAAAAAAAACATCTTTCTAGGCATCCACTCTCCCTAATCTTCCAAGAAAATTTCAATTAACTAGTTGAAATAATGCAATCATGCCTATCCTGAAGCTACATTTAAATAAACTTTTTAGCAGTAACACACTCATATTTTTCATAAAACAAACACATTTTTTTCAGGAATCAACTCTCTGGAACCTAAAACAAATATAAAAAAAAATCTTTCTATGCATCCACTCTCCCTAATCGTGCAAGAAAATTTCAATTAACTTGTTGAAATGATGCATTCACGCTTATCCTGAAACCAAATTTAAATCAACTTTTTTGCAGTAACACACTCACATTTTTCATGAAACAAATAATTTTTTTTCAGGAATCCACTCTCTGGAACCTATAACGAATTTGTAAAAAACATCTTTCTAGGCATCCACTCTCCCTAATCTTGCAAGTAAATTTCAATTGACTTGTTGAAATATTGCAATCACCCTTATTCAAAAACGAAATTTAAATCAACTTTTTAGCAGTAACACCCTCACATTTTTCATAAAACAAACACATTTTTTTCAGGAATCTACTCTCTGAAACCTAATACTAATTTAAAAAAGAAATCTTTTATGCATCCACTGTCCCTAATCGTGCAAGAAAATTTCAATTGACTTGTTGAAGTATTGCAATCACCCTTATCCAAAAACGAAATTTAAATCAACTTTTTAGCAGTAACACACTCACATTTTTCATAAAACAAACACATTTTTTTCAGGAATCTACTCTCTGGAACCTAAAACTAATTTTAAAAAAACATCTTTCTAGGCATCCACTGTCCCTAATCGTGCAAGAAAATTTCAATTGACTTGTTGAAATATTGCAATCACCCTTATCCAAAAACGAAATTTAAATCAACTTTTTAGCAGTAACACACTCACATTTTTCATTAAACAAACACATTTTTTCAGGAATCAACTCTCTGGAACCTAAAACAAATATAAAAAAAACATCTTTCTATGCATCCACTCTCCCTAATCGTGCAAGAAAATTTCAATTAACTTGTTGAAATGATGCATTCACGCTTATCCTGAAACTAAATTTAAATCAACTTTTTTGCAGTAACACACTCACATTTTTCATGAAACAAATCATTTTTTTTTCAGGAATCCACTCTCTGGAACCTATAACGAATTTGTAAAAAACATCTTTCTAGGCATCCACTCTCCCTAATCTTGCAAGAAAATTTCAATTAACTTGTTGAAATATTGCAATCACCCTTATCCAAAAACGATATTTAAATCAACTTTTTTGCAGTAACAAACTCACATTTTTCATAAAACAAACACATTTTTTTCAGGAATCTACTCTCTGAAACCTAAAACTAATTTTAAAAAAATATCTTTCTAGGCATCCACTGTCCCTAATCGTGCAAGAAAATTTCAATTGACTTGTTGAAATATTGCAATCACCCTTATTCAAAAACGAAATTTAAATCAACTTTTTAGCAGTAACACCCTCACATTTTTCATAAAACAAACACATTTTTTTCAGGAATCTACTCTCTGAAACCTAAAACTAATTAAAAAAACATCTTTCTAGGCATCCACTCTCCCTAATCTTCCAAGAAAATTTCAATTAACTTATTGAAATATTGCAATCACCCTTATCCAAAAACGATATTTAAATCAACTTTTTAGCAGTAACACACTCACATTTTTCATAAAACAAACACATTTTTTTCAGGAATCTACTCTCTGGAACCTAAAACTAATTTTTAAAAAACATCTTTCTAGGCATCCACTGTCCCTAATCGTACAAGAAAATTTCAATTGACTTGTTGAAATATTGCAATCACCCTTATTCAAAAACGAAATTTAAATCAACTTTTTAGCAGTAACACCCTCACATTTTTCATAAAACAAACACATTTTTTTCAGGAATCTACTCTCTGAAACCTAATACTAATTTAAAAAAGAAATCTTTCTATGCATCCACTGTCCCTAATCGTGCAAGAAAATTTCAATTGACTTGTTGAAGTATTGCAATCACCCTTATCCAAAAACGAAATTTAAATCAACTTTTTAGCAGTAACACACTCACATTTTTCATAAAACAAACACATTTTTTTCAGGAATCTACTCTCTGGAACCTAAAACTAATTTAAAAAAAACATCTTTCTAGGCATCCACTGTCCCTAATCGTGCAAGAAAATTTCAATTGACTTGTTGAAGTATTGCAATCACCCTTACCCAAAAACGAAATTTAAATCAACTTTTTAGCAGTAACACACTCACATTTTTCATAAAACAAACACATTTTTTTCAGGAATCTACTCTCTGGAACCTAAAACTAATTTAAAAAAACATCTTTCTAGGCATCCACTGTCCCTAATCGTGCAAGAAAATTTCAATTGACTTGTTGAAATATTGCAATCACCCTTATCCAAAAACGAAATTTAAATCAACTTTTTAGCAGTAACACACTCACATTTTTCATAAAACAAACACATTTTTTCAGGAATCAACTCTCTGGAACCTAAAACAAATATAAAAAAAACATCTTTCTATGCATCCACTCTCCCTAATCGTGCAAGAAAATTTCAATTAACTTGTTGAAATGATGCATTCACGCTTATCCTGAAACTAAATTTAAATCAACTTTTTTGCAGTAACACACTCACATTTTTCATGAAACAAATAATTTTTTTTTCAGGAATCCACTCTCTGGAACCTATAACGAATTTGTAAAAAACATCTTTCTAGGCATCCACTCTCCCTAATCTTGCAAGAAAATTTCAATTAACTTGTTGAAATATTGCAATCACCCTTATCCAAAAACGATATTTAAATCAACTTTTTTGCAGTAACACACTCACATTTTTCATAAAACAAACACATTTTTTTCAGGAATCTACTCTCTGGAACCTAAAACTTATTTTAAAAAAACATCTTTCTAGGCATCCACTGTCCCTAATCGTGCAAGAAAATTTCAATTGACTTGTTGAAATATTGCAATCACCCTTATCCAAAAATGAAATTTAAATCAACTTTTTAGCAGCAACACACTCACATTTTTCATAAAACAAACACATTTTTTTCAGGAATCTACTCTCTGGAACCTAAAACTAATTTTAAAAAAACATCTTTCTAGGCATCCACTGTCCCTAATCGTGCAAGAAAATTTCAATTGACTTGTTGAAATATTGCAATCACCCTTATTCAAAAACGAAATTTAAATCAACTTTTTAGCAGTAACACCCTCACATTTTTCATAAAACAAACACATTTTTTTCAGGAATCTACTCTCTGAAACCTAATACTAATTTAAAAAAGAAATCTTTCTATGCATCCACTGTCCCTAATCGTGCAAGAAAATTTCAATTGACTTGTTGAAGTATTGCAATCACCCTTATCCAAAAACGAAATTTAAATCAACTTTTTAGCAATAACACACTCACATTTTTCATAAAACAAACACATTTTTTTCAGGAATCTACTCTCTGGAACCTAAAACTAATTTAAAAAAAACATCTTTCTAGGCATCCACTGTCCCTAATCGTGCAAGAAAATTTCAATTGACTTGTTAAAATATTGCAATCACCCTTATCCAAAAACGAAATTTAAATCAACTTTTTAGCAGTAACACACTCACATTTTTCATAAAACAAACACATTTTTTTCAGGAATCTACTCTCTGAAACCTAAAACTAATTTTAAAAAAATATCTTTCTAGGCATCCACTGTCCCTAATCGTGCAAGAAAATTTCAATTGACTTGTTGAAATATTGCAATCACCCTTATTCAAAAACGAAATTTAAATCAACTTTTTAGCAGTAACACCCTCACATTTTTCATAAAACAAACACATTTTTTTCAGGAATCTACTCTCTGAAACCTAAAACTAATTAAAAAAACATCTTTCTAGGCATCCACTCTCCCTAATCTTCCAAGAAAATTTCAATTAACTAGTTGAAATAATGCAATCATGCCTATCCTGAAGCTACATTTAAATAAACTTTTTAGCAGTAACACCCTCACATTTTTCATAAAACAAACACATTTTTTTCAGGAATCTACTCTCTGGAACCTAAAACTAATTTAAAAAAACATCTTTCTAGGCATCCACTGTCCCTAATCGTGCAAGAAAATTTCAATTGACTTGTTGAAATATTGCAATCACCCTTATCCAAAAACGAAATTTAAATCAACTTTTTAGCAGTAACACACTCACATTTTTCATAAAACAAACACATTTTTTCAGGAATCAACTCTCTGGAACCTAAAACAAATATAAAAAAAAACATCTTTCTATGCATCCACTCTCCCTAATCGTGCAAGAAAATTTCAATTAACTTGTTGAAATGATGCATTCACGCTTATCCTGAAACTAAATTTAAATCAACTTTTTTGCAGTAACACACTCACATTTTTCATGAAACAAATAATTTTTTTTTCAGGAATACACTCTCTGGAACCTATAACGAATTTGTAAAAAACATCTTTCTAGGCATCCACTCTCCCTAATCTTGCAAGAAAATTTCAATTAACTTGTTGAAATATTGCAATCACCCTTATCCAAAAACGATATTTAAATCAACTTTTTTGCAGTAACACACTCACATTTTTCATAAAACAAACACATTTTTTTCAGGAATCTACTCTCTGGAACCTAAAACTAATTTAAAAAAAACATCTTTCTAGGCATCCACTGTCCCTAATCGTGCAAGAAAATTTCAATTGACTTGTTGAAATATTGCAATCACCCTTATCCAAAAATGAAATTTAAATCAACTTTTTAGCAGCAACACACTCACATTTTTCATAAAACAAACACATTTTTTTCAGGAATCTACTCTCTGGAACCTAAAACTAATTTTAAAAAAACATCTTTCTAGGCATCCACTGTCCCTAATCGTGCAAGAAAATTTCAATTGACTTGTTGAAATATTGCAATCACCCTTATTCAAAAACGAAATTTAAATCAACTTTTTAGCAGTAACACCCTCACATTTTTCATAAAACAAACACATTTTTTTCAGGAATCTACTCTCTGAAACCTAATACTAATTTAAAAAAGAAATCTTTCTATGCATCCACTGTCCCTAATCGTGCAAGAAAATTTCAATTGACTTGTTGAAGTATTGCAATCACCCTTATCCAAAAACGAAATTTAAATCAACTTTTTAGCAATAACACACTCACATTTTTCATAAAACAAACACATTTTTTTCAGGAATCTACTCTCTGGAACCTAAAACTAATTTAAAAAAAACATCTTTCTAGGCATCCACTGTCCCTAATCGTGCAAGAAAATTTCAATTGACTTGTTGAAATATTGCAATCACCCTTATTCAAAAACGAAATTTAAATCAACTTTTTAGCAGTAACACCCTCACATTTTTCATAAAACAAACACATTTTTTTCAGGAATCTACTCTCTGAAACCTAAAACTAATTAAAAAAAACATCTTTCTAGGCATCCACTCTCCCTAATCTTCCAAGAAAATTTCAATTAACTAGTTGAAATAATGCAATCATGCCTATCCTGAAGCTACATTTAAATAAACTTTTTAGCAGTAACACACTCATATTTTTCATAAAACAAACACATTTTTTTCAGGAATCAACTCTCTGGAACCTAAAACAAATATAAAAAAAAATCTTTCTATGCATCCACTCTCCCTAATCGTGCAAGAAAATTTCAATTAACTTGTTGAAATGATGCATTCACGCTTATCCTGAAACCAAATTTAAATCAACTTTTTTGCAGTAACACACTCACATTTTTCATGAAACAAATAATTTTTTTTTCAGGAATCCACTCTCTGGAACCTATAACGAATTTGTAAAAAACATCTTTGTAGGCATCCACTCTCCCTAATCTTGCAAGAAAATTTCAATTGACTTGTTGAAATATTGCAATCACCCTTATTCAAAAACGAAATTTAAATCAACTTTTTAGCAGTAACACCCTCACATTTTTCATAAAACAAACACATTTTTTTCAGGAATCTACTCTCTGAAACCTAATACTAATTAAAAAAAGAAATCTTTTATGCATCCACTGTCCCTAATCGTGCAAGAAAATTTCAATTGACTTGTTGAAGTATTGAAATCACCCTTATCCAAAAACGAAATTTAAATCAACTTTTTAGCAGTAACACACTCACATTTTTCATAAAACAAACACATTTTTTTCAGGAATCTACTCTCTGGAACCTAAAACTAATTTTAAAAAAACATCTTTCTAGGCATCCACTGTCCCTAATCGTGCAAGAAAATTTCAATTGACTTGTTGAAATATTGCAATCACCCTTATGCAAAAACGAAATTTAAATCAACTTTTTAGCAGTAACACACTCACATTTTTCATAAAACAAACACATTTTTTTCAGGAATCTACTCTCTGAAACCTAAAACTAATTTTAAAAAAATATCTTTCTAGGCATCCACTGTCCCTAATCGTGCAAGAAAATTTCAATTGACTTGTTGAAATATTGCAATCACCCTTATTCAAAAACGAAATTTAAATCAACTTTTTAGCAGTAACACCCTCACATTTTTCATAAAACAAACACATTTTTTTCAGGAATCTACTCTCTGAAACCTAAAACTAATTAAAAAAACATCTTTCTAGGCATCCACTCTCCCTAATCTTCCAAGAAAATTTCAATTAACTAGTTGAAATAATGCAATCATGCCTATCCTGAAGCTACATTTAAATAAACTTTTTAGCAGTAACACACTCATATTTTTCATAAAACAAACACATTTTTTTCAGGAATCAACTCTCTGGAACCTAAAACAAATATAAAAAAAACATCTTTCTATGCATCCACTCTCCCTAATCGTGCAAGAAAATTTCAATTAACTTGTTGAAATATTGCAATCACCCTTATCCAAAAACGATATTTAAATCAACTTTTTTGCAGTAACACACTCACATTTTTCATAAAACAAACACATTTTTTTCAGGAATCTACTCTCTGGAACCTAAAACTAATTTTAAAAAAACATCTTTCTAGGCATCCACTGTCCCTAATCGTGCAAGAAAATTTCAATTGACTTGTTGAAATATTGCAATCACCCTTATCCAAAAACGAAATTTAAATCAACTTTTTAGCAGTAACACACTCACATTTTTCATAAAACAAACACATTTTTTCAGGAATCAACTCTCTGGAACCTAAAACAAATATAAAAAAAACATCTTTCTATGCATCCACTCTCCCTAATCGTGCAAGAAAATTTCAATTAACTTGTTGAAATGATGCATTCACGCTTATCCTGAAACTAAATTTAAATCAACTTTTTTGCAGTAACACACTCACATTTTTCATGAAACAAATAATTTTTTTTTCAGGAATCCACTCTCTGGAACCTATAACGAATTTGTAAAAAACATCTTTCTAGGCATCCACTCTCCCTAATCTTGCAAGAAAATTTCAATTAACTTGTTGAAATATTGCAATCACCCTTATCCAAAAACGATATTTAAATCAACTTTTTTGCAGTAACACACTCACATTTTTCATAAAACAAACACATTTTTTTCAGGAATCTACTCTCTGGAACCTAAAACTAATTTAAAAAAAAGATCTTTCTAGGCATCCACTGTCCCTAATCGTGCAAGAAAATTTCAATTGACTTGTTGAAATATTGCAATCACCCTTATCCAAAAATGAAATTTAAATCAACTTTTTAGCAGCAACACACTCACATTTTGCATTAAACAAACACATTTTTTCAGGAATCTACTCTCTGGAACCTAAAACTAATTTTAAAAAAACATCTTTCTAGGCATCCACTGTCCCTAATCGTGCAAGAAAATTTCAATTGACTTGTTGAAATATTGCAATCACCCTTATTCAAAAACGAAATTTAAATCAACTTTTTAGCAGTAACACCCTCACATTTTTCATAAAACAAACACATTTTTTTCAGGAATCTACTCTCTGAAACCTAATACTAATTTAAAAAAGAAATCTTTCTATGCATCCACTGTCCCTAATCGTGCAAGAAAATTTCAATTGACTTGTTGAAGTATTGCAATCACCCTTATCCAAAAACGAAATTTAAATCAACTTTTTAGCAGTAACACACTCACATTTTTCATAAAACAAACACATTTTTTTCAGGAATCTACTCTCTGAAACCTAAAACTAATTAAAAAAAACATCTTTCTAGGCATCCACTCTCCCTAATCTTCCAAGAAAATTTCAATTAACTAGTTGAAATAATGCAATCATGCCTATCCTGAAGCTACATTTAAATAAACTTTTTAGCAGTAACACACTCATATTTTTCATAAAACAAACACATTTTTTTCAGGAATCAACTCTCTGGAACCTAAAACAAATATAAAAAAAAATCTTTCTATGCATCCACTCTCCCTAATCGTGCAAGAAAATTTCAATTAACTTGTTGAAATGATGCATTCACGCTTATCCTGAAACCAAATTTAAATCAACTTTTTTGCAGTAACACACTCACATTTTTCATGAAACAAATAATTTTTTTTCAGGAATCCACTCTCTGGAACCTATAACGAATTTGTAAAAAACATCTTTCTAGGCATCCACTCTCCCTAATCTTGCAAGTAAATTTCAATTGACTTGTTGAAATATTGCAATCACCCTTATTCAAAAACGAAATTTAAATCAACTTTTTAGCAGTAACACCCTCACATTTTTCATAAAACAAACACATTTTTTTCAGGAATCTACTCTCTGAAACCTAATACTAATTTAAAAAAGAAATCTTTTATGCATCCACTGTCCCTAATCGTGCAAGAAAATTTCAATTGACTTGTTGAAGTATTGCAATCACCCTTATCCAAAAACGAAATTTAAATCAACTTTTTAGCAGTAACACACTCACATTTTTCATAAAACAAACACATTTTTTTCAGGAATCTACTCTCTGGAACCTAAAACTAATTTTAAAAAAACATCTTTCTAGGCATCCACTGTCCCTAATCGTGCAAGAAAATTTCAATTGACTTGTTGAAATATTGCAATCACCCTTATCCAAAAACGAAATTTAAATCAACTTTTTAGCAGTAACACACTCACATTTTTCATAAAACAAACACATTTTTTTCAGGAATCTACTCTCTGAAACCTAAAACTAATTTTAAAAAAATATCTTTCTAGGCATCCACTGTCCCTAATCGTGCAAGAAAATTTCAATTGACTTGTTGAAATATTGCAATCACCCTTATCCAAAAACGAAATTTAAATCAACTTTTTAGCAGTAACACACTCACATTTTTCATTAAACAAACACATTTTTTCAGGAATCAACTCTCTGGAACCTAAAACAAATATAAAAAAAACATCTTTCTATGCATCCACTCTCCCTAATCGTGCAAGAAAATTTCAATTAACTTGTTGAAATGATGCATTCACGCTTATCCTGAAACTAAATTTAAATCAACTTTTTTGCAGTAACACACTCACATTTTTCATGAAACAAATCATTTTTTTTTCAGGAATCCACTCTCTGGAACCTATAACGAATTTGTAAAAAACATCTTTCTAGGCATCCACTCTCCCTAATCTTGCAAGAAAATTTCAATTAACTTGTTGAAATATTGCAATCACCCTTATCCAAAAACGATATTTAAATCAACTTTTTTGCAGTAACAAACTCACATTTTTCATAAAACAAACACATTTTTTTCAGGAATCTACTCTCTGGAACCTAAAACTAATTTTAAAAAAACATCTTTCTAGGCATCCACTGTCCCTAATCGTGCAAGAAAATTTCAATTGACTTGTTGAAATATTGCAATCACCCTTATCCAAAAATGAAATTTAAATCAACTTTTTAGCAGTAACACACTCACATTTTTCATAAAACAAACACATTTTTTTCAGGAATCTACTCTCTGGAACCTAAAACTAATTTTAAAAAAACATCTTTCTAGGCATCCACTGTCCCTAATCGTGCAAGAAAATTTCAATTGACTTGTTGAAATATTGCAATCACCCTTATTCAAAAACGAAATTTAAATCAACTTTTTTGCAGTAACACCCTCACATTTTTCATAAAACAAACACATTTTTTTCAGGAATCTACTCTCTGAAACCTAATAATAATTTAAAAAAGAAATCTTTCTATGCATCCACTGTCCCTAATCGTGCAAGAAAATTTCAATTGACTTGTTGAAGTATTGCAATCACCCTTATCCAAAAACGAAATTTAAATCAACTTTTTAGCAGTAACACACTCACATTTTTCATGAAACAAACACATTTTTTTCAGGAATCCACTCTCTGGAACCTAAAACTAATTTTAAAAAAACATCTTTCTAGGCATCCACTGTCCCTAATCGTGCAAGAAAATTTCAATTGACTTGTTGAAATATTGCAATCACCCTTATCCAAAAACGAAATTTAAATCAACTTTTTAGCAGTAACACACTCACATTTTTCATAAAACAAACACATTTTTTTCAGGAATCTACTCTCTGAAACCTAAAACTAATTTTAAAAAAATATCTTTCTAGGCATCCACTGTCCCTAATCGTGCAAGAAAATTTCAATTGACTTGTTGAAATATTGCAATCACCCTTATTCAAAAACGAAATTTAAATCAACTTTTTAGCAGTAACACCCTCACATTTTTCATAAAACAAACACATTTTTTTCAGGAATCTACTCTCTGAAACCTAAAACTAATTAAAAAAACATCTTTCTAGGCATCCACTCTCCCTAATCGTACAAGAAAATTTCAATTGACTTGTTGAAATATTGCAATCACCCTTATTCAAAAACGAAATTTAAATCAACTTTTTAGCAGTAACACCCTCACATTTGTCATAAAACAAACACATTTTTTTCAGGAATCTACTCTCTGAAACCTAATACTAATTTAAAAAAGAAATCTTTCTATGCATCCACTGTCCCTAATCGTGCAAGAAAATTTCAATTGACTTGTTGAAGTATTGCAATCACCCTTATCCAAAAACGAAATTTAAATCAACTTTTTAGCAGTAACACACTCACATTTTTCATAAAACAAACACATTTTTTTCAGGAATCTACTCTCTGGAACCTAAAACTAATTTAAAAAAAACATCTTTCTAGGCATCCACTGTCCCTAATCGTGCAAGAAAATTTCAATTGACTTGTTGAAGTATTGCAATCACCCTTACCCAAAAACGAAATTTAAATCAACTTTTTAGCAGTAACACACTCACATTTTTCATAAAACAAACACATTTTTTTCAGGAATCTACTCTCTGGAACCTAAAACTAATTTAAAAAAACATCTTTCTAGGCATCCACTGTCCCTAATCGTGCAAGAAAATTTCAATTGACTTGTTGAAATATTGCAATCACCCTTATCCAAAAACGAAATTTAAATCAACTTTTTAGCAGTAACACACTCACATTTTTCATAAAACAAACACATTTTTTCAGGAATCAACTCTCTGGAACCTAAAACAAATATAAAAAAAAACATCTTTCTATGCATCCACTCTCCCTAATCGTGCAAGAAAATTTCAATTAACTTGTTGAAATGATGCATTCACGCTTATCCTGAAACTAAATTTAAATCAACTTTTTTGCAGTAACACACTCACATTTTTCATGAAACAAATAATTTTTTTTTCAGGAATCCACTCTCTGGAACCTATAACGAATTTGTAAAAAACATCTTTCTAGGCATCCACTGTCCCTAATCGTGCAAGAAAATTTCAATTGACTTGTTGAAATATTGCAATCACCCTTATCCAAAAATGAAATTTAAATCAACTTTTTAGCAGCAACACACTCACATTTTTCATAAAACAAACACATTTTTTTCATATTCTACTCTCTGGAACCTAAAACTAATTTTAAAAAAACATCTTTCTAGGCATCCACTGTCCCTAATCGTGCAAGAAAATTTCAATTGACTTGTTGAAATATTGCAATCACCCTTATTCAAAAACGAAATTTAAATCAACTTTTTAGCAGTAACACCCTCACATTTTTCATAAAACAAACACATTTTTTCAGGAATCTACTCTCTGAAACCTAATACTAATTTAAAAAAGAAATCTTTCTATGCATCCACTGTCCCTAATCGTGCAAGAAAATTTCAATTGACTTGTTGAAGTATTGCAATCACCCTTATCCAAAAACGAAATTTAAATCAACTTTTTAGCAATAACACACTCACATTTTTCATAAAACAAACACATTTTTTTCAGGAATCTACTCTCTGGAACCTAAAACTAATTTAAAAAAAACATCTTTCTAGGCATCCACTGTCCCTAATCGTGCAAGAAAATTTCAATTGACTTGTTAAAATATTGCAATCACCCTTATCCAAAAACGAAATTTAAATCAACTTTTTAGCAGTAACACACTCACATTTTTCATAAAACAAACACATTTTTTTCAGGAATCTACTCTCTGAAACCTAAAACTAATTTTAAAAAAATATCTTTCTAGGCATCCACTGTCCCTAATCGTGCAAGAAAATTTCAATTGACTTGTTGAAATATTGCAATCACCCTTATTCAAAAACGAAATTTAAATCAACTTTTTAGCAGTAACACCCTCACATTTTTCATAAAACAAACACATTTTTTTCAGGAATCTACTCTCTGAAACCTAAAACTAATTAAAAAAACATCTTTCTAGGCATCCACTCTCCCTAATCTTCCAAGAAAATTTCAATTAACTAGTTGAAATAATGCAATCATGCCTATCCTGAAGCTACATTTAAATAAACTTTTTAGCAGTAACACCCTCACATTTTTCATAAAACAAACACATTTTTTTCAGGAATCTACTCTCTGGAACCTAAAACTAATTTAAAAAAACATCTTTCTAGGCATCCACTGTCCCTAATCGTGCAAGAAAATTTCAATTGACTTGTTGAAATATTGCAATCACCCTTATCCAAAAACGAAATTTAAATCAACTTTTTAGCAGTAACACACTCACATTTTTCATAAAACAAACACATTTTTTCAGGAATCAACTCTCTGGAACCTAAAACAAATATAAAAAAAAATATCTTTCTATGCATCCACTCTCCCTAATCGTGCAAGAAAATTTCAATTAACTTGTTGAAATGATGCATTCACGCTTATCCTGAAACTAAATTTAAATCAACTTTTTTGCAGTAACACACTCACATTTTTCATGAAACAAATAATATTTTTTTTCAGGAATCCACTCTCTGGAACCTATAACGAATTTGTAAAAAACATCTTTCTAGGCATCCACTCTCCCTAATCTTGCAAGAAAATTTCAATTGACTTGTTGAAGTATTGCAATCACCCTTATCCAAAAACGAAATTTAAATCAACTTTTTAGCAGTAACACACTCACATTTTTCATGAAACAAACACATTTTTTTCAGGAATCGACTCTCTGGAACCTAAAACTAATTTTAAAAAAACATCTTTCTAGGCATCCACTGTCCCTAATCGTGCAAGAAAATTTCAATTGACTTGTTGAAATATTGCAATCACCCTTATCCAAAAACGAAATTTAAATCAACTTTTTAGCAGTAACACACTCACATTTTTCATAAAACAAACACATTTTTTTCAGGAATCTACTCTCTGAAACCTAATACTAATTTAAAAAAGAAATCTTTCTATGCATCCACTGTCCCTAATCGTGCAAGAAAATTTCAATTGACTTGTTGAAGTATTGCAATCACCCTTATCCAAAAACGAAATTTAAATCAACTTTTTAGCAATAACACACTCACATTTTTCATAAAACAAACACATTTTTTTCAGGAATCTACTCTCTGGAACCTAAAACTAATTTAAAAAAAACATCTTTCTAGGCATCCACTGTCCCTAATCGTGCAAGAAAATTTCAATTGACTTGTTGAAATATTGCAATCACCCTTATTCAAAAACGAAATTTAAATCAACTTTTTAGCAGTAACACCCTCACATTTTTCATAAAACAAACACATTTTTTTCAGGAATCTACTCTCTGAAACCTAAAACTAATTAAAAAAAACATCTTTCTAGGCATCCACTCTCCCTAATCTTCCAAGAAAATTTCAATTAACTAGTTGAAATAATGCAATCATGCCTATCCTGAAGCTACATTTAAATAAACTTTTTAGCAGTAACACACTCATATTTTTCATAAAACAAACACATTTTTTTCAGGAATCAACTCTCTGGAACCTAAAACAAATATAAAAAAAAATCTTTCTATGCATCCACTCTCCCTAATCGTGCAAGAAAATTTCAATTAACTTGTTGAAATGATGCATTCACGCTTATCCTGAAACCAAATTTAAATCAACTTTTTTGCAGTAACACACTCACATTTTTCATGAAACAAATAATTTTTTTTTCAGGAATCCACTCTCTGGAACCTATAACGAATTTGTAAAAAACATCTTTGTAGGCATCCACTCTCCCTAATCTTGCAAGAAAATTTCAATTGACTTGTTGAAATATTGCAATCACCCTTATTCAAAAACGAAATTTAAATCAACTTTTTAGCAGTAACACCCTCACATTTTTCATAAAACAAACACATTTTTTTCAGGAATCTACTCTCTGAAACCTAATACTAATTAAAAAAAGAAATCTTTTATGCATCCACTGTCCCTAATCGTGCAAGAAAATTTCAATTGACTTGTTGAAGTATTGAAATCACCCTTATCCAAAAACGAAATTTAAATCAACTTTTTAGCAGTAACACACTCACATTTTTCATAAAACAAACACATTTTTTTCAGGAATCTACTCTCTGGAACCTAAAACTAATTTTAAAAAAACATCTTTCTAGGCATCCACTGTCCCTAATCGTGCAAGAAAATTTCAATTGACTTGTTGAAATATTGCAATCACCCTTATGCAAAAACGAAATTTAAATCAACTTTTTAGCAGTAACACACTCACATTTTTCATAAAACAAACACATTTTTTTCAGGAATCTACTCTCTGAAACCTAAAACTAATTTTAAAAAAATATCTTTCTAGGCATCCACTGTCCCTAATCGTGCAAGAAAATTTCAATTGACTTGTTGAAATATTGCAATCACCCTTATTCAAAAACGAAATTTAAATCAACTTTTTAGCAGTAACACCCTCACATTTTTCATAAAACAAACACATTTTTTTCAGGAATCTACTCTCTGAAACCTAAAACTAATTAAAAAAACATCTTTCTAGGCATCCACTCTCCCTAATCTTCCAAGAAAATTTCAATTAACTAGTTGAAATAATGCAATCATGCCTATCCTGAAGCTACATTTAAATAAACTTTTTAGCAGTAACACACTCATATTTTTCATAAAACAAACACATTTTTTTCAGGAATCAACTCTCTGGAACCTAAAACAAATATAAAAAAAACATCTTTCTATGCATCCACTCTCCCTAATCGTGCAAGAAAATTTCAATTAACTTGTTGAAATATTGCAATCACCCTTATCCAAAAACGATATTTAAATCAACTTTTTTGCAGTAACACACTCACATTTTTCATAAAACAAACACATTTTTTTCAGGAATCTACTCTCTGGAACCTAAAACTAATTTTAAAAAAACATCTTTCTAGGCATCCACTGTCCCTAATCGTGCAAGAAAATTTCAATTGACTTGTTGAAATATTGCAATCACCCTTATCCAAAAACGAAATTTAAATCAACTTTTTAGCAGTAACACACTCACATTTTTCATAAAACAAACACATTTTTTCAGGAATCAACTCTCTGGAACCTAAAACAAATATAAAAAAAACATCTTTCTATGCATCCACTCTCCCTAATCGTGCAAGAAAATTTCAATTAACTTGTTGAAATGATGCATTCACGCTTATCCTGAAACTAAATTTAAATCAACTTTTTTGCAGTAACACACTCACATTTTTCATGAAACAAATAATTTTTTTTTCAGGAATCCACTCTCTGGAACCTATAACGAATTTGTAAAAAACATCTTTCTAGGCATCCACTCTCCCTAATCTTGCAAGAAAATTTCAATTAACTTGTTGAAATATTGCAATCACCCTTATCCAAAAACGATATTTAAATCAACTTTTTTGCAGTAACACACTCACATTTTTCATAAAACAAACACATTTTTTTCAGGAATCTACTCTCTGGAACCTAAAACTAATTTAAAAAAAAGATCTTTCTAGGCATCCACTGTCCCTAATCGTGCAAGAAAATTTCAATTGACTTGTTGAAATATTGCAATCACCCTTATCCAAAAATGAAATTTAAATCAACTTTTTAGCAGCAACACACTCACATTTTGCATTAAACAAACACATTTTTTCAGGAATCTACTCTCTGGAACCTAAAACTAATTTTAAAAAAACATCTTTCTAGGCATCCACTGTCCCTAATCGTGCAAGAAAATTTCAATTGACTTGTTGAAATATTGCAATCACCCTTATTCAAAAACGAAATTTAAATCAACTTTTTAGCAGTAACACCCTCACATTTTTCATAAAACAAACACATTTTTTTCAGGAATCTACTCTCTGAAACCTAATACTAATTTAAAAAAGAAATCTTTCTATGCATCCACTGTCCCTAATCGTGCAAGAAAATTTCAATTGACTTGTTGAAGTATTGCAATCACCCTTATCCAAAAACGAAATTTAAATCAACTTTTTAGCAGTAACACACTCACATTTTTCATAAAACAAACACATTTTTTTCAGGAATCTACTCTCTGAAACCTAAAACTAATTAAAAAAAACATCTTTCTAGGCATCCACTCTCCCTAATCTTCCAAGAAAATTTCAATTAACTAGTTGAAATAATGCAATCATGCCTATCCTGAAGCTACATTTAAATAAACTTTTTAGCAGTAACACACTCATATTTTTCATAAAACAAACACATTTTTTTCAGGAATCAACTCTCTGGAACCTAAAACAAATATAAAAAAAAATCTTTCTATGCATCCACTCTCCCTAATCGTGCAAGAAAATTTCAATTAACTTGTTGAAATGATGCATTCACGCTTATCCTGAAACCAAATTTAAATCAACTTTTTTGCAGTAACACACTCACATTTTTCATGAAACAAATAATTTTTTTTCAGGAATCCACTCTCTGGAACCTATAACGAATTTGTAAAAAACATCTTTCTAGGCATCCACTCTCCCTAATCTTGCAAGTAAATTTCAATTGACTTGTTGAAATATTGCAATCACCCTTATTCAAAAACGAAATTTAAATCAACTTTTTAGCAGTAACACCCTCACATTTTTCATAAAACAAACACATTTTTTTCAGGAATCTACTCTCTGAAACCTAATACTAATTTAAAAAAGAAATCTTTTATGCATCCACTGTCCCTAATCGTGCAAGAAAATTTCAATTGACTTGTTGAAGTATTGCAATCACCCTTATCCAAAAACGAAATTTAAATCAACTTTTTAGCAGTAACACACTCACATTTTTCATAAAACAAACACATTTTTTTCAGGAATCTACTCTCTGGAACCTAAAACTAATTTTAAAAAAACATCTTTCTAGGCATCCACTGTCCCTAATCGTGCAAGAAAATTTCAATTGACTTGTTGAAATATTGCAATCACCCTTATCCAAAAACGAAATTTAAATCAACTTTTTAGCAGTAACACACTCACATTTTTCATAAAACAAACACATTTTTTTCAGGAATCTACTCTCTGAAACCTAAAACTAATTTTAAAAAAATATCTTTCTAGGCATCCACTGTCCCTAATCGTGCAAGAAAATTTCAATTGACTTGTTGAAATATTGCAATCACCCTTATCCAAAAACGAAATTTAAATCAACTTTTTAGCAGTAACACACTCACATTTTTCATTAAACAAACACATTTTTTCAGGAATCAACTCTCTGGAACCTAAAACAAATATAAAAAAAACATCTTTCTATGCATCCACTCTCCCTAATCGTGCAAGAAAATTTCAATTAACTTGTTGAAATGATGCATTCACGCTTATCCTGAAACTAAATTTAAATCAACTTTTTTGCAGTAACACACTCACATTTTTCATGAAACAAATCATTTTTTTTTCAGGAATCCACTCTCTGGAACCTATAACGAATTTGTAAAAAACATCTTTCTAGGCATCCACTCTCCCTAATCTTGCAAGAAAATTTCAATTAACTTGTTGAAATATTGCAATCACCCTTATCCAAAAACGATATTTAAATCAACTTTTTTGCAGTAACAAACTCACATTTTTCATAAAACAAACACATTTTTTTCAGGAATCTACTCTCTGGAACCTAAAACTAATTTTAAAAAAACATCTTTCTAGGCATCCACTGTCCCTAATCGTGCAAGAAAATTTCAATTGACTTGTTGAAATATTGCAATCACCCTTATCCAAAAATGAAATTTAAATCAACTTTTTAGCAGTAACACACTCACATTTTTCATAAAACAAACACATTTTTTTCAGGAATCTACTCTCTGGAACCTAAAACTAATTTTAAAAAAACATCTTTCTAGGCATCCACTGTCCCTAATCGTGCAAGAAAATTTCAATTGACTTGTTGAAATATTGCAATCACCCTTATTCAAAAACGAAATTTAAATCAACTTTTTTGCAGTAACACCCTCACATTTTTCATAAAACAAACACATTTTTTTCAGGAATCTACTCTCTGAAACCTAATAATAATTTAAAAAAGAAATCTTTCTATGCATCCACTGTCCCTAATCGTGCAAGAAAATTTCAATTGACTTGTTGAAGTATTGCAATCACCCTTATCCAAAAACGAAATTTAAATCAACTTTTTAGCAGTAACACACTCACATTTTTCATGAAACAAACACATTTTTTTCAGGAATCCACTCTCTGGAACCTAAAACTAATTTTAAAAAAACATCTTTCTAGGCATCCACTGTCCCTAATCGTGCAAGAAAATTTCAATTGACTTGTTGAAATATTGCAATCACCCTTATCCAAAAACGAAATTTAAATCAACTTTTTAGCAGTAACACACTCACATTTTTCATAAAACAAACACATTTTTTTCAGGAATCTACTCTCTGAAACCTAAAACTAATTTTAAAAAAATATCTTTCTAGGCATCCACTGTCCCTAATCGTGCAAGAAAATTTCAATTGACTTGTTGAAATATTGCAATCACCCTTATTCAAAAACGAAATTTAAATCAACTTTTTAGCAGTAACACCCTCACATTTTTCATAAAACAAACACATTTTTTTCAGGAATCTACTCTCTGAAACCTAAAACTAATTAAAAAAACATCTTTCTAGGCATCCACTCTCCCTAATCGTACAAGAAAATTTCAATTGACTTGTTGAAATATTGCAATCACCCTTATTCAAAAACGAAATTTAAATCAACTTTTTAGCAGTAACACCCTCACATTTGTCATAAAACAAACACATTTTTTTCAGGAATCTACTCTCTGAAACCTAATACTAATTTAAAAAAGAAATCTTTCTATGCATCCACTGTCCCTAATCGTGCAAGAAAATTTCAATTGACTTGTTGAAGTATTGCAATCACCCTTATCCAAAAACGAAATTTAAATCAACTTTTTAGCAGTAACACACTCACATTTTTCATAAAACAAACACATTTTTTTCAGGAATCTACTCTCTGGAACCTAAAACTAATTTAAAAAAAACATCTTTCTAGGCATCCACTGTCCCTAATCGTGCAAGAAAATTTCAATTGACTTGTTGAAGTATTGCAATCACCCTTACCCAAAAACGAAATTTAAATCAACTTTTTAGCAGTAACACACTCACATTTTTCATAAAACAAACACATTTTTTTCAGGAATCTACTCTCTGGAACCTAAAACTAATTTAAAAAAACATCTTTCTAGGCATCCACTGTCCCTAATCGTGCAAGAAAATTTCAATTGACTTGTTGAAATATTGCAATCACCCTTATCCAAAAACGAAATTTAAATCAACTTTTTAGCAGTAACACACTCACATTTTTCATAAAACAAACACATTTTTTCAGGAATCAACTCTCTGGAACCTAAAACAAATATAAAAAAAAACATCTTTCTATGCATCCACTCTCCCTAATCGTGCAAGAAAATTTCAATTAACTTGTTGAAATGATGCATTCACGCTTATCCTGAAACTAAATTTAAATCAACTTTTTTGCAGTAACACACTCACATTTTTCATGAAACAAATAATTTTTTTTTCAGGAATCCACTCTCTGGAACCTATAACGAATTTGTAAAAAACATCTTTCTAGGCATCCACTGTCCCTAATCGTGCAAGAAAATTTCAATTGACTTGTTGAAATATTGCAATCACCCTTATCCAAAAATGAAATTTAAATCAACTTTTTAGCAGCAACACACTCACATTTTTCATAAAACAAACACATTTTTTTCATATTCTACTCTCTGGAACCTAAAACTAATTTTAAAAAAACATCTTTCTAGGCATCCACTGTCCCTAATCGTGCAAGAAAATTTCAATTGACTTGTTGAAATATTGCAATCACCCTTATTCAAAAACGAAATTTAAATCAACTTTTTAGCAGTAACACCCTCACATTTTTCATAAAACAAACACATTTTTTCAGGAATCTACTCTCTGAAACCTAATACTAATTTAAAAAAGAAATCTTTCTATGCATCCACTGTCCCTAATCGTGCAAGAAAATTTCAATTGACTTGTTGAAGTATTGCAATCACCCTTATCCAAAAACGAAATTTAAATCAACTTTTTAGCAATAACACACTCACATTTTTCATAAAACAAACACATTTTTTTCAGGAATCTACTCTCTGGAACCTAAAACTAATTTTAAAAAAACATCTTTCTAGGCATCCACTGTCCCTAATCGTGCAAGAAAATTTCAATTGACTTGTTAAAATATTGCAATCACCCTTATCCAAAAACGAAATTTAAATCAACTTTTTAGCAGTAACACACTCACATTTTTCATAAAACAAACACATTTTTTTCAGGAATCTACTCTCTGAAACCTAAAACTAATTTTAAAAAAATATCTTTCTAGGCATCCACTGTCCCTAATCGTGCAAGAAAATTTCAATTGACTTGTTGAAATATTGCAATCACCCTTATTCAAAAACGAAATTTAAATCAACTTTTTAGCAGTAACACCCTCACATTTTTCATAAAACAAACACATTTTTTTCAGGAATCTACTCTCTGAAACCTAAAACTAATTAAAAAAACATCTTTCTAGGCATCCACTCTCCCTAATCTTCCAAGAAAATTTCAATTAACTAGTTGAAATAATGCAATCATGCCTATCCTGAAGCTACATTTAAATAAACTTTTTAGCAGTAACACCCTCACATTTTTCATAAAACAAACACATTTTTTTCAGGAATCTACTCTCTGGAACCTAAAACTAATTTAAAAAAACATCTTTCTAGGCATCCACTGTCCCTAATCGTGCAAGAAAATTTCAATTGACTTGTTGAAATATTGCAATCACCCTTATCCAAAAACGAAATTTAAATCAACTTTTTAGCAGTAACACACTCACATTTTTCATAAAACAAACACATTTTTTCAGGAATCAACTCTCTGGAACCTAAAACAAATATAAAAAAAAATATCTTTCTATGCATCCACTCTCCCTAATCGTGCAAGAAAATTTCAATTAACTTGTTGAAATGATGCATTCACGCTTATCCTGAAACTAAATTTAAATCAACTTTTTTGCAGTAACACACTCACATTTTTCATGAAACAAATAATTTTTTTTTCAGGAATCCACTCTCTGGAACCTATAACGAATTTGTAAAAAACATCTTTCTAGGCATCCACTCTCCCTAATCTTGCAAGAAAATTTCAATTGACTTGTTGAAGTATTGCAATCACCCTTATCCAAAAACGAAATTTAAATCAACTTTTTAGCAGTAACACACTCACATTTTTCATGAAACAAACACATTTTTTTCAGGAATCGACTCTCTGGAACCTAAAACTAATTTTAAAAAAACATCTTTCTAGGCATCCACTGTCCCTAATCGTGCAAGAAAATTTCAATTGACTTGTTGAAATATTGCAATCACCCTTATCCAAAAACGAAATTTAAATCAACTTTTTAGCAGTAACACACTCACATTTTTCATAAAACAAACACATTTTTTTCAGGAATCTACTCTCTGAAACCTAAAACTAATTTAAAAAAAATATCTTTCTAGGCATCCACTGTCCCTAATCGTGCAAGAAAATTTCAATTGACTTGTTGAAATATTGCAATCACCCTTATTCAAAAACGAAATTTAAATCAACTTTTTAGCAGTAACACCCTCACATTTTTCATAAAACAAACACATTTTTTTCAGGAATCTACTCTCTGAAACCTAAAACTAATTAAAAAAACATCTTTCTAGGCATCCACTCTCCCTAATCTTCCAAGAAAATTTCAATTAACTTATTGAAATATTGCAATCACCCTTATCCAAAAACGATATTTAAATCAACTTTTTAGCAGTAACACACTCACATTTTTCATAAAACAAACACATTTTTTTCAGGAATCTACTCTCTGGAACCTAAAACTAATTTTTAAAAAACATCTTTCTAGGCATCCACTGTCCCTAATCGTACAAGAAAATTTCAATTGACTTGTTGAAATATTGCAATCACCCTTATTCAAAAACGAAATTTAAATCAACTTTTTAGCAGTAACACCCTCACATTTGTCATAAAACAAACACATTTTTTTCAGGAATCTACTCTCTGAAACCTAATACTAATTTAAAAAAGAAATCTTTCTATGCATCCACTGTCCCTAATCGTGCAAGAAAATTTCAATTGACTTGTTGAAGTATTGCAATCACCCTTATCCAAAAACGAAATTTCAATCAACTTTTTAGCAGTAACACACTCACATTTTTCATAAAACAAACACATTTTTTTCAGGAATCTACTCTCTGGAACCTAAAACTAATTTAAAAAAAACATCTTTCTAGGCATCCACTGTCCCTAATCGTGCAAGAAAATTTCAATTGACTTGTTGAAGTATTGCAATCACCCTTACCCAAAAACGAAATTTAAATCAACTTTTTAGCAGTAACACACTCACATTTTTCATAAAACAAACACATTTTTTTCAGGAATCTACTCTCTGGAACCTAAAACTAATTTAAAAAAACATCTTTCTAGGCATCCACTGTCCCTAATCGTGCAAGAAAATTTCAATTGACTTGTTGAAATATTGCAATCACCCTTATCCAAAAACGAAATTTAAATCAACTTTTTAGCAGTAACACACTCACATTTTTCATAAAACAAACACATTTTTTCAGGAATCAACTCTCTGGAACCTAAAACAAATATAAAAAAAAAATCTTTCTATGCATCCACTCTCCCTAATCGTGCAAGAAAATTTCAATTAACTTGTTGAAATGATGCATTCACGCTTATCCTGAAACTAAATTTAAATCAACTTTTTTGCAGTAACACACTCACATTTTTCATGAAACAAATAATTTTTTTTTCAGGAATCCACTCTCTGGAACCTATAACGAATTTGTAAAAAACATCTTTCCAGGCATCCACTGTCCCTAATCGTGCAAGAAAATTTCAATTGACTTGTTGAAATATTGCAATCACCCTTATCCAAAAATGAAATTTAAATCAACTTTTTAGCAGCAACACACTCACATTTTTCATAAAACAAACACATTTTTTTCATATTCTACTCTCTGGAACCTAAAACTAATTTTAAAAAAACATCTTTCTAGGCATCCACTGTCCCTAATCGTGCAAGAAAATTTCAATTGACTTGTTGAAATATTGCAATCACCCTTATTCAAAAACGAAATTTAAATCAACTTTTTAGCAGTAACACCCTCACATTTTTCATAAAACAAACACATTTTTTTCAGGAATCTACTCTCTGAAACCTAATACTAATTTAAAAAAGAAATCTTTCTATGCATCCACTGTCCCTAATCGTGCAAGAAAATTTCAATTGACTTGTTGAAGTATTGCAATCACCCTTATCCAAAAACGAAATTTAAATCAACTTTTTAGCAATAACACACTCACATTTTTCATAAAACAAACACATTTTTTTCAGGAATCTACTCTCTGGAACCTAAAACTAATTTAAAAAAAACATCTTTCTAGGCATCCACTGTCCCTAATCGTGCAAGAAAATTTCAATTGACTTGTTAAAATATTGCAATCACCCTTATCCAAAAACGAAATTTAAATCAACTTTTTAGCAGTAACACACTCACATTTTTCATAAAACAAACACATTTTTTTCAGGAATCTACTCTCTGAAACCTAAAACTAATTTTAAAAAAATATCTTTCTAGGCATCCACTGTCCCTAATCGTGCAAGAAAATTTCAATTGACTTGTTGAAATATTGCAATCACCCTTATTCAAAAACGAAATTTAAATCAACTTTTTAGCAGTAACACCCTCACATTTTTCATAAAACAAACACATTTTTTTCAGGAATCTACTCTCTGAAACCTAAAACTAATTAAAAAAACATCTTTCTAGGCATCCACTCTCCCTAATCTTCCAAGAAAATTTCAATTAACTAGTTGAAATAATGCAATCATGCCTATCCTGAAGCTACATTTAAATAAACTTTTTAGCAGTAACACCCTCACATTTTTCATAAAACAAACACATTTTTTTCAGGAATCTACTCTCTGGAACCTAAAACTAATTTAAAAAAACATCTTTCTAGGCATCCACTGTCCCTAATCGTGCAAGAAAATTTCAATTGACTTGTTGAAATATTGCAATCACCCTTATCCAAAAACGAAATTTAAATCAACTTTTTAGCAGTAACACACTCACATTTTTCATAAAACAAACACATTTTTTCAGGAATCAACTCTCTGGAACCTAAAACAAATATAAAAAAAAACATCTTTCTATGCATCCACTCTCCCTAATCGTGCAAGAAAATTTCAATTAACTTGTTGAAATGATGCATTCACGCTTATCCTGAAACTAAATTTAAATCAACTTTTTTGCAGTAACACACTCACATTTTTCATGAAACAAATAATTTTTTTTTCAGGAATCCACTCTCTGGAACCTATAACGAATTTGTAAAAAACATCTTTCTAGGCATCCACTCTCCCTAATCTTGCAAGAAAATTTCAATTAACTTGTTGAAATATTGCAATCACCCTTATCCAAAAACGATATTTAAATCAACTTTTTTGCAGTAACACACTCACATTTTTCATAAAACAAACACATTTTTTTCAGGAATCTACTCTCTGGAACCTAAAACTAATTTAAAAAAAACATCTTTCTAGGCATCCACTGTCCCTAATCGTGCAAGAAAATTTCAATTGACTTGTTGAAATATTGCAATCACCCTTATCCAAAAATGAAATTTAAATCAACTTTTTAGCAGCAACACACTCCCATTTTTCAAAAAACAAACACATTTTTTTCAGGAATCTACTCTCTGGAACCTAAAACTAATTTTAAAAAAACATCTTTCTAGGCATCCACTGTCCCTAATCGTGCAAGAAAATTTCAATTGACTTGTTGAAATATTGCAATCACCCTTATTCAAAAACGAAATTTAAATCAACTTTTTAGCAGTAACACCCTCACATTTTTCATAAAACAAACACATTTTTTTCAGGAATCTACTCTCTGAAACCTAATACTAATTTAAAAAAGAAATCTTTCTATGCATCCACTGTCCCTAATCGTGCAAGAAAATTTCAATTGACTTGTTGAAGTATTGCAATCACCCTTATCCAAAAACGAAATTTAAATCAACTTTTTAGCAATAACACACTCACATTTTTCATAAAACAAACACATTTTTTTCAGGAATCTACTCTCTGGAACCTAAAACTAATTTAAAAAAAACATCTTTCTAGGCATCCACTGTCCCTAATCGTGCAAGAAAATTTCAATTGACTTGTTAAAATATTGCAATCACCCTTATCCAAAAACGAAATTTAAATCAACTTTTTAGCAGTAACACACTCACATTTTTCATAAAACAAACACTTTTTTTCAGGAATCTACTCTCTGAAACCTAAAACTAATTTAAAAAAAATATCTTTCTAGGCATCCACTGTCCCTAATCGTGCAAGAAAATTTCAATTGACTTGTTGAAATATTGCAATCACCCTTATTCAAAAACGAAATTTAAATCAACTTTTTAGCAGTAACACCCTCACATTTTTCATAAAACAAACACATTTTTTTCAGGAATCTACTCTCTGAAACCTAATACTAATTTAAAAAAGAAATCTTTTATGCATCCACTGTCCCTAATCGTGCAAGAAAATTTCAATTGACTTGTTGAAGTATTGCAATCACCCTTATCCAAAAACGAAATTTAAATCAACTTTTTAGCAGTAACACACTCACATTTTTCATAAAACAAACACATTTTTTTCAGGAATCTACTCTCTGGAACCTAAAACTAATTTTAAAAAAACATCTTTCTAGGCATCCACTGTCCCTAATCGTGCAAGAAAATTTCAATTGACTTGTTGAAATATTGCAATCACCCTTATCCAAAAACGAAATTTAAATCAACTTTTTAGCAGTAACACCCTCACATTTTTCATAAAACAAACACATTTTTTTCAGGAATCTACTCTCTGAAACCTAATACTAATTTAAAACAGAAATCTTTTATGCATCCACTGTCCCTAATCGTGCAAGAAAATTTCAATTGACTTGTTGAAGTATTGCAATCACCCTTATCCAAAAACGAAATTTAAATCAACTTTTTAGCAGTAACACACTCACATTTTTCATAAAACAAACACATTTTTTTCAGGAATCTACTCTCTGGAACCTAAAACTAATTTTAAAAAAACATCTTTCTAGGCATCCACTGTCCCTAATCGTGCAAGAAAATTTCAATTGACTTGTTGAAATATTGCAATCACCCTTATCCAAAAACGAAATTTAAATC
The DNA here is from genome assembly GCF_964263255.1 of Lissotriton vulgaris. NCBI lineage: Eukaryota > Metazoa > Chordata > Amphibia > Caudata > Salamandridae > Lissotriton > Lissotriton vulgaris. The sequence goes on from NW_028247857.1 coordinate 164,132, forward strand.
AACTTTTTAGCAGTAACACACTCACATTTTTCATAAAACAAACACATTTTTTTCAGGAATCTACTCTCTGAAACCTAAAACTAATTTAAAAAAAATATCTTTCTAGGCATCCACTGTCCCTAATCGTGCAAGAAAATTTCAATTGACTTGTTGAAATATTGCAATCACCCTTATTCAAAAACGAAATTTAAATCAACTTTTTAGCAGTAACACCCTCACATTTTTCATAAAACAAACACATTTTTTTCAGGAATCTACTCTCTGAAACCTAAAACTAATTAAAAAAACATCTTTCTAGGCATCCACTCTCCCTAATCTTCCAAGAAAATTTCAATTAACTAGTTGAAATAATGCAATCATGCCTATCCTGAAGCTACATTTAAATAAACTTTTTAGCAGTAACACACTCATATTTTTCATAAAAACAAACACATTTTTTTCAGGAATCAACTCTCTGGAACCTAAAACAAATATAAAAAAACATCTTTCTATGCATCCACTCTCCCTAATCGTGCAAGAAAATTTCAATTAACTTGTTGAAATGATGCATTCACGCTTATCCTGAAACCAAATTTAAATCAACTTTTTTGCAGTAACACACTCACATTTTTCATGAAACAAATAATTTTTTTTTCAGGAATCCACTCTCTGGAACCTATAACAAATTTGTAAAAAACATCTTTCTAGGCATCCACTCTCCCTAATCTTGCAAGAAAATTTCAATTAACTTGTTGAAATATTGCAATCACCCTTATCCAAAAACGATATTTAAATCAACTTTTTTGCAGTAACACACTCACATTTTTCATAAAACAAACACATTTTTTTCAGGAATCTACTCTCTGGAACCTAAAACTAATTTTAAAAAAACATCTTTCTAGGCATCCACTGTCCCTAATCGTGCAAGAAAATTTCAATTGACTTGTTGAAATATTGCAATCACCCTTATCCAAAAACGAAATTTAAATCAACTTTTTAGCAGTAACACACTCACATTTTTCATAAAACAAACACATTTTTTCAGGAATCAACTCTCTGGAACCTAAAACAAATATAAAAAAAACATCTTTCTATGCATCCACTCTCCCTAATCGTGCAAGAAAATTTCAATTAACTTGTTGAAATGATGCATTCACGCTTATCCTGAAACTAAATTTAAATCAACTTTTTTGCAGTAACACACTCACATTTTTCATGAAACAAATAATTTTTTTTTCAGGAATCCACTCTCTGGAACCTATAACAAATTTGTAAAAAACATCTTTCTAGGCATCCACTCTCCCTAATCTTGCAAGAAAATTTCAATTAACTTGTTGAAATATTGCATTCACCCTTATTCAAAAACGAAATTTAAATCAACTTTTTAGCAGTAACACCCTCACATTTTTCATAAAACAAACACATTTTTTTCAGGAATCTACTCTCTGAAACCTAAAACTAATTAAAAAAAAAATCTTTCTAGGCATCCACTCTCCCTAATCTTCCAAGAAAATTTCAATTAACTTATTGAAATATTGCAATCACCCTTATCCAAAAACGATATTTAAATCAACTTTTTAGCAGTAACACACTCACATTTTTCATAAAACAAACACATTTTTTTCAGGAATCTACTCTCTGGAACCTAAAACTAATTTTTAAAAAACATCTTTCTAGGCATCCACTGTCCCTAATCGTACAAGAAAATTTCAATTGACTTGTTGAAATATTGCAATCACCCTTATTCAAAAACGAAATTTAAATCAACTTTTTAGCAGTAACACCCTCACATTTGTCATAAAACAAACACATTTTTTTCAGGAATCTACTCTCTGAAACCTAATACTAATTTAAAAAAGAAATCTTTCTATGCATCCACTGTCCCTAATCGTGCAAGAAAATTTCAATTGACTTGTTGAAGTATTGCAATCACCCTTATCCAAAAACGAAATTTCAATCAACTTTTTAGCAGTAACACACTCACATTTTTCATAAAACAAACACATTTTTTTCAGGAATCTACTCTCTGGAACCTAAAACTAATTTAAAAAAAACATCTTTCTAGGCATCCACTGTCCCTAATCGTGCAAGAAAATTTCAATTGACTTGTTGAAGTATTGCAATCACCCTTACCCAAAAACGAAATTTAAATCAACTTTTTAGCAGTAACACACTCACATTTTTCATAAAACAAACACATTTTTTTCAGGAATCTACTCTCTGGAACCTAAAACTAATTTAAAAAAACATCTTTCTAGGCATCCACTGTCCCTAATCGTGCAAGAAAATTTCAATTGACTTGTTGAAATATTGCAATCACCCTTATCCAAAAACGAAATTTAAATCAACTTTTTAGCAGTAACACACTCACATTTTTCATAAAACAAACACATTTTTTCAGGAATCAACTCTCTGGAACCTAAAACAAATATAAAAAAAACATCTTTCTATGCATCCACTCTCCCTAATCGTGCAAGAAAATTTCAATTAACTTGTTGAAATGATGCATTCACGCTTATCCTGAAACTAAATTTAAATCAACTTTTTTGCAGTAACACACTCACATTTTTCATGAAACAAATAATTTTTTTTTCAGGAATCCACTCTCTGGAACCTATAACGAATGTGTAAAAAACATCTTTCCAGGCATCCACTGTCCCTAATCGTGCAAGAAAATTTCAATTGACTTGTTGAAATATTGCAATCACCCTTATCCAAAAATGAAATTTTAATCAACTTTTTAGCAGCAACACACTCACATTTTTCATAAAACAAACACATTTTTTTCATATTCTACTCTCTGGAACCTAAAACTAATTTTAAAAAAACATCTTTCTAGGCATCCACTGTCCCTAATCGTGCAAGAAAATTTCAATTGACTTGTTGAAATATTGCAATCACCCTTATTCAAAAACGAAATTTAAATCAACTTTTTAGCAGTAACACCCTCACATTTTTCATAAAACAAACACATTTTTTTCAGGAATCTACTCTCTGAAACCTAATACTAATTTAAAAAAGAAATCTTTCTATGCATCCACTGTCCCTAATCGTGCAAGAAAATTTCAATTGACTTGTTGAAGTATTGCAATCACCCTTATCCAAAAACGAAATTTAAATCAACTTTTTAGCAATAACACACTCACATTTTTCATAAAACAAACACATTTTTTTCAGGAATCTACTCTCTGGAACCTAAAACTAATTTAAAAAAAACATCTTTCTAGGCATCCACTGTCCCTAATCGTGCAAGAAAATTTCAATTGACTTGTTAAAATATTGCAATCACCCTTATCCAAAAACGAAATTTAAATCAACTTTTTAGCAGTAACACACTCACATTTTTCATAAAACAAACACATTTTTTTCAGGAATCTACTCTCTGAAACCTAAAACTAATTTTAAAAAAATATCTTTCTAGGCATCCACTGTCCCTAATCGTGCAAGAAAATTTCAATTGACTTGTTGAAATATTGCAATCACCCTTATTCAAAAACGAAATTTAAATCAACTTTTTAGCAGTAACACCCTCACATTTTTCATAAAACAAACACATTTTTTTCAGGAATCTACTCTCTGAAACCTAAAACTAATTAAAAAAACATCTTTCTAGGCATCCACTCTCCCTAATCTTCCAAGAAAATTTCAATTAACTAGTTGAAATAATGCAATCATGCCTATCCTGAAGCTACATTTAAATAAACTTTTTAGCAGTAACACCCTCACATTTTTCATAAAACAAACACATTTTTTTCAGGAATCTACTCTCTGGAACCTAAAACTAATTTAAAAAAACATCTTTCTAGGCATCCACTGTCCCTAATCGTGCAAGAAAATTTCAATTGACTTGTTGAAATATTGCAATCACCCTTATCCAAAAACGAAATTTAAATCAACTTTTTAGCAGTAACACACTCACATTTTTCATAAAACAAACACATTTTTTCAGGAATCAACTCTCTGGAACCTAAAACAAATATAAAAAAAAACATCTTTCTATGCATCCACTCTCCCTAATCGTGCAAGAAAATTTCAATTAACTTGTTGAAATGATGCATTCACGCTTATCCTGAAACTAAATTTAAATCAACTTTTTTGCAGTAACACACTCACATTTTTCATGAAACAAATAATTTTTTTTTCAGGAATCCACTCTCTGGAACCTATAACGAATTTGTAAAAAACATCTTTCTAGGCATCCACTCTCCCTAATCTTGCAAGAAAATTTCAATTAACTTGTTGAAATATTGCAATCACCCTTATCCAAAAACGATATTTAAATCAACTTTTTTGCAGTAACACACTCACATTTTTCATAAAACAAACACATTTTTTTCAGGAATCTACTCTCTGGAACCTAAAACTAATTTAAAAAAAACATCTTTCTAGGCATCCACTGTCCCTAATCGTGCAAGAAAATTTCAATTGACTTGTTGAAATATTGCAATCACCCTTATCCAAAAATGAAATTTAAATCAACTTTTTAGCAGCAACACACTCCCATTTTTCAAAAAACAAACACATTTTTTTCAGGAATCTACTCTCTGGAACCTAAAACTAATTTTAAAAAAACATCTTTCTAGGCATCCACTGTCCCTAATCGTGCAAGAAAATTTCAATTGACTTGTTGAAATATTGCAATCACCCTTATTCAAAAACGAAATTTAAATCAACTTTTTAGCAGTAACACCCTCACATTTTTCATAAAACAAACACATTTTTTTCAGGAATCTACTCTCTGAAACCTAATACTAATTTAAAAAAGAAATCTTTCTATGCATCCACTGTCCCTAATCGTGCAAGAAAATTTCAATTGACTTGTTGAAGTATTGCAATCACCCTTATCCAAAAACGAAATTTAAATCAACTTTTTAGCAATAACACACTCACATTTTTCATAAAACAAACACATTTTTTTCAGGAATCTACTCTCTGGAACCTAAAACTAATTTAAAAAAAACATCTTTCTAGGCATCCACTGTCCCTAATCGTGCAAGAAAATTTCAATTGACTTGTTAAAATATTGCAATCACCCTTATCCAAAAACGAAATTTAAATCAACTTTTTAGCAGTAACACACTCACATTTTTCATAAAACAAACACTTTTTTTCAGGAATCTACTCTCTGAAACCTAAAACTAATTTTAAAAAAATATCTTTCTAGGCATCCACTGTCCCTAATCGTGCAAGAAAATTTCAATTGACTTGTTGAAATATTGCAATCACCCTTATTCAAAAACGAAATTTAAATCAACTTTTTAGCAGTAACACCCTCACATTTTTCATAAAACAAACACATTTTTTTCAGGAATCTACTCTCTGAAACCTAATACTAATTTAAAAAAGAAATCTTTTATGCATCCACTGTCCCTAATCGTGCAAGAAAATTTCAATTGACTTGTTGAAGTATTGCAATCACCCTTATCCAAAAACGAAATTTAAATCAACTTTTTAGCAGTAACACACTCACATTTTTCATAAAACAAACACATTTTTTTCAGGAATCTACTCTCTGGAACCTAAAACTAATTTTAAAAAAACATCTTTCTAGGCATCCACTGTCCCTAATCGTGCAAGAAAATTTCAATTGACTTGTTGAAATATTGCAATCACCCTTATCCAAAAACGAAATTTAAATCAACTTTTTAGCAGTAACACCCTCACATTTTTCATAAAACAAACACATTTTTTTCAGGAATCTACTCTCTGAAACCTAATACTAATTTAAAACAGAAATCTTTTATGCATCCACTGTCCCTAATCGTGCAAGAAAATTTCAATTGACTTGTTGAAGTATTGCAATCACCCTTATCCAAAAACGAAATTTAAATCAACTTTTTAGCAGTAACACACTCACATTTTTCATAAAACAAACACATTTTTTTCAGGAATCTACTCTCTGGAACCTAAAACTAATTTTAAAAAAACATCTTTCTAGGCATCCACTGTCCCTAATCGTGCAAGAAAATTTCAATTGACTTGTTGAAATATTGCAATCACCCTTATCCAAAAACGAAATTTAAATCAACTTTTTAGCAGTAACACACTCACATTTTTCATAAAACAAACACATTTTTTTCAGGAATCTACTCTCTGAAACCTAAAACTAATTTAAAAAAAATATCTTTCTAGGCATCCACTGTCCCTAATCGTGCAAGAAAATTTCAATTGACTTGTTGAAATATTGCAATCACCCTTATTCAAAAACGAAATTTAAATCAACTTTTTAGCAGTAACACCCTCACATTTTTCATAAAACAAACACATTTTTTTCAGGAATCTACTCTCTGAAACCTAAAACTAATTAAAAAAACATCTTTCTAGGCATCCACTCTCCCTAATCTTCCAAGAAAATTTCAATTAACTAGTTGAAATAATGCAATCATGCCTATCCTGAAGCTACATTTAAATAAACTTTTTAGCAGTAACACACTCATATTTTTCATAAAAACAAACACATTTTTTTCAGGAATCAACTCTCTGGAACCTAAAACAAATATAAAAAAACATCTTTCTATGCATCCACTCTCCCTAATCGTGCAAGAAAATTTCAATTAACTTGTTGAAATGATGCATTCACGCTTATCCTGAAACCAAATTTAAATCAACTTTTTTGCAGTAACACACTCACATTTTTCATGAAACAAATAATTTTTTTTTCAGGAATCCACTCTCTGGAACCTATAACAAATTTGTAAAAAACATCTTTCTAGGCATCCACTCTCCCTAATCTTGCAAGAAAATTTCAATTAACTTGTTGAAATATTGCAATCACCCTTATCCAAAAACGATATTTAAATCAACTTTTTTGCAGTAACACACTCACATTTTTCATAAAACAAACACATTTTTTTCAGGAATCTACTCTCTGGAACCTAAAACTAATTTTAAAAAAACATCTTTCTAGGCATCCACTGTCCCTAATCGTGCAAGAAAATTTCAATTGACTTGTTGAAATATTGCAATCACCCTTATCCAAAAACGAAATTTAAATCAACTTTTTAGCAGTAACACACTCACATTTTTCATAAAACAAACACATTTTTTCAGGAATCAACTCTCTGGAACCTAAAACAAATATAAAAAAAACATCTTTCTATGCATCCACTCTCCCTAATCGTGCAAGAAAATTTCAATTAACTTGTTGAAATGATGCATTCACGCTTATCCTGAAACTAAATTTAAATCAACTTTTTTGCAGTAACACACTCACATTTTTCATGAAACAAATAATTTTTTTTTCAGGAATCCACTCTCTGGAACCTATAACGAATTTGTAAAAAACATCTTTCTAGGCATCCACTCTCCCTAATCTTGCAAGAAAATTTCAATTAACTTGTTGAAATATTGCAATCACCCTTATCCAAAAACGATATTTAAATCAACTTTTTTGCAGTAACACACTCACATTTTTCATAAAACAAACACATTTTTTTCAGGAATCTACTCTCTGGAACCTAAAACTAATTTTAAAAAAACATCTTTCTAGGCATCCACTGTCCCTAATCGTGCAAGAAAATTTCAATTGACTTGTTGAAATATTGCAATCACCCTTATCCAAAAATGAAATTTAAATCAACTTTTTAGCAGCAACACACTCACATTTTTCATAAAACAAACACATTTTTTCAGGAATCTACTCTCTGGAACCTAAAACTAATTTTAAAAAAACATCTTTCTAGGCATCCACTGTCCCTAATCGTGCAAGAAAATTTCAATTGACTTGTTGAAATATTGCAATCACCCTTATTCAAAAACGAAATTTAAATCAACTTTTTAGCAGTAACACCCTCACATTTTTCATAAAACAAACACATTTTTTTCAGGAATCTACTCTCTGAAACCTAATACTAATTTAAAAAAGAAATCTTTCTATGCATCCACTGTCCCTAATCGTGCAAGAAAATTTCAATTGACTTGTTGAAGTATTGCAATCACCCTTATCCAAAAACGAAATTTAAATCAACTTTTTAGCAGTAACACACTCACATTTTTCATAAAACAAACACATTTTTTTCAGGAATCTACTCTCTGAAACCTAAAACTAATTAAAAAAAACATCTTTCTAGGCATCCACTCTCCCTAATCTTCCAAGAAAATTTCAATTAACTAGTTGAAATAATGCAATCATGCCTATCCTGAAGCTACATTTAAATAAACTTTTTAGCAGTAACACACTCATATTTTTCATAAAACAAACACATTTTTTTCAGGAATCTACTCTCTGAAACCTAATACTAATTTAAAAAAGAAATCTTTCTATGCATCCACTGTCCCTAATCGTGCAAGAAAATTTCAATTGACTTGTTGAAGTATTGCAATCACCCTTATCCAAAAACGAAATTTAAATCAACTTTTTAGCAATAACACACTCACATTTTTCATAAAACAAACACATTTTTTTCAGGAATCTACTCTCTGGAACCTAAAACTAATTTAAAAAAAACATCTTTCTAGGCATCCACTGTCCCTAATCGTGCAAGAAAATTTCAATTAACTAGTTGAAATAATGCAATCATGCCTATCCTGAAGCTACATTTAAATAAACTTTTTAGCAGTAACACCCTCACATTTTTCATAAAACAAACACATTTTTTTCAGGAATCTACTCTCTGAAACCTAAAACTAATTAAAAAAACATCTTTCTAGGCATCCACTCTCCCTAATCTTCCAAGAAAATTTCAATTAACTTATTGAAATATTGCAATCACCCTTATCCAAAAACGATATTTAAATCAACTTTTTAGCAGTAACACACTCACATTTTTCATAAAACAAACACATTTTTTTCAGGAATCTACTCTCTGGAACCTAAAACTAATTTTTAAAAAACATCTTTCTAGGCATCCACTGTCCCTAATCGTACAAGAAAATTTCAATTGACTTGTTGAAATATTGCAATCACCCTTATTCAAAAACGAAATTTAAATCAACTTTTTAGCAGTAACACCCTCACATTTGTCATAAAACAAACACATTTTTTTCAGGAATCTACTCTCTGAAACCTAATACTAATTTAAAAAAGAAATCTTTCTATGCATCCACTGTCCCTAATCGTGCAAGAAAATTTCAATTGACTTGTTGAAGTATTGCAATCACCCTTATCCAAAAACGAAATTTCAATCAACTTTTTAGCAGTAACACACTCACATTTTTCATAAAACAAACACATTTTTTTCAGGAATCTACTCTCTGGAACCTAAAACTAATTTAAAAAAAACATCTTTCTAGGCATCCACTGTCCCTAATCGTGCAAGAAAATTTCAATTGACTTGTTGAAGTATTGCAATCACCCTTACCCAAAAACGAAATTTAAATCAACTTTTTAGCAGTAACACACTCACATTTTTCATAAAACAAACACATTTTTTTCAGGAATCTACTCTCTGGAACCTAAAACTAATTTAAAAAAACATCTTTCTAGGCATCCACTGTCCCTAATCGTGCAAGAAAATTTCAATTGACTTGTTGAAATATTGCAATCACCCTTATCCAAAAACGAAATTTAAATCAACTTTTTAGCAGTAACACACTCACATTTTTCATAAAACAAACACATTTTTTCAGGAATCAACTCTCTGGAACCTAAAACAAATATAAAAAAAAACATCTTTCTATGCATCCACTCTCCCTAATCGTGCAAGAAAATTTCAATTAACTTGTTGAAATGATGCATTCACGCTTATCCTGAAACTAAATTTAAATCAACTTTTTTGCAGTAACACACTCACATTTTTCATGAAACAAATAATTTTTTTTTCAGGAATCCACTCTCTGGAACCTATAACGAATTTGTAAAAAACATCTTTCCAGGCATCCACTGTCCCTAATCGTGCAAGAAAATTTCAATTGACTTGTTGAAATATTGCAATCACCCTTATCCAAAAATGAAATTTAAATCAACTTTTTAGCAGCAACACACTCACATTTTTCATAAAACAAACACATTTTTTTCATATTCTACTCTCTGGAACCTAAAACTAATTTTAAAAAAACATCTTTCTAGGCATCCACTGTCCCTAATCGTGCAAGAAAATTTCAATTGACTTGTTGAAATATTGCAATCACCCTTATTCAAAAACGAAATTTAAATCAACTTTTTAGCAGTAACACCCTCACATTTTTCATAAAACAAACACATTTTTTTCAGGAATCTACTCTCTGAAACCTAATACTAATTTAAAAAAGAAATCTTTCTATGCATCCACTGTCCCTAATCGTGCAAGAAAATTTCAATTGACTTGTTGAAGTATTGCAATCACCCTTATCCAAAAACGAAATTTAAATCAACTTTTTAGCAATAACACACTCACATTTTTCATAAAACAAACACATTTTTTTCAGGAATCTACTCTCTGGAACCTAAAACTAATTTAAAAAAAACATCTTTCTAGGCATCCACTGTCCCTAATCGTGCAAGAAAATTTCAATTGACTTGTTAAAATATTGCAATCACCCTTATCCAAAAACGAAATTTAAATCAACTTTTTAGCAGTAACACACTCACATTTTTCATAAAACAAACACATTTTTTTCAGGAATCTACTCTCTGAAACCTAAAACTAATTTTAAAAAAATATCTTTCTAGGCATCCACTGTCCCTAATCGTGCAAGAAAATTTCAATTGACTTGTTGAAATATTGCAATCACCCTTATTCAAAAACGAAATTTAAATCAACTTTTTAGCAGTAACACCCTCACATTTTTCATAAAACAAACACATTTTTTTCAGGAATCTACTCTCTGAAACCTAAAACTAATTAAAAAAACATCTTTCTAGGCATCCACTCTCCCTAATCTTCCAAGAAAATTTCAATTAACTAGTTGAAATAATGCAATCATGCCTATCCTGAAGCTACATTTAAATAAACTTTTTAGCAGTAACACCCTCACATTTTTCATAAAACAAACACATTTTTTTCAGGAATCTACTCTCTGGAACCTAAAACTAATTTAAAAAAACATCTTTCTAGGCATCCACTGTCCCTAATCGTGCAAGAAAATTTCAATTGACTTGTTGAAATATTGCAATCACCCTTATCCAAAAACGAAATTTAAATCAACTTTTTAGCAGTAACACACTCACATTTTTCATAAAACAAACACATTTTTTCAGGAATCAACTCTCTGGAACCTAAAACAAATATAAAAAAAAACATCTTTCTATGCATCCACTCTCCCTAATCGTGCAAGAAAATTTCAATTAACTTGTTGAAATGATGCATTCACGCTTATCCTGAAACTAAATTTAAATCAACTTTTTTGCAGTAACACACTCACATTTTTCATGAAACAAATAATTTTTTTTTCAGGAATCCACTCTCTGGAACCTATAACGAATTTGTAAAAAACATCTTTCTAGGCATCCACTCTCCCTAATCTTGCAAGAAAATTTCAATTAACTTGTTGAAATATTGCAATCACCCTTATCCAAAAACGATATTTAAATCAACTTTTTTGCAGTAACACACTCACATTTTTCATAAAACAAACACATTTTTTTCAGGAATCTACTCTCTGGAACCTAAAACTAATTTAAAAAAAACATCTTTCTAGGCATCCACTGTCCCTAATCGTGCAAGAAAATTTCAATTGACTTGTTGAAATATTGCAATCACCCTTATCCAAAAATGAAATTTAAATCAACTTTTTAGCAGCAACACACTCCCATTTTTCAAAAAACAAACACATTTTTTTCAGGAATCTACTCTCTGGAACCTAAAACTAATTTTAAAAAAACATCTTTCTAGGCATCCACTGTCCCTAATCGTGCAAGAAAATTTCAATTGACTTGTTGAAATATTGCAATCACCCTTATTCAAAAACGAAATTTAAATCAACTTTTTAGCAGTAACACCCTCACATTTTTCATAAAACAAACACATTTTTTTCAGGAATCTACTCTCTGAAACCTAATACTAATTTAAAAAAGAAATCTTTCTATGCATCCACTGTCCCTAATCGTGCAAGAAAATTTCAATTGACTTGTTGAAGTATTGCAATCACCCTTATCCAAAAACGAAATTTAAATCAACTTTTTAGCAATAACACACTCACATTTTTCATAAAACAAACACATTTTTTTCAGGAATCTACTCTCTGGAACCTAAAACTAATTTAAAAAAAACATCTTTCTAGGCATCCACTGTCCCTAATCGTGCAAGAAAATTTCAATTGACTTGTTAAAATATTGCAATCACCCTTATCCAAAAACGAAATTTAAATCAACTTTTTAGCAGTAACACACTCACATTTTTCATAAAACAAACACTTTTTTTCAGGAATCTACTCTCTGAAACCTAAAACTAATTTTAAAAAAATATCTTTCTAGGCATCCACTGTCCCTAATCGTGCAAGAAAATTTCAATTGACTTGTTGAAATATTGCAATCACCCTTATTCAAAAACGAAATTTAAATCAACTTTTTAGCAGTAACACCCTCACATTTTTCATAAAACAAACACATTTTTTTCAGGAATCTACTCTCTGAAACCTAATACTAATTTAAAAAAGAAATCTTTTATGCATCCACTGTCCCTAATCGTGCAAGAAAATTTCAATTGACTTGTTGAAGTATTGCAATCACCCTTATCCAAAAACGAAATTTAAATCAACTTTTTAGCAGTAACACACTCACATTTTTCATAAAACAAACACATTTTTTTCAGGAATCTACTCTCTGGAACCTAAAACTAATTTTAAAAAAACATCTTTCTAGGCATCCACTGTCCCTAATCGTGCAAGAAAATTTCAATTGACTTGTTGAAATATTGCAATCACCCTTATCCAAAAACGAAATTTAAATCAACTTTTTAGCAGTAACACCCTCACATTTTTCATAAAACAAACACATTTTTTTCAGGAATCTACTCTCTGAAACCTAATACTAATTTAAAACAGAAATCTTTTATGCATCCACTGTCCCTAATCGTGCAAGAAAATTTCAATTGACTTGTTGAAGTATTGCAATCACCCTTATCCAAAAACGAAATTTAAATCAACTTTTTAGCAGTAACACACTCACATTTTTCATAAAACAAACACATTTTTTTCAGGAATCTACTCTCTGGAACCTAAAACTAATTTTAAAAAAACATCTTTCTAGGCATCCACTGTCCCTAATCGTGCAAGAAAATTTCAATTGACTTGTTGAAATATTGCAATCACCCTTATCCAAAAACGAAATTTAAATCAACTTTTTAGCAGTAACACACTCACATTTTTCATAAAACAAACACATTTTTTTCAGGAATCTACTCTCTGAAACCTAAAACTAATTTAAAAAAAATATCTTTCTAGGCATCCACTGTCCCTAATTGTGCAAGAAAATTTCAATTGACTTGTTGAAATATTGCAATCACCCTTATTCAAAAACGAAATTTAAATCAACTTTTTAGCAGTAACACCCTCACATTTTTCATAAAACAAACACATTTTTTTCAGGAATCTACTCTCTGAAACCTAAAACTAATTAAAAAAACATCTTTCTAGGCATCCACTCTCCCTAATCTTCCAAGAAAATTTCAATTAACTAGTTGAAATAATGCAATCATGCCTATCCTGAAGCTACATTTAAATAAACTTTTTAGCAGTAACACACTCATATTTTTCATAAAAACAAACACATTTTTTTCAGGAATCAACTCTCTGGAACCTAAAACAAATATAAAAAAACATCTTTCTATGCATCCACTCTCCCTAATCGTGCAAGAAAATTTCAATTAACTTGTTGAAATGATGCATTCACGCTTATCCTGAAACCAAATTTAAATCAACTTTTTTGCAGTAACACACTCACATTTTTCATGAAACAAATAATTTTTTTTTCAGGAATCCACTCTCTGGAACCTATAACAAATTTGTAAAAAACATCTTTCTAGGCATCCACTCTCCCTAATCTTGCAAGAAAATTTCAATTAACTTGTTGAAATATTGCAATCACCCTTATCCAAAAACGATATTTAAATCAACTTTTTTGCAGTAACACACTCACATTTTTCATAAAACAAACACATTTTTTTCAGGAATCTACTCTCTGGAACCTAAAACTAATTTTAAAAAAACATCTTTCTAGGCATCCACTGTCCCTAATCGTGCAAGAAAATTTCAATTGACTTGTTGAAATATTGCAATCACCCTTATCCAAAAATGAAATTTAAATCAACTTTTTAGCAGCAACACACTCACATTTTTCATAAAACAAACACATTTTTTCAGGAATCTACTCTCTGGAACCTAAAACTAATTTTAAAAAAACATCTTTCTAGGCATCCACTGTCCCTAATCGTGCAAGAAAATTTCAATTGACTTGTTGAAATATTGCAATCACCCTTATTCAAAAACGAAATTTAAATCAACTTTTTAGCAGTAACACCCTCACATTTTTCATAAAACAAACACATTTTTTTCAGGAATCTACTCTCTGAAACCTAATACTAATTTAAAAAAGAAATCTTTCTATGCATCCACTGTCCCTAATCGTGCAAGAAAATTTCAATTGACTTGTTGAAGTATTGCAATCACCCTTATCCAAAAACGAAATTTAAATCAACTTTTTAGCAGTAACACACTCACATTTTTCATAAAACAAACACATTTTTTTCAGGAATCTACTCTCTGAAACCTAAAACTAATTAAAAAAAACATCTTTCTAGGCATCCACTCTCCCTAATCTTCCAAGAAAATTTCAATTAACTAGTTGAAATAATGCAATCATGCCTATCCTGAAGCTACATTTAAATAAACTTTTTAGCAGTAACACACTCATATTTTTCATAAAACAAACACATTTTTTTCAGGAATCTACTCTCTGAAACCTAATACTAATTTAAAAAAGAAATCTTTCTATGCATCCACTGTCCCTAATCGTGCAAGAAAATTTCAATTGACTTGTTGAAGTATTGCAATCACCCTTATCCAAAAACGAAATTTAAATCAACTTTTTAGCAATAACACACTCACATTTTTCATGAAACAAATAATTTTTTTTTCAGGAATCCACTCTCTGGAACCTATAACGAATTTGTAAAAAACATCTTTCTAGGCATCCACTCTCCCTAATCTTGCAAGAAAATTTCAATTGACTTGTTGAAATATTGCAATCACCCTTATTCAAAAACGAAATTTAAATCAACTTTTTAGCAGTAACACCCTCACATTTTTCATAAAACAAACACATTTTTTTCAGGAATCTACTCTCTGAAACCTAATACTAATTTAAAAAAGAAATCTTTCTATGCATCCACTGTCCCTAATCGTGCAAGAAAATTTCAATTGACTTGTTGAAGTATTGCAATCACCCTTATCCAAAAACGAAATTTAAATCAACTTTTTAGCAGTAACACACTCACATTTTTCATAAAACAAACACATTTTTTTCAGGAATCTACTCTCTGGAACCTAAAACTAATTTTAAAAAAACATCTTTCTAGGCATCCACTGTCCCTAATCGTGCAAGAAAATTTCAATTGACTTGTTGAAATATTGCAATCACCCTTATCCAAAAACGAAATTTAAATCAACTTTTTAGCAGTAACACACTCACATTTTTCATAAAACAAACACATTTTTTTCAGGAATCTACTCTCTGAAACCTAAAACTAATTTAAAAAAAATATCTTTCTAGGCATCCACTGTCCCTAATCGTGCAAGAAAATTTCAATTGACTTGTTGAAATATTGCAATCACCCTTATTCAAAAACGAAATTTAAATCAACTTTTTAGCAGTAACACCCTCACATTTTTCATAAAACAAACACATTTTTTTCAGGAATCTACTCTCTGAAACCTAAAACTAATTAAAAAAACATCTTTCTAGGCATCCACTCTCCCTAATCTTCCAAGAAAATTTCAATTAACTAGTTGAAATAATGCAATCATGCCTATCCTGAAGCTACATTTAAATAAACTTTTTAGCAGTAACACACTCATATTTTTCATAAAACAAACACATTTTTTTCAGGAATCAACTCTCTGGAACCTAAAACAAATATAAAAAAAAATCTTTCTATGCATCCACTCTCCCTAATCGTGCAAGAAAATTTCAATTAACTTGTTGAAATGATGCATTCACGCTTATCCTGAAACCAAATTTAAATCAACTTTTTTGCAGTAACACACTCACATTTTTCATGAAACAAATAATTTTTTTTCAGGAATCCACTCTCTGGAACCTATAACGAATTTGTAAAAAACATCTTTCTAGGCATCCACTCTCCCTAATCTTGCAAGTAAATTTCAATTGACTTGTTGAAATATTGCAATCACCCTTATTCAAAAACGAAATTTAAATCAACTTTTTAGCAGTAACACCCTCACATTTTTCATAAAACAAACACATTTTTTTCAGGAATCTACTCTCTGAAACCTAATACTAATTTAAAAAAGAAATCTTTTATGCATCCACTGTCCCTAATCGTGCAAGAAAATTTCAATTGACTTGTTGAAGTATTGCAATCACCCTTATCCAAAAACGAAATTTAAATCAACTTTTTAGCAGTAACACACTCACATTTTTCATAAAACAAACACATTTTTTTCAGGAATCTACTCTCTGGAACCTAAAACTAATTTTAAAAAAACATCTTTCTAGGCATCCACTGTCCCTAATCGTGCAAGAAAATTTCAATTGACTTGTTGAAATATTGCAATCACCCTTATCCAAAAACGAAATTTAAATCAACTTTTTAGCAGTAACACACTCACATTTTTCATAAAACAAACACATTTTTTTCAGGAATCTACTCTCTGAAACCTAAAACTAATTTTAAAAAAATATCTTTCTAGGCATCCACTGTCCCTAATCGTGCAAGAAAATTTCAATTGACTTGTTGAAATATTGCAATCACCCTTATCCAAAAACGAAATTTAAATCAACTTTTTAGCAGTAACACACTCACATTTTTCATTAAACAAACACATTTTTTCAGGAATCAACTCTCTGGAACCTAAAACAAATATAAAAAAAACATCTTTCTATGCATCCACTCTCCCTAATCGTGCAAGAAAATTTCAATTAACTTGTTGAAATGATGCATTCACGCTTATCCTGAAACTAAATTTAAATCAACTTTTTTGCAGTAACACACTCACATTTTTCATGAAACAAATCATTTTTTTTTCAGGAATCCACTCTCTGGAACCTATAACGAATTTGTAAAAAACATCTTTCTAGGCATCCACTCTCCCTAATCTTGCAAGAAAATTTCAATTAACTTGTTGAAATATTGCAATCACCCTTATCCAAAAACGATATTTAAATCAACTTTTTTGCAGTAACACACTCACATTTTTCATAAAACAAACACATTTTTTTCAGGAATCTACTCTCTGGAACCTAAAACTAATTTTAAAAAAACATCTTTCTAGGCATCCACTGTCCCTAATCGTGCAAGAAAATTTCAATTGACTTGTTGAAATATTGCAATCACCCTTATCCAAAAATGAAATTTAAATCAACTTTTTAGCAGTAACACACTCACATTTTTCATAAAACAAACACATTTTTTTCAGGAATCTACTCTCTGGAACCTAAAACTAATTTTAAAAAAACATCTTTCTAGGCATCCACTGTCCCTAATCGTGCAAGAAAATTTCAATTGACTTGTTGAAATATTGCAATCACCCTTATTCAAAAACGAAATTTAAATCAACTTTTTAGCAGTAACACCCTCACATTTTTCATAAAACAAACACATTTTTTTCAGGAATCTACTCTCTGAAACCTAATAATAATTTAAAAAAGAAATCTTTCTATGCATCCACTGTCCCTAATCGTGCAAGAAAATTTCAATTGACTTGTTGAAGTATTGCAATCACCCTTATCCAAAAACGAAATTTAAATCAACTTTTTAGCAGTAACACACTCACATTTTTCATGAAACAAACACATTTTTTTCAGGAATCGACTCTCTGGAACCTAAAACTAATTTTAAAAAAACATCTTTCTAGGCATCCACTGTCCCTAATCGTGCAAGAAAATTTCAATTGACTTGTTGAAATATTGCAATCACCCTTATCCAAAAACGAAATTTAAATCAACTTTTTAGCAGTAACACACTCACATTTTTCATAAAACAAACACATTTTTTTCAGGAATCTACTCTCTGAAACCTAAAACTAATTTTAAAAAAATATCTTTCTAGGCATCCACTGTCCCTAATCGTGCAAGAAAATTTCAATTGACTTGTTGAAATATTGCAATCACCCTTATTCAAAAACGAAATTTAAATCAACTTTTTAGCAGTAACACCCTCACATTTTTCATAAAACAAACACATTTTTTTCAGGAATCTACTCTCTGAAACCTAAAACTAATTAAAAAAACATCTTTCTAGGCATCCACTCTCCCTAATCTTCCAAGAAAATTTCAATTAACTTATTGAAATATTGCAATCACCCTTATCCAAAAACGATATTTAAATCAACTTTTTAGCAGTAACACCCTCACATTTTTCATAAAACAAACACATTTTTTTCAGGAATCTACTCTCTGAAACCTAATACTAATTTAAAAAAGAAATCTTTCTATGCATCCACTGTCCCTAATCGTGCAAGAAAATTTCAATTGACTTGTTGAAGTATTGCAATCACCCTTATCCAAAAACGAAATTTAAATCAACTTTTTAGCAGTAACACACTCACATTTTTCATAAAACAAACACATTTTTTTCAGGAATCTACTCTCTGAAACCTAAAACTAATTAAAAAAAACATCTTTCTAGGCATCCACTCTCCCTAATCTTCCAAGAAAATTTCAATTAACTAGTTGAAATAATGCAATCATGCCTATCCTGAAGCTACATTTAAATAAACTTTTTAGCAGTAACACACTCATATTTTTCATAAAACAAACACATTTTTTTCAGGAATCAACTCTCTGGAACCTAAAACAAATATAAAAAAAAATCTTTCTATGCATCCACTCTCCCTAATCGTGCAAGAAAATTTCAATTAACTTGTTGAAATGATGCATTCACGCTTATCCTGAAACCAAATTTAAATCAACTTTTTTGCAGTAACACACTCACATTTTTCATGAAACAAATAATTTTTTTTCAGGAATCCACTCTCTGGAACCTATAACGAATTTGTAAAAAACATCTTTCTAGGCATCCACTCTCCCTAATCTTGCAAGTAAATTTCAATTGACTTGTTGAAATATTGCAATCACCCTTATTCAAAAACGAAATTTAAATCAACTTTTTAGCAGTAACACCCTCACATTTTTCATAAAACAAACACATTTTTTTCAGGAATCTACTCTCTGAAACCTAATACTAATTTAAAAAAGAAATCTTTTATGCATCCACTGTCCCTAATCGTGCAAGAAAATTTCAATTGACTTGTTGAAGTATTGCAATCACCCTTATCCAAAAACGAAATTTAAATCAACTTTTTAGCAGTAACACACTCACATTTTTCATAAAACAAACACATTTTTTTCAGGAATCTACTCTCTGGAACCTAAAACTAATTTTAAAAAAACATCTTTCTAGGCATCCACTGTCCCTAATCGTGCAAGAAAATTTCAATTGACTTGTTGAAATATTGCAATCACCCTTATCCAAAAACGAAATTTAAATCAACTTTTTAGCAGTAACACACTCACATTTTTCATAAAACAAACACATTTTTTTCAGGAATCTACTCTCTGAAACCTAAAACTAATTTTAAAAAAATATCTTTCTAGGCATCCACTGTCCCTAATCGTGCAAGAAAATTTCAATTGACTTGTTGAAATATTGCAATCACCCTTATCCAAAAACGAAATTTAAATCAACTTTTTAGCAGTAACACACTCACATTTTTCATTAAACAAACACATTTTTTCAGGAATCAACTCTCTGGAACCTAAAACAAATATAAAAAAAACATCTTTCTATGCATCCACTCTCCCTAATCGTGCAAGAAAATTTCAATTAACTTGTTGAAATGATGCATTCACGCTTATCCTGAAACTAAATTTAAATCAACTTTTTTGCAGTAACACACTCACATTTTTCATGAAACAAATCATTTTTTTTTCAGGAATCCACTCTCTGGAACCTATAACGAATTTGTAAAAAACATCTTTCTAGGCATCCACTCTCCCTAATCTTGCAAGAAAATTTCAATTAACTTGTTGAAATATTGCAATCACCCTTATCCAAAAACGATATTTAAATCAACTTTTTTGCAGTAACACACTCACATTTTTCATAAAACAAACACATTTTTTTCAGGAATCTACTCTCTGGAACCTAAAACTAATTTTAAAAAAACATCTTTCTAGGCATCCACTGTCCCTAATCGTGCAAGAAAATTTCAATTGACTTGTTGAAATATTGCAATCACCCTTATCCAAAAATGAAATTTAAATCAACTTTTTAGCAGTAACACACTCACATTTTTCATAAAACAAACACATTTTTTTCAGGAATCTACTCTCTGGAACCTAAAACTAATTTAAAAAAAACATCTTTCTAGGCATCCACTGTCCCTAATCGTGCAAGAAAATTTCAATTGACTTGTTGAAATATTGCAATCACCCTTATTCAAAAACGAAATTTAAATCAACTTTTTAGCAGTAACACCCTCACATTTTTCATAAAACAAACACATTTTTTTCAGGAATCTACTCTCTGAAACCTAATAATAATTTAAAAAAGAAATCTTTCTATGCATCCACTGTCCCTAATCGTGCAAGAAAATTTCAATTGACTTGTTGAAGTATTGCAATCACCCTTATCCAAAAACGAAATTTAAATCAACTTTTTAGCAGTAACACACTCACATTTTTCATGAAACAAACACATTTTTTTCAGGAATCGACTCTCTGGAACCTAAAACTAATTTTAAAAAAACATCTTTCTAGGCATCCACTGTCCCTAATCGTGCAAGAAAATTTCAATTGACTTGTTGAAATATTGCAATCACCCTTATCCAAAAACGAAATTTAAATCAACTTTTTAGCAGTAACACACTCACATTTTTCATAAAACAAACACATTTTTTTCAGGAATCTACTCTCTGAAACCTAAAACTAATTTTAAAAAAATATCTTTCTAGGCATCCACTGTCCCTAATCGTGCAAGAAAATTTCAATTGACTTGTTGAAATATTGCAATCACCCTTATTCAAAAACGAAATTTAAATCAACTTTTTAGCAGTAACACCCTCACATTTTTCATAAAACAAACACATTTTTTTCAGGAATCTACTCTCTGAAACCTAATACTAATTTAAAAAAGAAATCTTTCTATGCATCCACTGTCCCTAATCGTGCAAGAAAATTTCAATTGACTTGTTGATGTATTGCAATCACCCTTATCCAAAAACGAAATTTAAATCAACTTTTTAGCAGTAACACACTCACATTTTTCATAAAACAAACACATTTTTTTCAGGAATCTACTCTCTGGAACCTAAAACTAATTTAAAAAAAACATCTTTCTAGGCATCCACTGTCCCTAATCGTGCAAGAAAATTTCAATTGACTTGTTGAAGTATTGCAATCACCCTTACCCAAAAACGAAATTTAAATCAACTTTTTAGCAGTAACACACTCACATTTTTCATAAAACAAACAAATTTTTTTCAGGAATCTACTCTCTGGAACCTAAAACTAATTTAAAAAAACATCTTTCTAGGCATCCACTGTCCCTAATCGTGCAAGAAAATTTCAATTGACTTGTTGAAATATTGCAATCACCCTTATCCAAAAACGAAATTTAAATCAACTTTTTAGCAGTAACACACTCACATTTTTCATAAAACAAACAAATTTTTTCAGGAATCAACTCTCTGGAACCTAAAACAAATATAAAAAAAAACATCTTTCTATGCATCCACTCTCCCTAATCGTGCAAGAAAATTTCAATTAACTTGTTGAAATGATGCATTCACGCTTATCCTGAAACTAAATTTAAATCAACTTTTTTGCAGTAACACACTCACATTTTTCATGAAACAAATAATTTTTTTTTCAGGAATCCACTCTCTGGAACCTATAACGAATTTGTAAAAAACATCTTTCTAGGCATCCACTCTCCCTAATCTTGCAAGAAAATTTCAATTAACTTGTTGAAATATTGCAATCACCCTTATCCAAAAACGATATTTAAATCAACTTTTTTGCAGTAACACACTCACATTTTTCATAAAACAAACACATTTTTTTCAGGAATCTACTCTCTGGAACCTAAAACTAATTTTAAAAAAACATCTTTCTAGGCATCCACTGTCCCTAATCGTGCAAGAAAATTTCAATTGACTTGTTGAAATATTGCAATCACCCTTATCCAAAAATGAAATTTAAATCAACTTTTTAGCAGCAACACACTCACATTTTTCATAAAACAAACACATTTTTTTCAGGAATCTACTCTCTGGAACCTAAAACTAATTTTAAAAAAACATCTTTCTAGGCATCCACTGTCCCTAATCGTGCAAGAAAATTTCAATTGACTTGTTGAAATATTGCAATCACCCTTATTCAAAAACGAAATTTAAATCAACTTTTTAGCAGTAACACCCTCACATTTTTCATAAAACAAACACATTTTTTTCAGGAATCTACTCTCTGAAACCTAATACTAATTTAAAAAAGAAATCTTTCTATGCATCCACTGTCCCTAATCGTGCAAGAAAATTTCAATTGACTTGTTGAAGTATTGCAATCACCCTTATCCAAAAACGAAATTTAAATCAACTTTTTAGCAATAACACACTCACATTTTTCATAAAACAAACACATTTTTTTCAGGAATCTACTCTCTGGAACCTAAAACTAATTTAAAAAAAACATCTTTCTAGGCATCCACTGTCCCTAATCGTGCAAGAAAATTTCAATTGACTTGTTAAAATATTGCAATCACCCTTATCCAAAAACGAAATTTATATCAACTTTTTAGCAGTAACACACTCACATTTTTCATAAAACAAACACATTTTTTTCAGGAATCTACTCTCTGAAACCTAAAACTAATTTTAAAAAAATATCTTTCTAGGCATCCACTGTCCCTAATCGTGCAAGAAAATTTCAATTGACTTGTTGAAATATTGCAATCACCCTTATTCAAAAACGAAATTTAAATCAACTTTTTAGCAGTAACACCCTCACATTTTTCATAAAACAAACACATTTTTTTCAGGAATCTACTCTCTGAAACCTAAAACTAATTAAAAAAACATCTTTCTAGGCATCCACTCTCCCTAATCTTCCAAGAAAATTTCAATTAACTAGCTGAAATAATGCAATCATGCCTATCCTGAAGCTACATTTAAATAAACTTTTTAGCAGTAACACCCTCACATTTTTCATAAAACAAACACATTTTTTTCAGGAATCTACTCTCTGGAACCTAAAACTAATTTAAAAAAACATCTTTCTAGGCATCCACTGTCCCTAATCGTGCAAGAAAATTTCAATTGACTTGTTGAAATATTGCAAACACCCTTATCCAAAAACGAAATTTAAATCAACTTTTTAGCAGTAACACACTCACATTTTTCATAAAACAAACACATTTTTTCAGGAATCAACTCTCTGGAACCTAAAACAAATATAAAAAAAAACATCTTTCTATGCATCCACTCTCCCTAATCGTGCAAGAAAATTTCAATTAACTTGTTGAAATGATGCATTCACGCTTATCCTGAAACTAAATTTAAATCAACTTTTTTGCAGTAACACACTCACATTTTTCATGAAACAAATAATTTTTTTTTCAGGAATCCACTCTCTGGAACCTATAACGAATTTGTAAAAAACATCTTTCTAGGCATCCACTCTCCCTAATCTTGCAAGAAAATTTCAATTAACTTGTTGAAATATTGCAATCACCCTTATCCAAAAACGATATTTAAATCAACTTTTTTGCAGTAACACACTCACATTTTTCATAAAACAAACAAATTTTTTTCAGGAATCTACTCTCTGGAACCTAAAACTAATTTAAAAAAAACATCTTTCTAGGCATCCACTGTCCCTAATCGTGCAAGAAAATTTCAATTGACTTGTTGAAATATTGCAATCACCCTTATCCAAAAATGAAATTTAAATCAACTTTTTAGCAGCAACACACTCCCATTTTTCATAAAACAAACACATTTTTTTCAGGAATCTACTCTCTGGAACCTAAAACTAATTTTAAAAAAACATCTTTCTAGGCATCCACTGTCCCTAATCGTGCAAGAAAATTTCAATTGACTTGTTGAAATATTGCAATCACCCTTATTCAAAAACGAAATTTAAATCAACTTTTTAGCAGTAACACCCTCACATTTTTCATAAAACAAACACATTTTTTTCAGGAATCTACTCTCTGAAACCTAATACTAATTTAAAAAAGAAATCTTTCTATGCATCCACTGTCCCTAATCGTGCAAGAAAATTTCAATTGACTTGTTGAAGTATTGCAATCACCCTTATCCAAAAACGAAATTTAAATCAACTTTTTAGCAATAACACACTCACATTTTTCATAAAACAAACACATTTTTTTCAGGAATCTACTCTCTGGAACCTAAAACTAATTTAAAAAAAACATCTTTCTAGGCATCCACTGTCCCTAATCGTGCAAGAAAATTTCAATTGACTTGTTAAAATATTGCAATCACCCTTATCCAAAAACGAAATTTAAATCAACTTTTTAGCAGTAACACACTCACATTTTTCATAAAACAAACACATTTTTTTCAGGAATCTACTCTCTGAAACCTAAAACTAATTTTAAAAAAATATCTTTCTAGGCATCCACTGTCCCTAATCGTGCAAGAAAATTTCAATTGACTTGTTGAAATATTGCAATCACCCTTATTCAAAAACGAAATTTAAATCAACTTTTTAGCAGTAACACCCTCACATTTTTCATAAAACAAACACATTTTTTTCAGGAATCTACTCTCTGAAACCTAAAACTAATTAAAAAAACATCTTTCTAGGCATCCACTCTCCCTAATCTTCCAAGAAAATTTCAATTAACTAGTTGAAATAATGCAATCATGCCTATCCTGAAGCTACATTTAAATAAACTTTTTAGCAGTAACACACTCATATTTTTCATAAAACAAACACATTTTTTTCAGGAATCAACTCTCTGGAACCTAAAACAAATATAAAAAAAACATCTTTCTATGCATCCACTCTCCCTAATCGTGCAAGAAAATTTCAATTAACTTGTTGAAATGATGCATTCACGCTTATCCTGAAACCAAATTTAAATCAAATTTTTTGCAGTAACACACTCACATTTTTCATGAAACAAATAATTTTTTTTTCAGGAATCCACTCTCTGGAACCTATAACAAATTTGTAAAAAACATCTTTCTAGGCATCCACTCTCCCTAATCTTGCAAGAAAATTTCAATTAACTTGTTGAAATATTGCAATCACCCTTATCCAAAAACGATATTTAAATCAACTTTTTTGCAGTAACACACTCACATTTTTCATAAAACAAACACATTTTTTTCAGGAATCTACTCTCTGGAACCTAAAACTAATTTTAAAAAAACATCTTTCTAGGCATCCACTGTCCCTAATCGTGCAAGAAAATTTCAATTGACTTGTTGAAATATTGCAATCACCCTTATCCAAAAACGAAATTTAAATCAACTTTTTAGCAGTAACACACTCACATTTTTCATAAAACAAACACATTTTTTCAGGAATCAACTCTCTGGAACCTAAAACAAATATAAAAAAAACATCTTTCTATGCATCCACTCTCCCTAATCGTGCAAGAAAATTTCAATTAACTTGTTGAAATGATGCATTCACGCTTATCCTGAAACTAAATTTAAATCAACTTTTTTGCAGTAACACACTCACATTTTTCATGAAACAAATAATTTTTTTTTCAGGAATCCACTCTCTGGAACCTATAACGAATTTGTAAAAAACATCTTTCTAGGCATCCACTCTCCCTAATCTTGCAAGAAAATTTCAATTAACTTGTTGAAATATTGCAATCACCCTTATCCAAAAACGATATTTAAATCAACTTTTTTGCAGTAACACACTCACATTTTTCATAAAACAAACACATTTTTTTCAGGAATCTACTCTCTGGAACCTAAAACTAATTTTAAAAAAACATCTTTCTAGGCATCCACTGTCCCTAATCGTGCAAGAAAATTTCAATTGACTTGTTGAAATATTGCAATCACCCTTATCCAAAAATGAAATTTAAATCAACTTTTTAGCAGCAACACACTCACATTTTTCATTAAACAAACACATTTTTTCAGGAATCTACTCTCTGGAACCTAAAACTAATTTTAAAAAAACATCTTTCTAGGCATCCACTGTCCCTAATCGTGCAAGAAAATTTCAATTGACTTGTTGAAATATTGCAATCACCCTTATTCAAAAACGAAATTTAAATCAACTTTTTAGCAGTAACACCCTCACATTTTTCATAAAACAAACACATTTTTTTCAGGAATCTACTCTCTGAAACCTAATACTAATTTAAAAAAGAAATCTTTCTATGCATCCACTGTCCCTAATCGTGCAAGAAAATTTCAATTGACTTGTTGAAGTATTGCAATCACCCTTATCCAAAAACGAAATTTAAATCAACTTTTTAGCAGTAACACACTCACATTTTTCATAAAACAAACACATTTTTTTCAGGAATCTACTCTCTGAAACCTAAAACTAATTAAAAAAAACATCTTTCTAGGCATCCACTCTCCCTAATCTTCCAAGAAAATTTCAATTAACTAGTTGAAATAATGCAATCATGCCTATCCTGAAGCTACATTTAAATAAACTTTTTAGCAGTAACACACTCATATTTTTCATAAAACAAACACATTTTTTTCAGGAATCTACTCTCTGAAACCTAATACTAATTTAAAAAAGAAATCTTTCTATGCATCCACTGTCCCTAATCGTGCAAGAAAATTTCAATTGACTTGTTGAAGTATTGCAATCACCCTTATCCAAAAACGAAATTTAAATTAACTTTTTAGCAATAACACACTCACATTTTTCATAAAACAAACACATTTTTTTCAGGAATCTACTCTCTGGAACCTAAAACTAATTTTAAAAAAACATCTTTCTAGGCATCCACTGTCCCTAATCGTGCAAGAAAATTTCAATTGACTTGTTGAAATATTGCAATCACCCTTATCCAAAAATGAAATTTAAATCAACTTTTTAGCAGCAACACACTCACATTTTTCATTAAACAAACACATTTTTTCAGGAATCTACTCTCTGGAACCTAAAACTAATTTTAAAAAAACATCTTTCTAGGCATCCACTGTCCCTAATCGTGCAAGAAAATTTCAATTGACTTGTTGAAATATTGCAATCACCCTTATTCAAAAACGAAATTTAAATCAACTTTTTAGCAGTAACACCCTCACATTTTTCATAAAACAAACACATTTTTTTCAGGAATCTACTCTCTGAAACCTAATACTAATTTAAAAAAGAAATCTTTCTATGCATCCACTGTCCCTAATCGTGCAAGAAAATTTCAATTGACTTGTTGAAGTATTGCAATCACCCTTATCCAAAAACGAAATTTAAATCAACTTTTTAGCAGTAACACACTCACATTTTTCATAAAACAAACACATTTTTTTCAGGAATCTACTCTCTGAAACCTAAAACTAATTAAAAAAAACATCTTTCTAGGCATCCACTCTCCCTAATCTTCCAAGAAAATTTCAATTAACTAGTTGAAATAATGCAATCATGCCTATCCTGAAGCTACATTTAAATAAACTTTTTAGCAGTAACACACTCATATTTTTCATAAAACAAACACATTTTTTTCAGGAATCTACTCTCTGAAACCTAATACTAATTTAAAAAAGAAATCTTTCTATGCATCCACTGTCCCTAATCGTGCAAGAAAATTTCAATTGACTTGTTGAAGTATTGCAATCACCCTTATCCAAAAACGAAATTTAAATTAACTTTTTAGCAATAACACACTCACATTTTTCATAAAACAAACACATTTTTTTCAGGAATCTACTCTCTGGAACCTAAAACTAATTTAAAAAAAACATCTTTCTAGGCATCCACTGTCCCTAATCGTGCAAGAAAATTTCAATTGACTTGTCAAAATATTGCAATCACCCTTATCCAAAAACGAAATTTAAATCAACTTTTTAGCAGTAACACACTCACATTTTTCATAAAACAAACACATTTTTTTCAGGAATCTACTCTCTGAAACCTAAAACTAATTTTAAAAAAACATCTTTCTAGGCATCCACTCTCCCTAATCTTCCAAGAAAATTTCAATTAACTAGTTGAAATAATGCAATCATGCCTATCCTGAAGCTACATTTAAATAAACTTTTTAGCAGTAACACCCTCACATTTTTCATAAAACAAACACATTTTTTTCAGGAATCTACTCTCTGGAACCTAAAACTAATTTAAAAAAACATCTTTCTAGGCATCCACTGTCCCTAATCGTGCAAGAAAATTTCAATTGACTTGTTGAAATATTGCAATCACCCTTATCCAAAAACGAAATTTAAATCAACTTTTTAGCAGTAACACACTCACATTTTTCATAAAACAAAAACATTTTTTCAGGAATCAACTCTCTGGAACCTAAAACAAATATAAAAAAAAACATCTTTCTATGCATCCACTCTCCCTAATCGTGCAAGAAAATTTCAATTAACTTGTTGAAATGATGCATTCACGCTTATCCTGAAACTAAATTTAAATCAACTTTTTTGCAGTAACACACTCACATTTTTCATGAAACAAATAATTTTTTTTTCAGGAATCCACTCTCTGGAACCTATAACGAATTTGTAAAAAACATCTTTCTAGGCATCCACTCTCCCTAATCTTGCAAGAAAATTTCAATTAACTTGTTGAAATATTGCAATCACCCTTATCCAAAAACGATATTTAAATCAACTTTTTTGCAGTAACACACTCACATTTTTCATAAAACAAACACATTTTTTTCAGGAATCTACTCTCTGGAACCTAAAACTAATTTAAAAAAAACATCTTTCTAGGCATCCACTGTCCCTAATCGTGCAAGAAAATTTCAATTGACTTGTTGAAATATTGCAATCACCCTTATCCAAAAATGAAATTTAAATCAACTTTTTAGCAGCAACACACTCCCATTTTTCAAAAAACAAACACATTTTTTTCAGGAATCTACTCTCTGGAACCTAAAACTAATTTTAAAAAAACATCTTTCTAGGCATCCACTGTCCCTAATCGTGCAAGAAAATTTCAATTGACTTGTTGAAATATTGCAATCACCCTTATTCAAAAACGAAATTTAAATCAACTTTTTAGCAGTAACACCCTCACATTTTTCATAAAACAAACACATTTTTTTCAGGAATCTACTCTCTGAAACCTAATACTAATTTAAAAAAGAAATCTTTCTATGCATCCACTGTCCCTAATCGTGCAAGAAAATTTCAATTGACTTGTTGAAGTATTGCAATCACCCTTATCCAAAAACG
The DNA here is from genome assembly GCF_964263255.1 of Lissotriton vulgaris. Classification (NCBI taxonomy): domain Eukaryota; kingdom Metazoa; phylum Chordata; class Amphibia; order Caudata; family Salamandridae; genus Lissotriton; species Lissotriton vulgaris. The sequence continues at coordinate 193,571 of NW_028247857.1, forward strand.
AAATTTAAATCAACTTTTTAGCAATAACACACTCACATTTTTCATAAAACAAACACATTTTTTTCAGGAATCTACTCTCTGGAACCTAAAACTAATTTAAAAAAAACATCTTTCTAGGCATCCACTGTCCCTAATCGTGCAAGAAAATTTCAATTGACTTGTTAAAATATTGCAATCACCCTTATCCAAAAACGAAATTTAAATCAACTTTTTAGCAGTAACACACTCACATTTTTCATAAAACAAACACTTTTTTTCAGGAATCTACTCTCTGAAACCTAAAACTAATTTTAAAAAAATATCTTTCTAGGCATCCACTGTCCCTAATCGTGCAAGAAAATTTCAATTGACTTGTTGAAATATTGCAATCACCCTTATTCAAAAACGAAATTTAAATCAACTTTTTAGCAGTAACACCCTCACATTTTTCATAAAACAAACACATTTTTTTCAGGAATCTACTCTCTGAAACCTAATACTAATTTAAAAAAGAAATCTTTTATGCATCCACTGTCCCTAATCGTGCAAGAAAATTTCAATTGACTTGTTGAAGTATTGCAATCATCCTTATCCAAAAACGAAATTTAAATCAACTTTTTAGCAGTAACACACTCACATTTTTCATAAAACAAACACATTTTTTTCAGGAATCTACTCTCTGGAACCTAAAACTAATTTTAAAAAAACATCTTTCTAGGCATCCACTGTCCCTAATCGTGCAAGAAAATTTCAATTGACTTGTTGAAATATTGCAATCACCCTTATCCAAAAACGAAATTTAAATCAACTTTTTAGCAGTAACACCCTCACATTTTTCATAAAACAAACACATTTTTTTCAGGAATCTACTCTCTGAAACCTAATACTAATTTAAAACAGAAATCTTTTATGCATCCACTGTCCCTAATCGTGCAAGAAAATTTCAATTGACTTGTTGAAGTATTGCAATCACCCTTATCCAAAAACGAAATTTAAATCAACTTTTTAGCAGTAACACACTCACATTTTTCATAAAACAAACACATTTTTTTCAGGAATCTACTCTCTGGAACCTAAAACTAATTTTAAAAAAACATCTTTCTAGGCATCCACTGTCCCTAATCGTGCAAGAAAATTTCAATTGACTTGTTGAAATATTGCAATCACCCTTATCCAAAAACGAAATTTAAATCAACTTTTTAGCAGTAACACACTCACATTTTTCATAAAACAAACACATTTTTTTCAGGAATCTACTCTCTGAAACCTAAAACTAATTTAAAAAAAATATCTTTCTAGGCATCCACTGTCCCTAATCGTGCAAGAAAATTTCAATTGACTTGTTGAAATATTGCAATCACCCTTATTCAAAAACGAAATTTAAATCAACTTTTTAGCAGTAACACCCTCACATTTTTCATAAAACAAACACATTTTTTTCAGGAATCTACTCTCTGAAACCTAAAACTAATTAAAAAAACATCTTTCTAGGCATCCACTCTCCCTAATCTTCCAAGAAAATTTCAATTAACTAGTTGAAATAATGCAATCATGCCTATCCTGAAGCTACATTTAAATAAACTTTTTAGCAGTAACACACTCATATTTTTCATAAAAACAAACACATTTTTTTCAGGAATCAACTCTCTGGAACCTAAAACAAATATAAAAAAACATCTTTCTATGCATCCACTCTCCCTAATCGTGCAAGAAAATTTCAATTAACTTGTTGAAATGATGCATTCACGCTTATCCTGAAACCAAATTTAAATCAACTTTTTTGCAGTAACACACTCACATTTTTCATGAAACAAATAATTTTTTTTTCAGGAATCCACTCTCTGGAACCTATAACAAATTTGTAAAAAACATCTTTCTAGGCATCCACTCTCCCTAATCTTGCAAGAAAATTTCAATTAACTTGTTGAAATATTGCAATCACCCTTATCCAAAAACGATATTTAAATCAACTTTTTTGCAGTAACACACTCACATTTTTCATAAAACAAACACATTTTTTTCAGGAATCTACTCTCTGGAACCTAAAACTAATTTTAAAAAAACATCTTTCTAGGCATCCACTGTCCCTAATCGTGCAAGAAAATTTCAATTGACTTGTTGAAATATTGCAATCACCCTTATCCAAAAATGAAATTTAAATCAACTTTTTAGCAGCAACACACTCACATTTTTCATAAAACAAACACATTTTTTCAGGAATCTACTCTCTGGAACCTAAAACTAATTTTAAAAAAACATCTTTCTAGGCATCCACTGTCCCTAATCGTGCAAGAAAATTTCAATTGACTTGTTGAAATATTGCAATCACCCTTATTCAAAAACGAAATTTAAATCAACTTTTTAGCAGTAACACCCTCACATTTTTCATAAAACAAACACATTTTTTTCAGGAATCTACTCTCTGAAACCTAATACTAATTTAAAAAAGAAATCTTTCTATGCATCCACTGTCCCTAATCGTGCAAGAAAATTTCAATTGACTTGTTGAAGTATTGCAATCACCCTTATCCAAAAACGAAATTTAAATCAACTTTTTAGCAGTAACACACTCACATTTTTCATAAAACAAACACATTTTTTTCAGGAATCTACTCTCTGAAACCTAAAACTAATTAAAAAAAACATCTTTCTAGGCATCCACTCTCCCTAATCTTCCAAGAAAATTTCAATTAACTAGTTGAAATAATGCAATCATGCCTATCCTGAAGCTACATTTAAATAAACTTTTTAGCAGTAACACACTCATATTTTTCATAAAACAAACACATTTTTTTCAGGAATCTACTCTCTGAAACCTAATACTAATTTAAAAAAGAAATCTTTCTATGCATCCACTGTCCCTAATCGTGCAAGAAAATTTCAATTGACTTGTTGAAGTATTGCAATCACCCTTATCCAAAAACGAAATTTAAATCAACTTTTTAGCAATAACACACTCACATTTTTCATGAAACAAATAATTTTTTTTTCAGGAATCCACTCTCTGGAACCTATAACGAATTTGTAAAAAACATCTTTCTAGGCATCCACTCTCCCTAATCTTGCAAGAAAATTTCAATTGACTTGTTGAAATATTGCAATCACCCTTATTCAAAAACGAAATTTAAATCAACTTTTTAGCAGTAACACCCTCACATTTTTCATAAAACAAACACATTTTTTTCAGGAATCTACTCTCTGAAACCTAATACTAATTTAAAAAAGAAATCTTTCTATGCATCCACTGTCCCTAATCGTGCAAGAAAATTTCAATTGACTTGTTGAAGTATTGCAATCACCCTTATCCAAAAACGAAATTTAAATCAACTTTTTAGCAGTAACACACTCACATTTTTCATAAAACAAACACATTTTTTTCAGGAATCTACTCTCTGGAACCTAAAACTAATTTTAAAAAAACATCTTTCTAGGCATCCACTGTCCCTAATCGTGCAAGAAAATTTCAATTGACTTGTTGAAATATTGCAATCACCCTTATCCAAAAACGAAATTTAAATCAACTTTTTAGCAGTAACACACTCACATTTTTCATAAAACAAACACATTTTTTTCAGGAATCTACTCTCTGAAACCTAAAACTAATTTAAAAAAAATATCTTTCTAGGCATCCACTGTCCCTAATCGTGCAAGAAAATTTCAATTGACTTGTTGAAATATTGCAATCACCCTTATTCAAAAACGAAATTTAAATCAACTTTTTAGCAGTAACACACTCATATTTTTCATAAAACAAACACATTTTTTTCAGGAATCAACTCTCTGGAACCTAAAACAAATATAAAAAAAAATCTTCCTATGCATCCACTCTCCCTAATCGTGCAAGAAAATTTCAATTAACTTGTTGAAATGATGCATTCACGCTTATCCTGAAACCAAATTTAAATCAACTTTTTTGCAGTAACACACTCACATTTTTCATGAAACAAATAATTTTTTTTTCAGGAATCCACTCTCTGGAACCTATAACGAATTTGTAAAAAACATCTTTCTAGGCATCCACTCTCCCTAATCTTGCAAGAAAATTTCAATTAACTTGTTGAAATATTGCAATCACCCTTATCCAAAAACGATATTTAAATCAACTTTTTTGCAGTAACACACTCACATTTTTCATAAAACAAACACATTTTTTTCAGGAATCTACTCTCTGGAACCTAAAACTAATTTTAAAAAAACATCTTTCTAGGCATCCACTGTCCCTAATCGTGCAAGAAAATTTCAATTGACTTGTTGAAATATTGCAATCACCCTTATTCAAAAACGAAATTTAAATCAACTTTTTAGCAGTAACACCCTCACATTTTTCATAAAACAAACACATTTTTTTCAGGAATCTACTCTCTGAAACCTAATACTAATTTAAAAAAGAAATCTTTCTATGCATCCACTGTCCCTAATCGTGCAAGAAAATTTCAATTGACTTGTTGAAGTATTGCAATCACCCTTATCCAAAAACGAAATTTAAATCAACTTTTTAGCAGTAACACACTCACATTTTTCATAAAACAAACACATTTTTTTCAGGAATCTACTCTCTGAAACCTAAAACTAATTAAAAAAAACATCTTTCTAGGCATCCACTCTCCCTAATCTTCCAAGAAAATTTCAATTAACTAGTTGAAATAATGCAATCATGCCTATCCTGAAGCTACATTTAAATAAACTTTTTAGCAGTAACACACTCATATTTTTCATAAAACAAACACATTTTTTTCAGGAATCAACTCTCTGGAACCTAAAACAAATATAAAAAAAAATCTTTCTATGCATCCACTCTCCCTAATCGTGCAAGAAAATTTCAATTAACTTGTTGAAATGATGCATTCACGCTTATCCTGAAACCAAATTTAAATCAACTTTTTTGCAGTAACACACTCACATTTTTCATGAAACAAATAATTTTTTTTCAGGAATCCACTCTCTGGAACCTATAACGAATTTGTAAAAAACATCTTTCTAGGCATCCACTCTCCCTAATCTTGCAAGTAAATTTCAATTGACTTGTTGAAATATTGCAATCACCCTTATTCAAAAACGAAATTTAAATCAACTTTTTAGCAGTAACACCCTCACATTTTTCATAAAACAAACAAATTTTTTTCAGGAATCTACTCTCTGAAACCTAATACTAATTTAAAAAAGAAATCTTTTATGCATCCACTGTCCCTAATCGTGCAAGAAAATTTCAATTGACTTGTTGAAGTATTGCAATCACCCTTATCCAAAAACGAAATTTAAATCAACTTTTTAGCAGTAACACACTCACATTTTTCATAAAACAAACACATTTTTTTCAGGAATCTACTCTCTGGAACCTAAAACTAATTTTAAAAAAACATCTTTCTAGGCATCCACTGTCCCTAATCGTGCAAGAAAATTTCAATTGACTTGTTGAAATATTGCAATCACCCTTATCCAAAAACGAAATTTAAATCAACTTTTTAGCAGTAACACACTCACATTTTTCATAAAACAAACACATTTTTTTCAGGAATCTACTCTCTGAAACCTAAAACTAATTTTAAAAAAATATCTTTCTAGGCATCCACTGTCCCTAATCGTGCAAGAAAATTTCAATTGACTTGTTGAAATATTGCAATCACCCTTATCCAAAAACGAAATTTAAATCAACTTTTTAGCAGTAACACACTCACATTTTTCATTAAACAAACACATTTTTTCAGGAATCAACTCTCTGGAACCTAAAACAAATATAAAAAAAACATCTTTCTATGCATCCACTCTCCCTAATCGTGCAAGAAAATTTCAATTAACTTGTTGAAATGATGCATTCACGCTTATCCTGAAACTAAATTTAAATCAACTTTTTTGCAGTAACACACTCACATTTTTCATGAAACAAATCATTTTTTTTTCAGGAATCCACTCTCTGGAACCTATAACGAATTTGTAAAAAACATCTTTCTAGGCATCCACTCTCCCTAATCTTGCAAGAAAATTTCAATTAACTTGTTGAAATATTGCAATCACCCTTATCCAAAAACGATATTTAAATCAACTTTTTTGCAGTAACACACTCACATTTTTCATAAAACAAACACATTTTTTTCAGGAATCTACTCTCTGGAACCTAAAACTAATTTTAAAAAAACATCTTTCTAGGCATCCACTGTCCCTAATCGTGCAAGAAAATTTCAATTGACTTGTTGAAATATTGCAATCACCCTTATCCAAAAATGAAATTTAAATCAACTTTTTAGCAGTAACACACTCACATTTTTCATAAAACAAACACATTTTTTTCAGGAATCTACTCTCTGGAACCTAAAACTAATTTTAAAAAAACATCTTTCTAGGCATCCACTGTCCCTAATCGTGCAAGAAAATTTCAATTGACTTGTTGAAATATTGCAATCACCCTTATTCAAAAACGAAATTTAAATCAACTTTTTAGCAGTAACACCCTCACATTTTTCATAAAACAAACACATTTTTTTCAGGAATCTACTCTCTGAAACCTAATAATAATTTAAAAAAGAAATCTTTCTATGCATCCACTGTCCCTAATCGTGCAAGAAAATTTCAATTGACTTGTTGAAGTATTGCAATCACCCTTATCCAAAAACGAAATTTAAATCAACTTTTTAGCAGTAACACACTCACATTTTTCATGAAACAAACACATTTTTTTCAGGAATCGACTCTCTGGAACCTAAAACTAATTTTAAAAAAACATCTTTCTAGGCATCCACTGTCCCTAATCGTGCAAGAAAATTTCAATTGACTTGTTGAAATATTGCAATCACCCTTATCCAAAAACGAAATTTAAATCAACTTTTTAGCAGTAACACACTCACATTTTTCATAAAACAAACACATTTTTTTCAGGAATCTACTCTCTGAAACCTAAAACTAATTTTAAAAAAATATCTTTCTAGGCATCCACTGTCCCTAATCGTGCAAGAAAATTTCAATTGACTTGTTGAAATATTGCAATCACCCTTATTCAAAAACGAAATTTAAATCAACTTTTTAGCAGTAACACCCTCACATTTTTCATAAAACAAACACATTTTTTTCAGGAATCTACTCTCTGAAACCTAAAACTAATTAAAAAAACATCTTTCTAGGCATCCACTCTCCCTAATCTTCCAAGAAAATTTCAATTAACTTATTGAAATATTGCAATCACCCTTATCCAAAAACGATATTTAAATCAACTTTTTAGCAGTAACACCCTCACATTTTTCATAAAACAAACACATTTTTTTCAGGAATCTACTCTCTGAAACCTAATACTAATTTAAAAAAGAAATCTTTCTATGCATCCACTGTCCCTAATCGTGCAAGAAAATTTCAATTGACTTGTTGAAGTATTGCAATCACCCTTATCCAAAAACGAAATTTAAATCAACTTTTTAGCAGTAACACACTCACATTTTTCATAAAACAAACACATTTTTTTCAGGAATCTACTCTCTGAAACCTAAAACTAATTAAAAAAAACATCTTTCTAGGCATCCACTCTCCCTAATCTTCCAAGAAAATTTCAATTAACTAGTTGAAATAATGCAATCATGCCTATCCTGAAGCTACATTTAAATAAACTTTTTAGCAGTAACACACTCATATTTTTCATAAAACAAACACATTTTTTTCAGGAATCTACTCTCTGGAACCTAAAACAAATATAAAAAAAAATCTTTCTATGCATCCACTCTCCCTAATCGTGCAAGAAAATTTCAATTAACTTGTTGAAATGATGCATTCACGCTTATCCTGAAACCAAATTTAAATCAACTTTTTTGCAGTAACACACTCACATTTTTCATGAAACAAATAATTTTTTTTCAGGAATCCACTCTCTGGAACCTATAACGAATTTGTAAAAAACATCTTTCTAGGCATCCACTCTCCCTAATCTTGCAAGTAAATTTCAATTGACTTGTTGAAATATTGCAATCACCCTTATTCAAAAACGAAATTTAAATCAACTTTTTAGCAGTAACACCCTCACATTTTTCATAAAACAAACACATTTTTTTCAGGAATCTACTCTCTGAAACCTAATACTAATTTAAAAAAGAAATCTTTTATGCATCCACTGTCCCTAATCGTGCAAGAAAATTTCAATTGACTTGTTGAAGTATTGCAATCACCCTTATCCAAAAACGAAATTTAAATCAACTTTTTAGCAGTAACACACTCACATTTTTCATAAAACAAACACATTTTTTTCAGGAATCTACTCTCTGGAACCTAAAACTAATTTTAAAAAAACATCTTTCTAGGCATCCACTGTCCCTAATCGTGCAAGAAAATTTCAATTGACTTGTTGAAATATTGCAATCACCCTTATCCAAAAACGAAATTTAAATCAACTTTTTAGCAGTAACACACTCACATTTTTCATAAAACAAACACATTTTTTTCAGGAATCTACTCTCTGAAACCTAAAACTAATTTTAAAAAAATATCTTTCTAGGCATCCACTGTCCCTAATCGTGCAAGAAAATTTCAATTGACTTGTTGAAATATTGCAATCACCCTTATCCAAAAACGAAATTTAAATCAACTTTTTAGCAGTAACACACTCACATTTTTCATTAAACAAACACATTTTTTCAGGAATCAACTCTCTGGAACCTAAAACAAATATAAAAAAAACATCTTTCTATGCATCCACTCTCCCTAATCGTGCAAGAAAATTTCAATTAACTTGTTGAAATGATGCATTCACGCTTATCCTGAAACTAAATTTAAATCAACTTTTTTGCAGTAACACACTCACATTTTTCATGAAACAAATCATTTTTTTTTCAGGAATCCACTCTCTGGAACCTATAACGAATTTGTAAAAAACATCTTTCTAGGCATCCACTCTCCCTAATCTTGCAAGAAAATTTCAATTAACTTGTTGAAATATTGCAATCACCCTTATCCAAAAACGATATTTAAATCAACTTTTTTGCAGTAACACACTCACATTTTTCATAAAACAAACACATTTTTTTCAGGAATCTACTCTCTGGAACCTAAAACTAATTTTAAAAAAACATCTTTCTAGGCATCCACTGTCCCTAATCGTGCAAGAAAATTTCAATTGACTTGTTGAAATATTGCAATCACCCTTATCCAAAAATGAAATTTAAATCAACTTTTTAGCAGTAACACACTCACATTTTTCATAAAACAAACACATTTTTTTCAGGAATCTACTCTCTGGAACCTAAAACTAATTTAAAAAAAACATCTTTCTAGGCATCCACTGTCCCTAATCGTGCAAGAAAATTTCAATTGACTTGTTGAAATATTGCAATCACCCTTATTCAAAAACGAAATTTAAATCAACTTTTTAGCAGTAACACCCTCACATTTTTCATAAAACAAACACATTTTTTTCAGGAATCTACTCTCTGAAACCTAATAATAATTTAAAAAAGAAATCTTTCTATGCATCCACTGTCCCTAATCGTGCAAGAAAATTTCAATTGACTTGTTGAAGTATTGCAATCACCCTTATCCAAAAACGAAATTTAAATCAACTTTTTAGCAGTAACACACTCACATTTTTCATGAAACAAACACATTTTTTTCAGGAATCGACTCTCTGGAACCTAAAACTAATTTTAAAAAAACATCTTTCTAGGCATCCACTGTCCCTAATCGTGCAAGAAAATTTCAATTGACTTGTTGAAATATTGCAATCACCCTTATCCAAAAACGAAATTTAAATCAACTTTTTAGCAGTAACACACTCACATTTTTCATAAAACAAACACATTTTTTTCAGGAATCTACTCTCTGAAACCTAAAACTAATTTTAAAAAAATATCTTTCTAGGCATCCACTGTCCCTAATCGTGCAAGAAAATTTCAATTGACTTGTTGAAATATTGCAATCACCCTTATTCAAAAACGAAATTTAAATCAACTTTTTAGCAGTAACACCCTCACATTTTTCATAAAACAAACACATTTTTTTCAGGAATCTACTCTCTGAAACCTAATACTAATTTAAAAAAGAAATCTTTCTATGCATCCACTGTCCCTAATCGTGCAAGAAAATTTCAATTGACTTGTTGATGTATTGCAATCACCCTTATCCAAAAACGAAATTTAAATCAACTTTTTAGCAGTAACACACTCACATTTTTCATAAAACAAACACATTTTTTTCAGGAATCTACTCTCTGGAACCTAAAACTAATTTAAAAAAAACATCTTTCTAGGCATCCACTGTCCCTAATCGTGCAAGAAAATTTCAATTGACTTGTTGAAGTATTGCAATCACCCTTACCCAAAAACGAAATTTAAATCAACTTTTTAGCAGTAACACACTCACATTTTTCATAAAACAAACAAATTTTTTTCAGGAATCTACTCTCTGGAACCTAAAACTAATTTAAAAAAACATCTTTCTAGGCATCCACTGTCCCTAATCGTGCAAGAAAATTTCAATTGACTTGTTGAAATATTGCAATCACCCTTATCCAAAAACGAAATTTAAATCAACTTTTTAGCAGTAACACACTCACATTTTTCATAAAACAAACACATTTTTTCAGGAATCAACTCTCTGGAACCTAAAACAAATATAAAAAAAAACATCTTTCTATGCATCCACTCTCCCTAATCGTGCAAGAAAATTTCAATTAACTTGTTGAAATGATGCATTCACGCTTATCCTGAAACTAAATTTAAATCAACTTTTTTGCAGTAACACACTCACATTTTTCATGAAACAAATAATTTTTTTTTCAGGAATCCACTCTCTGGAACCTATAACGAATTTGTAAAAAACATCTTTCTAGGCATCCACTCTCCCTAATCTTGCAAGAAAATTTCAATTAACTTGTTGAAATATTGCAATCACCCTTATCCAAAAACGATATTTAAATCAACTTTTTTGCAGTAACACACTCACATTTTTCATAAAACAAACACATTTTTTTCAGGAATCTACTCTCTGGAACCTAAAACTAATTTTAAAAAAACATCTTTCTAGGCATCCACTGTCCCTAATCGTGCAAGAAAATTTCAATTGACTTGTTGAAATATTGCAATCACCCTTATCCAAAAATGAAATTTAAATCAACTTTTTAGCAGCAACACACTCACATTTTTCATAAAACAAACACATTTTTTTCAGGAATCTACTCTCTGGAACCTAAAACTAATTTTAAAAAAACATCTTTCTAGGCATCCACTGTCCCTAATCGTGCAAGAAAATTTCAATTGACTTGTTGAAATATTGCAATCACCCTTATTCAAAAACGAAATTTAAATCAACTTTTTAGCAGTAACACCCTCACATTTTTCATAAAACAAACACATTTTTTTCAGGAATCTACTCTCTGAAACCTAATACTAATTTAAAAAAGAAATCTTTCTATGCATCCACTGTCCCTAATCGTGCAAGAAAATTTCAATTGACTTGTTGAAGTATTGCAATCACCCTTATCCAAAAACGAAATTTAAATCAACTTTTTAGCAATAACACACTCACATTTTTCATAAAACAAACACATTTTTTTCAGGAATCTACTCTCTGGAACCTAAAACTAATTTAAAGAAAACATCTTTCTAGGCATCCACTGTCCCTAATCGTGCAAGAAAATTTCAATTGACTTGTTAAAATATTGCAATCACCCTTATCCAAAAACGAAATTTATATCAACTTTTTAGCAGTAACACACTCACATTTTTCATAAAACAAACACATTTTTTTCAGGAATCTACTCTCTGAAACCTAAAACTAATTTTAAAAAAATATCTTTCTAGGCATCCACTGTCCCTAATCGTGCAAGAAAATTTCAATTGACTTGTTGAAATATTGCAATCACCCTTATTCAAAAACGAAATTTAAATCAACTTTTTAGCAGTAACACCCTCACATTTTTCATAAAACAAACACATTTTTTTCAGGAATCTACTCTCTGAAACCTAAAACTAATTAAAAAAACATCTTTCTAGGCATCCACTCTCCCTAATCTTCCAAGAAAATTTCAATTAACTAGTTGAAATAATGCAATCATGCCTATCCTGAAGCTACATTTAAATAAACTTTTTAGCAGTAACACCCTCACATTTTTCATAAAACAAACACATTTTTTTCAGGAATCTACTCTCTGGAACCTAAAACTAATTTAAAAAAACATCTTTCTAGGCATCCACTGTCCCTAATCGTGCAAGAAAATTTCAATTGACTTGTTGAAATATTGCAAACACCCTTATCCAAAAACGAAATTTAAATCAACTTTTTAGCAGTAACACACTCACATTTTTCATAAAACAAACACATTTTTTCAGGAATCAACTCTCTGGAACCTAAAACAAATATAAAAAAAAACATCTTTCTATGCATCCACTCTCCCTAATCGTGCAAGAAAATTTCAATTAACTTGTTGAAATGATGCATTCACGCTTATCCTGAAACTAAATTTAAATCAACTTTTTTGCAGTAACACACTCACATTTTTCATGAAACAAATAATTTTTTTTTCAGGAATCCACTCTCTGGAACCTATAACGAATTTGTAAAAAACATCTTTCTAGGCATCCACTCTCCCTAATCTTGCAAGAAAATTTCAATTAACTTGTTGAAATATTGCAATCACCCTTATCCAAAAACGATATTTAAATCAACTTTTTTGCAGTAACACACTCACATTTTTCATAAAACAAACAAATTTTTTTCAGGAATCTACTCTCTGGAACCTAAAACTAATTTAAAAAAAACATCTTTCTAGGCATCCACTGTCCCTAATCGTGCAAGAAAATTTCAATTGACTTGTTGAAATATTGCAATCACCCTTATCCAAAAATGAAATTTAAATCAACTTTTTAGCAGCAACACACTCCCATTTTTCATAAAACAAACACATTTTTTTCAGGAATCTACTCTCTGGAACCTAAAACTAATTTTAAAAAAACATCTTTCTAGGCATCCACTGTCCCTAATCGTGCAAGAAAATTTCAATTGACTTGTTGAAATATTGCAATCACCCTTATTCAAAAACGAAATTTAAATCAACTTTTTAGCAGTAACACCCTCACATTTTTCATAAAACAAACACATTTTTTTCAGGAATCTACTCTCTGAAACCTAATACTAATTTAAAAAAGAAATCTTTCTATGCATCCACTGTCCCTAATCGTGCAAGAAAATTTCAATTGACTTGTTGAAGTATTGCAATCACCCTTATCCAAAAACGAAATTTAAATCAACTTTTTAGCAATAACACACTCACATTTTTCATAAAACAAACACATTTTTTTCAGGAATCTACTCTCTGGAACCTAAAACTAATTTAAAAAAAACATCTTTCTAGGCATCCACTGTCCCTAATCGTGCAAGAAAATTTCAATTGACTTGTTAAAATATTGCAATCACCCTTATCCAAAAACGAAATTTAAATCAACTTTTTAGCAGTAACACACTCACATTTTTCATAAAACAAACACATTTTTTTCAGGAATCTACTCTCTGAAACCTAAAACTAATTTTAAAAAAATATCTTTCTAGGCATCCACTGTCCCTAATCGTGCAAGAAAATTTCAATTGACTTGTTGAAATATTGCAATCACCCTTATTCAAAAACGAAATTTAAATCAACTTTTTAGCAGTAACACCCTCACATTTTTCATAAAACAAACACATTTTTTTCAGGAATCTACTCTCTGAAACCTAAAACTAATTAAAAAAACATCTTTCTAGGCATCCACTCTCCCTAATCTTCCAAGAAAATTTCAATTAACTAGTTGAAATAATGCAATCATGCCTATCCTGAAGCTACATTTAAATAAACTTTTTAGCAGTAACACACTCATATTTTTCATAAAACAAACACATTTTTTTCAGGAATCAACTCTCTGGAACCTAAAACAAATATAAAAAAAACATCTTTCTATGCATCCACTCTCCCTAATCGTGCAAGAAAATTTCAATTAACTTGTTGAAATGATGCATTCACGCTTATCCTGAAACCAAATTTAAATCAAATTTTTTGCAGTAACACACTCACATTTTTCATGAAACAAATAATTTTTTTTTCAGGAATCCACTCTCTGGAACCTATAACAAATTTGTAAAAAACATCTTTCTAGGCATCCACTCTCCCTAATCTTGCAAGAAAATTTCAATTAACTTGTTGAAATATTGCAATCACCCTTATCCAAAAACGATATTTAAATCAACTTTTTTGCAGTAACACACTCACATTTTTCATAAAACAAACACATTTTTTTCAGGAATCTACTCTCTGGAACCTAAAACTAATTTTAAAAAAACATCTTTCTAGGCATCCACTGTCCCTAATCGTGCAAGAAAATTTCAATTGACTTGTTGAAATATTGCAATCACCCTTATCCAAAAACGAAATTTAAATCAACTTTTTAGCAGTAACACACTCACATTTTTCATAAAACAAACACATTTTTTCAGGAATCAACTCTCTGGAACCTAAAACAAATATAAAAAAAACATCTTTCTATGCATCCACTCTCCCTAATCGTGCAAGAAAATTTCAATTAACTTGTTGAAATGATGCATTCACGCTTATCCTGAAACTAAATTTAAATCAACTTTTTTGCAGTAACACACTCACATTTTTCATGAAACAAATAATTTTTTTTTCAGGAATCCACTCTCTGGAACCTATAACGAATTTGTAAAAAACATCTTTCTAGGCATCCACTCTCCCTAATCTTGCAAGAAAATTTCAATTAACTTGTTGAAATATTGCAATCACCCTTATCCAAAAACGATATTTAAATCAACTTTTTTGCAGTAACACACTCACATTTTTCATAAAACAAACACATTTTTTTCAGGAATCTACTCTCTGGAACCTAAAACTAATTTTAAAAAAACATCTTTCTAGGCATCCACTGTCCCTAATCGTGCAAGAAAATTTCAATTGACTTGTTGAAATATTGCAATCACCCTTATCCAAAAATGAAATTTAAATCAACTTTTTAGCAGCAACACACTCACATTTTTCATTAAACAAACACATTTTTTCAGGAATCTACTCTCTGGAACCTAAAACTAATTTTAAAAAAACATCTTTCTAGGCATCCACTGTCCCTAATCGTGCAAGAAAATTTCAATTGACTTGTTGAAATATTGCAATCACCCTTATTCAAAAACGAAATTTAAATCAACTTTTTAGCAGTAACACCCTCACATTTTTCATAAAACAAACACATTTTTTTCAGGAATCTACTCTCTGAAACCTAATACTAATTTAAAAAAGAAATCTTTCTATGCATCCACTGTCCCTAATCGTGCAAGAAAATTTCAATTGACTTGTTGAAGTATTGCAATCACCCTTATCCAAAAACGAAATTTAAATCAACTTTTTAGCAGTAACACACTCACATTTTTCATAAAACAAACACATTTTTTTCAGGAATCTACTCTCTGAAACCTAAAACTAATTAAAAAAAACATCTTTCTAGGCATCCACTCTCCCTAATCTTCCAAGAAAATTTCAATTAACTAGTTGAAATAATGCAATCATGCCTATCCTGAAGCTACATTTAAATAAACTTTTTAGCAGTAACACACTCATATTTTTCATAAAACAAACACATTTTTTTCAGGAATCTACTCTCTGAAACCTAATACTAATTTAAAAAAGAAATCTTTCTATGCATCCACTGTCCCTAATCGTGCAAGAAAATTTCAATTGACTTGTTGAAGTATTGCAATCACCCTTATCCAAAAACGAAATTTAAATTAACTTTTTAGCAATAACACACTCACATTTTTCATAAAACAAACACATTTTTTTCAGGAATCTACTCTCTGGAACCTAAAACTAATTTTAAAAAAACATCTTTCTAGGCATCCACTGTCCCTAATCGTGCAAGAAAATTTCAATTGACTTGTTGAAATATTGCAATCACCCTTATCCAAAAATGAAATTTAAATCAACTTTTTAGCAGCAACACACTCACATTTTTCATTAAACAAACACATTTTTTCAGGAATCTACTCTCTGGAACCTAAAACTAATTTTAAAAAAACATCTTTCTAGGCATCCACTGTCCCTAATCGTGCAAGAAAATTTCAATTGACTTGTTGAAATATTGCAATCACCCTTATTCAAAAACGAAATTTAAATCAACTTTTTAGCAGTAACACCCTCACATTTTTCATAAAACAAACACATTTTTTTCAGGAATCTACTCTCTGAAACCTAATACTAATTTAAAAAAGAAATCTTTCTATGCATCCACTGTCCCTAATCGTGCAAGAAAATTTCAATTGACTTGTTGAAGTATTGCAATCACCCTTATCCAAAAACGAAATTTAAATCAACTTTTTAGCAGTAACACACTCACATTTTTCATAAAACAAACACATTTTTTTCAGGAATCTACTCTCTGAAACCTAAAACTAATTAAAAAAAACATCTTTCTAGGCATCCACTCTCCCTAATCTTCCAAGAAAATTTCAATTAACTAGTTGAAATAATGCAATCATGCCTATCCTGAAGCTACATTTAAATAAACTTTTTAGCAGTAACACACTCATATTTTTCATAAAACAAACACATTTTTTTCAGGAATCTACTCTCTGAAACCTAATACTAATTTAAAAAAGAAATCTTTCTATGCATCCACTGTCCCTAATCGTGCAAGAAAATTTCAATTGACTTGTTGAAGTATTGCAATCACCCTTATCCAAAAACGAAATTTAAATTAACTTTTTAGCAATAACACACTCACATTTTTCATAAAACAAACACATTTTTTTCAGGAATCTACTCTCTGGAACCTAAAACTAATTTAAAAAAAACATCTTTCTAGGCATCCACTGTCCCTAATCGTGCAAGAAAATTTCAATTGACTTGTCAAAATATTGCAATCACCCTTATCCAAAAACGAAATTTAAATCAACTTTTTAGCAGTAACACACTCACATTTTTCATAAAACAAACACATTTTTTTCAGGAATCTACTCTCTGAAACCTAAAACTAATTTTAAAAAAACATCTTTCTAGGCATCCACTCTCCCTAATCTTCCAAGAAAATTTCAATTAACTAGTTGAAATAATGCAATCATGCCTATCCTGAAGCTACATTTAAATAAACTTTTTAGCAGTAACACCCTCACATTTTTCATAAAACAAACACATTTTTTTCAGGAATCTACTCTCTGGAACCTAAAACTAATTTAAAAAAACATCTTTCTAGGCATCCACTGTCCCTAATCGTGCAAGAAAATTTCAATTGACTTGTTGAAATATTGCAATCACCCTTATCCAAAAACGAAATTTAAATCAACTTTTTAGCAGTAACACACTCACATTTTTCATAAAACAAAAACATTTTTTCAGGAATCAACTCTCTGGAACCTAAAACAAATATAAAAAAAAACATCTTTCTATGCATCCACTCTCCCTAATCGTGCAAGAAAATTTCAATTAACTTGTTGAAATGATGCATTCACGCTTATCCTGAAACTAAATTTAAATCAACTTTTTTGCAGTAACACACTCACATTTTTCATGAAACAAATAATTATTTTTTCAGGAATCCACTCTCTGGAACCTATAACGAATTTGTAAAAAACATCTTTCTAGGCATCCACTCTCCCTAATCTTGCAAGAAAATTTCAATTAACTTGTTGAAATATTGCAATCACCCTTATCCAAAAACGATATTTAAATCAACTTTTTTGCAGTAACACACTCACATTTTTCATAAAACAAACACATTTTTTTCAGGAATCTACTCTCTGGAACCTAAAACTAATTTAAAAAAAACATCTTTCTAGGCATCCACTGTCCCTAATCGTGCAAGAAAATTTCAATTGACTTGTTGAAATATTGCAATCACCCTTATCCAAAAATGAAATTTAAATCAACTTTTTAGCAGCAACACACTCACATTTTTCATAAAACAAACACATTTTTTTCAGGAATCTACTCTCTGGAACCTAAAACTAATTTTAAAAAAACATCTTTCTAGGCATCCACTGTCCCTAATCGTGCAAGAAAATTTCAATTGACTTGTTGAAATATTGCAATCACCCTTATTCAAAAACGAAATTTAAATCAACTTTTTAGCAGTAACACCCTCACATTTTTCATAAAACAAACACATTTTTTTCAGGAATCTACTCTCTGAAACCTAATACTAATTTAAAAAAGAAATCTTTCTATGCATCCACTGTCCCTAATCGTGCAAGAAAATTTCAATTGACTTGTTGAAGTATTGCAATCACCCTTATCCAAAAACGAAATTTAAATCAACTTTTTAGCAATAACACACTCACATTTTTCATAAAACAAACACATTTTTTTCAGGAATCTACTCTCTGGAACCTAAAACTAATTTAAAAAAAACATCTTTCTAGGCATCCACTGTCCCTAATCGTGCAAGAAAATTTCAATTGACTTGTTAAAATATTGCAATCACCCTTATCCAAAAACGAAATTTAAATCAACTTTTTAGCAGTAACACACTCACATTTTTCATAAAACAAACACATTTTTTTCAGGAATCTACTCTCTGAAACCTAAAACTAATTTAAAAAAAATATCTTTCTAGGCATCCACTGTCCCTAATCGTGCAAGAAAATTTCAATTGACTTGTTGAAATATTGCAATCACCCTTTTTCAAAAACGAAATTTAAATCAACTTTTTAGCAGTAACACCCTCACATTTTTCATAAAACAAACACATTTTTTTCAGGAATCTACTCTCTGAAACCTAAAACTAATTAAAAAAACATCTTTCTAGGCATCCACTCTCCCTAATCTTCCAAGAAAATTTCAATTAACTAGTTGAAATAATGCAATCATGCCTATCCTGAAGCTATATTTAAATAAACTTTTTAGCAGTAACACACTCATATTTTTCATAAAACAAACACATTTTTTTCAGGAATCAACTCTCTGGAACCTAAAACAAATATAAAAAAAAATCTTTCTATGCATCCACTCTCCCTAATCGTGCAAGAAAATTTCAATTAACTTGTTGAAATGATGCATTCACGCTTATCCTGAAACCAAATTTAAATCAACTTTTTTGCAGTAACACACTCACATTTTTCATGAAACAAATAATTTTTTTTTCAGGAATCCACTCTCTGGAACCTATAACGAATTTGTAAAAAACATCTTTCTAGGCATCCACTCTCCCTAATCTTGCAAGAAAATTTCAATTAACTTGTTGAAATATTGCAATCACCCTTATCCAAAAACGATATTTAAATCAACTTTTTTGCAGTAACACACTCACATTTTTCATAAAACAAACACATTTTTTTCAGGAATCTACTCTCTGGAACCTAAAACTAATTTTAAAAAAACATCTTTCTAGGCATCCACTGTCCCTAATCGTGCAAGAAAATTTCAATTGACTTGTTGAAATATTGCAATCACCCTTATCCAAAAACGAAATTTAAATCAACTTTTTAGCAGTAACACACTCACATTTTTCATAAAACAAACACATTTTTTCAGGAATCAACTCTCTGGAACCTAAAACAAATATAAAAAAAACATCTTTCTATGCATCCACTCTCCCTAATCGTGCAAGAAAATTTCAATTAACTTGTTGAAATGATGCATTCACGCTTATCCTGAAACTAAATTTAAATCAACTTTTTTGCAGTAACACACTCACATTTTTCATGAAACAAATAATTTTTTTTTCAGGAATCCACTCTCTGGAACCTATAACGAATTTGTAAAAAACATCTTTCTAGGCATCCACTCTCCCTAATCTTGCAAGAAAATTTCAATTAACTTGTTGAAATATTGCAATCACCCTTATCCAAAAACGATATTTAAATCAACTTTTTTGCAGTAACACACTCACATTTTTCATAAAACAAACACATTTTTTTCAGGAATCTACTCTCTGGAACCTAAAACTAATTTTAAAAAAACATCTTTCTAGGCATCCACTGTCCCTAATCGTGCAAGAAAATTTCAATTGACTTGTTGAAATATTGCAATCACCCTTATCCAAAAATGAAATTTAAATCAACTTTTTAGCAGCAACACACTCACATTTTTCATAAAACAAACACATTTTTTCAGGAATCTACTCTCTGGAACCTAAAACTAATTTTAAAAAAACATCTTTCTAGGCATCCACTGTCCCTAATCGTGCAAGAAAATTTCAATTGACTTGTTGAAATATTGCAATCACCCTTATTCAAAAACGAAATTTAAATCAACTTTTTAGCAGTAACACCCTCACATTTTTCATAAAACAAACACATTTTTTTCAGGAATCTACTCTCTGAAACCTAATACTAATTTAAAAAAGAAATCTTTCTATGCATCCACTGTCCCTAATCGTGCAAGAAAATTTCAATTGACTTGTTGAAGTATTGCAATCACCCTTATCCAAAAACGAAATTTAAATCAACTTTTTAGCAGTAACACACTCACATTTTTCATAAAACAAACACATTTTTTTCAGGAATCTACTCTCTGAAACCTAAAACTAATTAAAAAAAACATCTTTCTAGGCATCCACTCTCCCTAATCTTCCAAGAAAATTTCAATTAACTAGTTGAAATAATGCAATCATGCCTATCCTGAAGCTACATTTAAATAAACTTTTTAGCAGTAACACACTCATATTTTTCATAAAACAAACACATTTTTTTCAGGAATCAACTCTCTGGAACCTAAAACAAATATAAAAAAAACATCTTTCTATGCATCCACTCTCCCTAATCGTGCAAGAAAATTTCAATTAACTTGTTGAAATGATGCATTCACGCTTATCCTGAAACCAAATTTAAATCAACTTTTTTGCAGTAACACACTCACATTTTTCATGAAACAAATAATTTTTTTTTCAGGAATCCACTCTCTGGAACCTATAATGAATTTGTAAAAAACATCTTTCTAAGCATCCACTCTCCCTAATCTTGCAAGAAAATTTCAATTGACTTGTTGAAATATTGCAATCACCCTTATCCAAAAACGAAATTTAAATCAACTTTTTAGCAGTAACACACTCACATTTTTCATAAAACAAACACATTTTTTTCAGGAATCTACTCTCTGAAACCTAAAACTAATTTTAAAAAAATATCTTTCTAGGCATCCACTGTCCCTAATCGTGCAAGAAAATTTCAATTGACTTGTTGAAATATTGCAATCACCCTTATTCAAAAACGAAATTTAAATCAACTTTTTAGCAGTAACACCCTCACATTTTTCATAAAACAAACACATTTTTTTCAGGAATCTACTCTCTGAAACCTAAAACTAATTAAAAAAACATCTTTCTAGGCAGCCACTCTCCCTAATCTTCCAAGAAAATTTCAATTAACTAGTTGAAATAATGCAATCATGCCTATCCTGAAGCTACATTTAAATAAACTTTTTAGCAGTAACACACTCATATTTTTCATAAAACAAACACATTTTTTTCAGGAATCAACTCTCTGGAACCTAAAACAAATATAAAAAAAACATCTTTCTATGCATCCACTCTCCCTAATCGTGCAAGAAAATTTCAATTAACTTGTTGAAATGATGCATTCACGCTTATCCTGAAACCAAATTTAAATCAAATTTTTTGCAGTAACACACTCACATTTTTCATGAAACAAATAATTTTTTTTTCAGGAATCCACTCTCTGGAACCTATAACAAATTTGTAAAAAACATCTTTCTAGGCATCCACTCTCCCTAATCTTGCAAGAAAATTTCAATTAACTTGTTGAAATATTGCAATCACCCTTATCCAAAAACGATATTTAAATCAACTTTTTTGCAGTAACACACTCACATTTTTCATAAAACAAACACATTTTTTTCAGGAATCTACTCTCTGGAACCTAAAACTAATTTTAAAAAAACATCTTTCTAGGCATCCACTGTCCCTAATCGTGCAAGAAAATTTCAATTGACTTGTTGAAATATTGCAATCACCCTTATCCAAAAACGAAATTTAAATCAACTTTTTAGCAGTAACACACTCACATTTTTCATAAAACAAACACATTTTTTCAGGAATCAACTCTCTGGAACCTAAAACAAATATAAAAAAAACATCTTTCTATGCATCCACTCTCCCTAATCGTGCAAGAAAATTTCAATTAACTTGTTGAAATGATGCATTCACGCTTATCCTGAAACTAAATTTAAATCAACTTTTTTGCAGTAACACACTCACATTTTTCATGAAACAAATAATTTTTTTTTCAGGAATCCACTCTCTGGAACCTATAACGAATTTGTAAAAAACATCTTTCTAGGCATCCACTCTCCCTAATCTTGCAAGAAAATTTCAATTAACTTGTTGAAATATTGCAATCACCCTTATCCAAAAACGATATTTAAATCAACTTTTTTGCAGTAACACACTCACATTTTTCATAAAACAAACACATTTTTTTCAGGAATCTACTCTCTGGAACCTAAAACTAATTTTAAAAAAACATCTTTCTAGGCATCCACTGTCCCTAATCGTGCAAGAAAATTTCAATTGACTTGTTGAAATATTGCAATCACCCTTATCCAAAAATGAAATTTAAATCAACTTTTTAGCAGCAACACACTCACATTTTTCATAAAACAAACACATTTTTTCAGGAATCTACTCTCTGGAACCTAAAACTAATTTTAAAAAAACATCTTTCTAGGCATCCACTGTCCCTAATCGTGCAAGAAAATTTCAATTGACTTGTTGAAATATTGCAATCACCCTTATTCAAAAACGAAATTTAAATCAACTTTTTAGCAGTAACACCCTCACATTTTTCATAAAACAAACACATTTTTTTCAGGAATCTACTCTCTGAAACCTAATACTAATTTAAAAAAGAAATCTTTCTATGCATCCACTGTCCCTAATCGTGCAAGAAAATTTCAATTGACTTGTTGAAGTATTGCAATCACCCTTATCCAAAAACGAAATTTAAATCAACTTTTTAGCAGTAACACACTCACATTTTTCATAAAACAAACACATTTTTTTCAGGAATCTACTCTCTGAAACCTAAAACTAATTAAAAAAAACATCTTTCTAGGCATCCACTCTCCCTAATCTTCCAAGAAAATTTCAATTAACTAGTTGAAATAATGCAATCATGCCTATCCTGAAGCTACATTTAAATAAACTTTTTAGCAGTAACACACTCATATTTTTCATAAAACAAACACATTTTTTTCAGGAATCTACTCTCTGAAACCTAATACTAATTTAAAAAAGAAATCTTTCTATGCATCCACTGTCCCTAATCGTGCAAGAAAATTTCAATTGACTTGTTGAAGTATTGCAATCACCCTTATCCAAAAACGAAATTTAAATCAACTTTTTAGCAATAACACACTCACATTTTTCATAAAACAAACACATTTTTTTCAGGAATCTACTCTCTGGAACCTAAAACTAATTTAAAAAAAACATCTTTCTAGGCATCCACTGTCCCTAATCGTGCAAGAAAATTTCAATTGACTTGTCAAAATATTGCAATCACCCTTATCCAAAAACGAAATTTAAATCAACTTTTTAGCAGTAACACACTCACATTTTTCATAAAACAAACACATTTTTTTCAGGAATCTACTCTCTGAAACCTAAAACTAATTTTAAAAAAACATCTTTCTAGGCATCCACTCTCCCTAATCTTCCAAGAAAATTTCAATTAACTAGTTGAAATAATGCAATCATGCCTATCCTGAAGCTACATTTAAATAAACTTTTTAGCAGTAACACCCTCACATTTTTCATAAAACAAACACATTTTTTTCAGGAATCTACTCTCTGGAACCTAAAACTAATTTAAAAAAACATCTTTCTAGGCATCCACTGTCCCTAATCGTGCAAGAAAATTTCAATTGACTTGTTGAAATATTGCAATCACCCTTATCCAAAAACGAAATTTAAATCAACTTTTTAGCAGTAACACACTCACATTTTTCATAAAACAAACACATTTTTTCAGGAATCAACTCTCTGGAACCTAAAACAAATATGAAAAAAAACATCTTTCTATGCATCCACTCTCCCTAATCGTGCAAGAAAATTTCAATTAACTTGTTGAAATGATGCATTCACGCTTATCCTGAAACTAAATTTAAATCAACTTTTTTGCAGTAACACACTCACATTTTTCATGAAACAAATAATTATTTTTTCAGGAATCCACTCTCTGGAACCTATAACGAATTTGTAAAAAACATCTTTCTAGGCATCCACTCTCCCTAATCTTGCAAGAAAATTTCAATTAACTTGTTGAAATATTGCAATCACCCTTATCCAAAAACGATATTTAAATCAACTTTTTTGCAGTAACACACTCACATTTTTCATAAAACAAACACATTTTTTTCAGGAATCTACTCTCTGGAACCTAAAACTAATTTTAAAAAAACATCTTTCTAGGCATCCACTGTCCCTAATCGTGCAAGAAAATTTCAATTGACTTGTTGAAATATTGCAATCACCCTTATTCAAAAACGAAATTTAAATCAACTTTTTAGCAGTAACACCCTCACATTTTTCATAAAACAAACACATTTTTTTCAGGAATCTACTCTCTGAAACCTAATACTAATTTAAAAAAGAAATCTTTCTATGCATCCACTGTCCCTAATCGTGCAAGAAAATTTCAATTGACTTGTTGAAGTATTGCAATCACCCTTATCCAAAAACGAAATTTAAATCAACTTTTTAGCAATAACACACTCACATTTTTCATAAAACAAACACATTTTTTTCAGGAATCTACTCTCTGGAACCTAAAACTAATTTAAAAAAAACATCTTTCTAGGCATCCACTGTCCCTAATCGTGCAAGAAAATTTCAATTGACTTGTTAAAATATTGCAATCACCCTTATCCAAAAACGAAATTTAAATCAACTTTTTAGCAGTAACACACTCACATTTTTCATAAAACAAACACATTTTTTTCAGGAATCTACTCTCTGAAACCTAAAACTAATTTTAAAAAAATATCTTTCTAGGCATCCACTGTCCCTAATCGTGCAAGAAAATTTCAATTGACTTGTTGAAATATTGCAATCACCCTTATTCAAAAACGAAATTTAAATCAACTTTTTAGCAGTAACACCCTCACATTTTTCATAAAACAAACACATTTTTTTCAGGAATCTACTCTCTGAAACCTAAAACTAATTAAAAAAACATCTTTCTAGGCATCCACTCTCCCTAATCTTCCAAGAAAATTTCAATTAACTAGTTGAAATAATGCAATCATGCCTATCCTGAAGCTACATTTAAATAAACTTTTTAGCAGTAACACCCTCACATTTTTCATAAAACAAACACATTTTTTTCAGGAATCTACTCTCTGGAACCTAAAACTAATTTAAAAAAACATCTTTCTAGGCATCCACTGTCCCTAATCGTGCAAGAAAATTTCAATTGACTTGTTGAAATATTGCAATCACCCTTATCCAAAAACGAAATTTAAATCAACTTTTTAGCAGTAACACACTCACATTTTTCATAAAACAAACACATTTTTTCAGGAATCAACTCTCTGGAACCTAAAACAAATATAAAAAAAAACATCTTTCTATGCATCCACTCTCCCTAATCGTGCAAGAAAATTTCAATTAACTTGTTGAAATGATGCATTCACGCTTATCCTGAAACTAAATTTAAATCAACTTTTTTGCAGTAACACACTCACATTTTTCATGAAACAAATAATTTTTTTTTCAGGAATCCACTCTCTGGAACCTATAACGAATTTGTAAAAAACATCTTTCTAGGCATCCACTCTCCCTAATCTTGCAAGAAAATTTCAATTAACTTGTTGAAATATTGCAATCACCCTTATCCAAAAACGATATTTAAATCAACTTTTTTGCAGTAACACACTCACATTTTTCATAAAACAAACAAATTTTTTTCAGGAATCTACTCTCTGGAACCTAAAACTAATTTAAAAAAAACATCTTTCTAGGCATCCACTGTCCCTAATCGTGCAAGAAAATTTCAATTGACTTGTTGAAATATTGCAATCACCCTTATCCAAAAATGAAATTTAAATCAACTTTTTAGCAGCAACACACTCCCATTTTTCATAAAACAAACACATTTTTTTCAGGAATCTACTCTCTGGAACCTAAAACTAATTTTAAAAAAACATCTTTCTAGGCATCCACTGTCCCTAATCGTGCAAGAAAATTTCAATTGACTTGTTGAAATATTGCAATCACCCTTATTCAAAAACGAAATTTAAATCAACTTTTTAGCAGTAACACCCTCACATTTTTCATAAAACAAACACATTTTTTTCAGGAATCTACTCTCTGAAACCTAATACTAATATAAAAAAGAAATCTTTCTATGCATCCACTGTCCCTAATCGTGCAAGAAAATTTCAATTGACTTGTTGAAGTATTGCAATCACCCTTATCCAAAAACGAAATTTAAATCAACTTTTTAGCAATAACACACTCACATTTTTCATAAAACAAACACATTTTTTTCAGGAATCTACTCTCTGGAACCTAAAACTAATTTAAAAAAAACATCTTTCTAGGCATCCACTGTCCCTAATCGTGCAAGAAAATTTCAATTGACTTGTTGAAATATTGCAATCACCCTTATTCAAAAACGAAATTTAAATCAACTTTTTAGCAGTAACACCCTCACATTTTTCATAAAACAAACACATTTTTTTCAGGAATCTACTCTCTGAAACCTAAAACTAATTAAAAAAAACATCTTTCTAGGCATCCACTCTCCCTAATCTTCCAAGAAAATTTCAATTAACTAGTTGAAATAATGCAATCATGCCTATCCTGAAGCTACATTTAAATAAACTTTTTAGCAGTAACACACTCATATTTTTCATAAAACAAACACATTTTTTTCAGGAATCAACTCTCTGGAACCTAAAACAAATATAAAAAAAAATCTTTCTATGCATCCACTCTCCCTAATCGTGCAAGAAAATTTCAATTAACTTGTTGAAATGATGCATTCACGCTTATCCTGAAACCAAATTTAAATCAACTTTTTTGCAGTAACACACTCACATTTTTCATGAAACAAATAATTTTTTTTTCAGGAATCCACTCTCTGGAACCTATAACGAATTTGTAAAAAACATCTTTCTAGGCATCCACTCTCCCTAATCTTGCAAGAAAATTTCAATTGACTTGTTGAAATATTGCAATCACCCTTATTCAAAAACGAAATTTAAATCAACTTTTTAGCAGTAACACCCTCACATTTTTCATAAAACAAACACATTTTTTTCAGGAATCTACTCTCTGAAACCTAATACTAATTTAAAAAAGAAATCTTTTATGCATCCACTGTCCCTAATCGTGCAAGAAAATTTCAATTGACTTGTTGAAGTATTGCAATCACCCTTATCCAAAAACGAAATTTAAATCAACTTTTTAGCAGTAACACACTCACATTTTTCATAAAACAAACACATTTTTTTCAGGAATCTACTCTCTGGAACCTAAAACTAATTTTAAAAAAACATCTTTCTAGGCATCCACTGTCCCTAATCGTGCAAGAAAATTTCAATTGACTTGTTGAAATATTGCAATCACCCTTATCCAAAAACGAAATTTAAATCAACTTTTTAGCAGTAACACACTCACATTTTTCATAAAACAAACACATTTTTTTCAGGAATCTACTCTCTGAAACCTAAAACTAATTTTAAAAAAATATCTTTCTAGGCATCCACTGTCCCTAATCGTGCAAGAAAATTTCAATTGACTTGTTGAAATATTGCAATCACCCTTATTCAAAAACGAAATTTAAATCAACTTTTTAGCAGTAACACCCTCACATTTTTCATAAAACAAACACATTTTTTTCAGGAATCTACTCTCTGAAACCTAAAACTAATTAAAAAAACATCTTTCTAGGCATCCACTCTCCCTAATCTTCCAAGAAAATTTCAATTAACTAGTTGAAATAATGCAATCATGCCTATCCTGAAGCTACATTTAAATAAACTTTTTAGCAGTAACACACTCATATTTTTCATAAAACAAACACATTTTTTTCAGGAATCAACTCTCTGGAACCTAAAACAAATATAAAAAAAACATCTTTCTATGCATCCACTCTCCCTAATCGTGCAAGAAAATTTCAATTAACTTGTTGAAATGATGCATTCACGCTTATCCTGAAACCAAATTTAAATCAAATTTTTTGCAGTAACACACTCACATTTTTCATGAAACAAATAATTTTTTTTTCAGGAATCCACTCTCTG
This sequence comes from Lissotriton vulgaris, assembly GCF_964263255.1. Taxonomy (NCBI): domain Eukaryota; kingdom Metazoa; phylum Chordata; class Amphibia; order Caudata; family Salamandridae; genus Lissotriton; species Lissotriton vulgaris. The sequence goes on from NW_028247857.1 coordinate 221,751, forward strand.
GAACCTATAACAAATTTGTAAAAAACATCTTTCTAGGCATCCACTCTCCCTAATCTTGCAAGAAAATTTCAATTAACTTGTTGAAATATTGCAATCACCCTTATCCAAAAACGATATTTAAATCAACTTTTTTGCAGTAACACACTCACATTTTTCATAAAACAAACACATTTTTTTCAGGAATCTACTCTCTGGAACCTAAAACTAATTTTAAAAAAACATCTTTCTAGGCATCCACTGTCCCTAATCGTGCAAGAAAATTTCAATTGACTTGTTGAAATATTGCAATCACCCTTATCCAAAAACGAAATTTAAATCAACTTTTTAGCAGTAACACACTCACATTTTTCATAAAACAAACACATTTTTTCAGGAATCAACTCTCTGGAACCTAAAACAAATATAAAAAAAACATCTTTCTATGCATCCACTCTCCCTAATCGTGCAAGAAAATTTCAATTAACTTGTTGAAATGATGCATTCACGCTTATCCTGAAACTAAATTTAAATCAACTTTTTTGCAGTAACACACTCACATTTTTCATGAAACAAATAATTTTTTTTTCAGGAATCCACTCTCTGGAACCTATAACGAATTTGTAAAAAACATCTTTCTAGGCATCCACTCTCCCTAATCTTGCAAGAAAATTTCAATTAACTTGTTGAAATATTGCAATCACCCTTATCCAAAAACGATATTTAAATCAACTTTTTTGCAGTAACACACTCACATTTTTCATAAAACAAACACATTTTTTTCAGGAATCTACTCTCTGGAACCTAAAACTAATTTTAAAAAAACATCTTTCTAGGCATCCACTGTCCCTAATCGTGCAAGAAAATTTCAATTGACTTGTTGAAATATTGCAATCACCCTTATCCAAAAATGAAATTTAAATCAACTTTTTAGCAGCAACACACTCACATTTTTCATAAAACAAACACATTTTTTCAGGAATCTACTCTCTGGAACCTAAAACTAATTTTAAAAAAACATCTTTCTAGGCATCCACTGTCCCTAATCGTGCAAGAAAATTTCAATTGACTTGTTGAAATATTGCAATCACCCTTATTCAAAAACGAAATTTAAATCAACTTTTTAGCAGTAACACCCTCACATTTTTCATAAAACAAACACATTTTTTTCAGGAATCTACTCTCTGAAACCTAATACTAATTTAAAAAAGAAATCTTTCTATGCATCCACTGTCCCTAATCGTGCAAGAAAATTTCAATTGACTTGTTGAAGTATTGCAATCACCCTTATCCAAAAACGAAATTTAAATCAACTTTTTAGCAGTAACACACTCACATTTTTCATAAAACAAACACATTTTTTTCAGGAATCTACTCTCTGAAACCTAAAACTAATTAAAAAAAACATCTTTCTAGGCATCCACTCTCCCTAATCTTCCAAGAAAATTTCAATTAACTAGTTGAAATAATGCAATCATGCCTATCCTGAAGCTACATTTAAATAAACTTTTTAGCAGTAACACACTCATATTTTTCATAAAACAAACACATTTTTTTCAGGAATCTACTCTCTGAAACCTAATACTAATTTAAAAAAGAAATCTTTCTATGCATCCACTGTCCCTAATCGTGCAAGAAAATTTCAATTGACTTGTTGAAGTATTGCAATCACCCTTATCCAAAAACGAAATTTAAATCAACTTTTTAGCAATAACACACTCACATTTTTCATAAAACAAACACATTTTTTTCAGGAATCTACTCTCTGGAACCTAAAACTAATTTAAAAAAAACATCTTTCTAGGCATCCACTGTCCCTAATCGTGCAAGAAAATTTCAATTGACTTGTCAAAATATTGCAATCACCCTTATCCAAAAACGAAATTTAAATCAACTTTTTAGCAGTAACACACTCACATTTTTCATAAAACAAACACATTTTTTTCAGGAATCTACTCTCTGAAACCTAAAACTAATTTTAAAAAAACATCTTTCTAGGCATCCACTCTCCCTAATCTTCCAAGAAAATTTCAATTAACTAGTTGAAATAATGCAATCATGCCTATCCTGAAGCTACATTTAAATAAACTTTTTAGCAGTAACACCCTCACATTTTTCATAAAACAAACACATTTTTTTCAGGAATCTACTCTCTGGAACCTAAAACTAATTTAAAAAAACATCTTTCTAGGCATCCACTGTCCCTAATCGTGCAAGAAAATTTCATTTGACTTGTTGAAATATTGCAATCACCCTTATCCAAAAACGAAATTTAAATCAACTTTTTAGCAGTAACACACTCACATTTTTCATAAAACAAACACATTTTTTCAGGAATCAACTCTCTGGAACCTAAAACAAATATAAAAAAAAACATCTTTCTATGCATCCACTCTCCCTAATCGTGCAAGAAAATTTCAATTAACTTGTTGAAATGATGCATTCACGCTTATCCTGAAACTAAATTTAAATCAACTTTTTTGCAGTAACACACTCACATTTTTCATGAAACAAATAATTATTTTTTCAGGAATCCACTCTCTGGAACCTATAACGAATTTGTAAAAAACATCTTTCTAGGCATCCACTCTCCCTAATCTTGCAAGAAAATTTCAATTAACTTGTTGAAATATTGCAATCACCCTTATCCAAAAACGATATTTAAATCAACTTTTTTGCAGTAACACACTCACATTTTTCATAAAACAAACACATTTTTTTCAGGAATCTACTCTCTGGAACCTAAAACTAATTTAAAAAAAACATCTTTCTAGGCATCCACTGTCCCTAATCGTGCAAGAAAATTTCAATTGACTTGTTGAAATATTGCAATCACCCTTATCCAAAAATGAAATTTAAATCAACTTTTTAGCAGCAACACACTCACATTTTTCATAAAACAAACACATTTTTTTCAGGAATCTACTCTCTGGAACCTAAAACTAATTTTAAAAAAACATCTTTCTAGGCATCCACTGTCCCTAATCGTGCAAGAAAATTTCAATTGACTTGTTGAAATATTGCAATCACCCTTATTCAAAAACGAAATTTAAATCAACTTTTTAGCAGTAACACCCTCACATTTTTCATAAAACAAACACATTTTTTTCAGGAATCTACTCTCTGAAACCTAATACTAATTTAAAAAAGAAATCTTTCTATGCATCCACTGTCCCTAATCGTGCAAGAAAATTTCAATTGACTTGTTGAAGTATTGCAATCACCCTTATCCAAAAACGAAATTTAAATCAACTTTTTAGCAATAACACACTCACATTTTTCATAAAACAAACACATTTTTTTCAGGAATCTACTCTCTGGAACCTAAAACTAATTTAAAAAAAACATCTTTCTAGGCATCCACTGTCCCTAATCGTGCAAGAAAATTTCAATTGACTTGTTAAAATATTGCAATCACCCTTATCCAAAAACGAAATTTAAATCAACTTTTTAGCAGTAACACACTCACATTTTTCATAAAACAAACACATTTTTTTCAGGAATCTACTCTCTGAAACCTAAAACTAATTTAAAAAAAATATCTTTCTAGGCATCCACTGTCCCTAATCGTGCAAGAAAATTTCAATTGACTTGTTGAAATATTGCAATCACCCTTATTCAAAAACGAAATTTAAATCAACTTTTTAGCAGTAACACCCTCACATTTTTCATAAAACAAACACATTTTTTTCAGGAATCTACTCTCTGAAACCTAAAACTAATTAAAAAAACATCTTTCTAGGCATCCACTCTCCCTAATCTTCCAAGAAAATTTCAATTAACTAGTTGAAATAATGCAATCATGCCTATCCTGAAGCTACATTTAAATAAACTTTTTAGCAGTAACACACTCATATTTTTCATAAAACAAACACATTTTTTTCAGGAATCAACTCTCTGGAACCTAAAACAAATATAAAAAAAAATCTTTCTATGCATCCACTCTCCCTAATCGTGCAAGAAAATTTCAATTAACTTGTTGAAATGATGCATTCACGCTTATCCTGAAACCAAATTTAAATCAACTTTTTTGCAGTAACACACTCACATTTTTCATGAAACAAATAATTTTTTTTTCAGGAATCCACTCTCTGGAACCTATAACGAATTTGTAAAAAACATCTTTCTAGGCATCCACTCTCCCTAATCTCGCAAGAAAATTTCAATTAACTTGTTGAAATATTGCAATCACCCTTATCCAAAAACGATATTTAAATCAACTTTTTTGCAGTAACACACTCACATTTTTCATAAAACAAACACATTTTTTTCAGGAATCTACTCTCTGGAACCTAAAACTAATTTTAAAAAAACATCTTTCTAGGCATCCACTGTCCCTAATCGTGCAAGAAAATTTCAATTGACTTGTTGAAATATTGCAATCACCCTTATCCAAAAACGAAATTTAAATCAACTTTTTAGCAGTAACACACTCACATTTTTCATAAAACAAACACATTTTTTCAGGAATCAACTCTCTGGAACCTAAAACAAATATAAAAAAAACATCTTTCTATGCATCCACTCTCCCTAATCGTGCAAGAAAATTTCAATTAACTTGTTGAAATGATGCATTCACGCTTATCCTGAAACTAAATTTAAATCAACTTTTTTGCAGTAACACACTCACATTTTTCATGAAACAAATAATTTTTTTTTCAGGAATCCACTCTCTGGAACCTATAACGAATTTGTAAAAAACATCTTTCTAGGCATCCACTCTCCCTAATCTTGCAAGAAAATTTCAATTAACTTGTTGAAATATTGCAATCACCCTTATCCAAAAACGATATTTAAATCAACTTTTTTGCAGTAACACACTCACATTTTTCATAAAACAAACACATTTTTTTCAGGAATCTACTCTCTGGAACCTAAAACTAATTTTAAAAAAACATCTTTCTAGGCATCCACTGTCCCTAATCGTGCAAGAAAATTTCAATTGACTTGTTGAAATATTGCAATCACCCTTATCCAAAAATGAAATTTAAATCAACTTTTTAGCAGCAACACACTCACATTTTTCATAAAACAAACACATTTTTTCAGGAATCTACTCTCTGGAACCTAAAACTAATTTTAAAAAAACATCTTTCTAGGCATCCACTGTCCCTAATCGTGCAAGAAAATTTCAATTGACTTGTTGAAATATTGCAATCACCCTTATTCAAAAACGAAATTTAAATCAACTTTTTAGCAGTAACACCCTCACATTTTTCATAAAACAAACACATTTTTTTCAGGAATCTACTCTCTGAAACCTAATACTAATTTAAAAAAGAAATCTTTCTATGCATCCACTGTCCCTAATCGTGCAAGAAAATTTCAATTGACTTGTTGAAGTATTGCAATCACCCTTATCCAAAAACGAAATTTAAATCAACTTTTTAGCAGTAACACACTCACATTTTTCATAAAACAAACACATTTTTTTCAGGAATCTACTCTCTGAAACCTAAAACTAATTAAAAAAAACATCTTTCTAGGCATCCACTCTCCCTAATCTTCCAAGAAAATTTCAATTAACTAGTTGAAATAATGCAATCATGCCTATCCTGAAGCTACATTTAAATAAACTTTTTAGCAGTAACACACTCATATTTTTCATAAAACAAACACATTTTTTTCAGGAATCAACTCTCTGGAACCTAAAACAAATATAAAAAAAACATCTTTCTATGCATCCACTCTCCCTAATCGTGCAAGAAAATTTCAATTAACTTGTTGAAATGATGCATTCACGCTTATCCTGAAACCAAATTTAAATCAACTTTTTTGCAGTAACACACTCACATTTTTCATGAAACAAATAATTTTTTTTTCAGGAATCCACTCTCTGGAACCTATAATGAATTTGTAAAAAACATCTTTCTAGGCATCCACTCTCCCTAATCTTGCAAGAAAATTTCAATTGACTTGTTGAAATATTGCAATCACCCTTATCCAAAAACGAAATTTAAATCAACTTTTTAGCAGTAACACACTCACATTTTTCATAAAACAAACACATTTTTTTCAGGAATCTACTCTCTGAAACCTAAAACTAATTTTAAAAAAATATCTTTCTAGGCATCCACTGTCCCTAATCGTGCAAGAAAATTTCAATTGACTTGTTGAAATATTGCAATCACCCTTATTCAAAAACGAAATTTAAATCAACTTTTTAGCAGTAACACCCTCACATTTTTCATAAAACAAACACATTTTTTTCAGGAATCTACTCTCTGAAACCTAAAACTAATTAAAAAAACATCTTTCTAGGCATCCACTCTCCCTAATCTTCCAAGAAAATTTCAATTAACTAGTTGAAATAATGCAATCATGCCTATCCTGAAGCTACATTTAAATAAACTTTTTAGCAGTAACACACTCATATTTTTCATAAAACAAACACATTTTTTTCAGGAATCAACTCTCTGGAACCTAAAACAAATATAAAAAAAACATCTTTCTATGCATCCACTCTCCCTAATCGTGCAAGAAAATTTCAATTAACTTGTTGAAATGATGCATTCACGCTTATCCTGAAACCAAATTTAAATCAAATTTTTTGCAGTAACACACTCACATTTTTCATGAAACAAATAATTTTTTTTTCAGGAATCCACTCTCTGGAACCTATAACAAATTTGTAAAAAACATCTTTCTAGGCATCCACTCTCCCTAATCTTGCAAGAAAATTTCAATTAACTTGTTGAAATATTGCAATCACCCTTATCCAAAAACGATATTTAAATCAACTTTTTTGCAGTAACACACTCACATTTTTCATAAAACAAACACATTTTTTTCAGGAATCTACTCTCTGGAACCTAAAACTAATTTTAAAAAAACATCTTTCTAGGCATCCACTGTCCCTAATCGTGCAAGAAAATTTCAATTGACTTGTTGAAATATTGCAATCACCCTTATCCAAAAACGAAATTTAAATCAACTTTTTAGCAGTAACACACTCACATTTTTCATAAAACAAACACATTTTTTCAGGAATCAACTCTCTGGAACCTAAAACAAATATAAAAAAAACATCTTTCTATGCATCCACTCTCCCTAATCGTGCAAGAAAATTTCAATTAACTTGTTGAAATGATGCATTCACGCTTATCCTGAAACTAAATTTAAATCAACTTTTTTGCAGTAACACACTCACATTTTTCATGAAACAAATAATTTTTTTTTCAGGAATCCACTCTCTGGAACCTATAACGAATTTGTAAAAAACATCTTTCTAGGCATCCACTCTCCCTAATCTTGCAAGAAAATTTCAATTAACTTGTTGAAATATTGCAATCACCCTTATCCAAAAACGATATTTAAATCAACTTTTTTGCAGTAACACACTCACATTTTTCATAAAACAAACAAATTTTTTTCAGGAATCTACTCTCTGGAACCTAAAACTAATTTTAAAAAAACATCTTTCTAGGCATCCACTGTCCCTAATCGTGCAAGAAAATTTCAATTGACTTGTTGAAATATTGCAATCACCCTTATCCAAAAATGAAATTTAAATCAACTTTTTAGCAGCAACACACTCACATTTTTCATAAAACAAACACATTTTTTCAGGAATCTACTCTCTGGAACCTAAAACTAATTTTAAAAAAACATCTTTCTAGGCATCCACTGTCCCTAATCGTGCAAGAAAATTTCAATTGACTTGTTGAAATATTGCAATCACCCTTATTCAAAAACGAAATTTAAATCAACTTTTTAGCAGTAACACCCTCACATTTTTCATAAAACAAACACATTTTTTTCAGGAATCTACTCTCTGAAACCTAATACTAATTTAAAAAAGAAATCTTTCTATGCATCCACTGTCCCTAATCGTGCAAGAAAATTTCAATTGACTTGTTGAAGTATTGCAATCACCCTTATCCAAAAACGAAATTTAAATCAACTTTTTAGCAGTAACACACTCACATTTTTCATAAAACAAACACATTTTTTTCAGGAATCTACTCTCTGAAACCTAAAACTAATTAAAAAAAACATCTTTCTAGGCATCCACTCTCCCTAATCTTCCAAGAAAATTTCAATTAACTAGTTGAAATAATGCAATCATGCCTATCCTGAAGCTACATTTAAATAAACTTTTTAGCAGTAACACACTCATATTTTTCATAAAACAAACACATTTTTTTCAGGAATCTACTCTCTGAAACCTAATACTAATTTAAAAAAGAAATCTTTCTATGCATCCACTGTCCCTAATCGTGCAAGAAAATTTCAATTGACTTGTTGAAGTATTGCAATCACCCTTATCCAAAAACGAAATTTAAATCAACTTTTTAGCAATAACACACTCACATTTTTCATAAAACAAACACATTTTTTTCAGGAATCTACTCTCTGGAACCTAAAACTAATTTAAAAAAAACATCTTTCTAGGCATCCACTGTCCCTAATCGTGCAAGAAAATTTCAATTGACTTGTCAAAATATTGCAATCACCCTTATCCAAAAACGAAATTTAAATCAACTTTTTAGCAGTAACACACTCACATTTTTCATAAAACAAACACATTTTTTTCAGGAATCTACTCTCTGAAACCTAAAACTAATTTTAAAAAAACATCTTTCTAGGCATCCACTCTCCCTAATCTTCCAAGAAAATTTCAATTAACTAGTTGAAATAATGCAATCATGCCTATCCTGAAGCTACATTTAAATAAACTTTTTAGCAGTAACACCCTCACATTTTTCATAAAACAAACACATTTTTTTCAGGAATCTACTCTCTGGAACCTAAAACTAATTTAAAAAAACATCTTTCTAGGCATCCACTGTCCCTAATCGTGCAAGAAAATTTCAATTAACTTGTTGAAATGATGCATTCACGCTTATCCTGAAACTAAATTTAAATCAACTTTTTTGCAGTAACACACTCACATTTTTCATGAAACAAATAATTATTTTTTCAGGAATCCACTCTCTGGAACCTATAACGAATTTGTAAAAAACATCTTTCTAGGCATCCACTCTCCCTAATCTTGCAAGAAAATTTCAATTAACTTGTTGAAATATTGCAATCACCCTTATCCAAAAACGAAATTTAAATCAACTTTTTAGCAGTAACACACTCACATTTTTCATAAAACAAACACATTTTTTCAGGAATCAACTCTCTGGAACCTAAAACAAATATAAAAAAAAACATCTTTCTATGCATCCACTCTCCCTAATCGTGCAAGAAAATTTCAATTAACTTGTTGAAATGATGCATTCACGCTTATCCTGAAACTAAATTTAAATCAACTTTTTTGCAGTAACACACTCACATTTTTCATGAAACAAATAATTATTTTTTCAGGAATCCACTCTCTGGAACCTATAACGAATTTGTAAAAAACATCTTTCTAGGCATCCACTCTCCCTAATCTTGCAAGAAAATTTCAATTAACTTGTTGAAATATTGCAATCACCCTTATCCAAAAACGATATTTAAATCAACTTTTTTGCAGTAACACACTCACATTTTTCATAAAACAAACACTTTTTTTTCAGGAATCTACTCTCTGGAACCTAAAACTAATTTAAAAAAAACATCTTTCTAGGCATCCACTGTCCCTAATCGTGCAAGAAAATTTCAATTGACTTGTTGAAATATTGCAATCACCCTTATCCAAAAATGAAATTTAAATCAACTTTTTAGCAGCAACACACTCACATTTTTCATAAAACAAACACATTTTTTTCAGGAATCTACTCTCTGGAACCTAAAACTAATTTTAAAAAAACATCTTTCTAGGCATCCACTGTCCCTAATCGTGCAAGAAAATTTCAATTGACTTGTTGAAGTATTGCAATCACCCTTATCCAAAAACGAAATTTAAATCAACTTTTTAGCAATAACACACTCACATTTTTCATAAAACAAACACATTTTTTTCAGGAATCTACTCTCTGGAACCTAAAACTAATTAAAAAAAAACATCTTTCTAGGCATCCACTGTCCCTAATCGTGCAAGAAAATTTCAATTGACTTGTTAAAATATTGCAATCACCCTTATCCAAAAACGAAATTTAAATCAACTTTTTAGCAGTAACACACTCACATTTTTCATAAAACAAACACATTTTTTTCAGGAATCTACTCTCTGAAACCTAAAACTAATTTAAAAAAAATATCTTTCTAGGCATCCACTGTCCCTAATCGTGCAAGAAAATTTCAATTGACTTGTTGAAGTATTGCAATCACCCTTATCCAAAAACGAAATTTAAATCAACTTTTTAGCAGTAACACACTCACATTTTTCATAAAACAAACACATTTTTTTCAGGAATCTACTCTCTGAAACCTAAAACTAATTAAAAAAAACATCTTTATAGGCATCCACTCTCCCTAATCTTCCAAGAAAATTTCAATTAACTAGTTGAAATAATGCAATCATGCCTATCCTGAAGCTACATTTAAATAAACTTTTTAGCAGTAACACACTCATATTTTTCATAAAACAAACACATTTTTTTCAGGAATCTACTCTCTGAAACCTAATACTAATTTAAAAAAGAAATCTTTCTATGCATCCACTGTCCCTAATCGTGCAAGAAAATTTCAATTGACTTGTTGAAGTATTGCAATCACCCTTATCCAAAAACGAAATTTAAATCAACTTTTTAGCAATAACACACTCACATTTTTCATAAAACAAACACATTTTTTTCAGGAATCTACTCTCTGGAACCTAAAACTAATTTAAAAAAAACATCTTTCTAGGCATCCACTGTCCCTAATCGTGCAAGAAAATTTCAATTGACTTGTCAAAATATTGCAATCACCCTTATCCAAAAACGAAATTTAAATCAACTTTTTAGCAGTAACACACTCACATTTTTCATAAAACAAACACATTTTTTTCAGGAATCTACTCTCTGAAACCTAAAACTAATTTTAAAAAAACATCTTTCTAGGCATCCACTCTCCCTAATCTTCCAAGAAAATTTCAATTAACTAGTTGAAATAATGCAATCATGCCTATCCTGAAGCTACATTTAAATAAACTTTTTAGCAGTAACACCCTCACATTTTTCATAAAACAAACACATTTTTTTCAGGAATCTACTCTCTGGAACCTAAAACTAATTTAAAAAAACATCTTTCTAGGCATCCACTGTCCCTAATCGTGCAAGAAAATTTCAATTGACTTGTTGAAATATTGCAATCACCCTTATCCAAAAACGAAATTTAAATCAACTTTTTAGCAGTAACACACTCACATTTTTCATAAAACAAACACATTTTTTCAGGAATCAACTCTCTGGAACCTAAAACAAATATAAAAAAAAACATCTTTCTATGCATCCACTCTCCCTAATCGTGCAAGAAAATTTCAATTAACTTGTTGAAATGATGCATTCACGCTTATCCTGAAACTAAATTTAAATCAACTTTTTTGCAGTAACACACTCACATTTTTCATGAAACAAATAATTATTTTTTCAGGAATCCACTCTCTGGAACCTATAACGAATTTGTAAAAAACATCTTTCTAGGCATCCACTCTCCCTAATCTTGCAAGAAAATTTCAATTAACTTGTTGAAATATTGCAATCACCCTTATCCAAAAACGATATTTAAATCAACTTTTTTGCAGTAACACACTCACATTTTTCATAAAACAAACACATTTTTTTCAGGAATCTACTCTCTGGAACCTAAAACTAATTTAAAAAAAACATCTTTCTAGGCATCCACTGTCCCTAATCGTGCAAGAAAATTTCAATTGACTTGTTGAAATATTGCAATCACCCTTATCCAAAAATGAAATTTAAATCAACTTTTTAGCAGCAACACACTCACATTTTTCATAAAACAAACACATTTTTTTCAGGAATCTACTCTCTGGAACCTAAAACTAATTTTAAAAAAACATCTTTCTAGGCATCCACTGTCCCTAATCGTGCAAGAAAATTTCAATTGACTTGTTGAAGTATTGCAATCACCCTTATCCAAAAACGAAATTTAAATCAACTTTTTAGCAATAACACACTCACATTTTTCATAAAACAAACACATTTTTTTCAGGAATCTACTCTCTGGAACCTAAAACTAATTTAAAAAAAACATCTTTCTAGGCATCCACTGTCCCTAATCGTGCAAGAAAATTTCAATTGACTTGTTAAAATATTGCAATCACCCTTATCCAAAAACGAAATTTAAATCAACTTTTTAGCAGTAACACACTCACATTTTTCATAAAACAAACACATTTTTTTCAGGAATCTACTCTCTGAAACCTAAAACTAATTTAAAAAAAATATCTTTCTAGGCATCCACTGTCCCTAATCGTGCAAGAAAATTTCAATTGACTTGTTGAAATATTGCAATCACCCTTATTCAAAAACGAAATTTAAATCAACTTTTTAGCAGTAACACCCTCACATTTTTCATAAAACAAACACATTTTTTTCAGGAATCTACTCTCTGAAACCTAAAACTAATTAAAAAAACATCTTTCTAGGCATCCACTCTCCCTAATCTTCCAAGAAAATTTCAATTAACTAGTTGAAATAATGCAATCATGCCTATCCTGAAGCTACATTTAAATAAACTTTTTAGCAGTAACACACTCATATTTTTCATAAAACAAACACATTTTTTTCAGGAATCAACTCTCTGGAACCTAAAACAAATATAAAAAAAAAATCTTTCTATGCATCCACTCTCCCTAATCGTGCAAGAAAATTTCAATTAACTTGTTGAAATGATGCATTCACGCTTATCCTGAAACCAAATTTAAATCAACTTTTTTGCAGTAACACACTCACATTTTTCATGAAACAAATATTTTTTTTTTCAGGAATCCACTCTCTGGAACCTATAACGAATTTGTAAAAAACATCTTTCTAGGCATCCACTCTCCCTAATCTTGCAAGAAAATTTCAATTAACTTGTTGAAATATTGCAATCACCCTTATCCAAAAACGATATTTAAATCAACTTTTTTGCAGTAACACACTCACATTTTTCATAAAACAAACACATTTTTTTCAGGAATCTACTCTCTGGAACCTAAAACTAATTTTAAAAAAACATCTTTCTAGGCATCCACTGTCCCTAATCGTGCAAGAAAATTTCAATTGACTTGTTGAAATATTGCAATCACCCTTATCCAAAAACGAAATTTAAATCAACTTTTTAGCAGTAACACACTCACATTTTTCATAAAACAAACACATTTTTTCAGGAATCAACTCTCTGGAACCTAAAACAAATATAAAAAAAACATCTTTCTATGCATCCACTCTCCCTAATCGTGCAAGAAAATTTCAATTAACTTGTTGAAATGATGCATTCACGCTTATCCTGAAACTAAATTTAAATCAACTTTTTTGCAGTAACACACTCACATTTTTCATGAAACAAATAATTTTTTTTTCAGGAATCCACTCTCTGGAACCTATAACGAATTTGTAAAAAACATCTTTCTAGGCATCCACTCTCCCTAATCTTGCAAGAAAATTTCAATTAACTTGTTGAAATATTGCAATCACCCTTATCCAAAAACGATATTTAAATCAACTTTTTTTGCAGTAACACACTCACATTTTTCATAAAACAAACACATTTTTTTCAGGAATCTACTCTCTGGAACCTAAAACTAATTTAAAAAAAACATCTTTCTAGGCATCCACTGTCCCTAATCGTGCAAGAAAATTTCAATTGACTTGTTGAAATATTGCAATCACCCTTATCCAAAAATGAAATTTAAATCAACTTTTTAGCAGCAACACACTCACATTTTTCATAAAACAAACACATTTTTTTCAGGAATCTACTCTCTGGAACCTAAAACTAATTTTAAAAAAACATCTTTCTAGGCATCCACTGTCCCTAATCGTGCAAGAAAATTTCAATTGACTTGTTGAAGTATTGCAATCACCCTTATCCAAAAACGAAATTTAAATCAACTTTTTAGCAATAACACACTCACATTTTTCATAAAACAAACACATTTTTTTCAGGAATCTACTCTCTGGAACCTAAAACTAATTTAAAAAAAACATCTTTCTAGGCATCCACTGTCCCTAATCGTGCAAGAAAATTTCAATTGACTTGTTAAAATATTGCAATCACCCTTATCCAAAAACGAAATTTAAATCAACTTTTTAGCAGTAACACACTCACATTTTTCATAAAACAAACACATTTTTTTCAGGAATCTACTCTCTGAAACCTAAAACTAATTTAAAAAAAATATCTTTCTAGGCATCCACTGTCCCTAATCGTGCAAGAAAATTTCAATTGACTTGTTGAAATATTGCAATCACCCTTATTCAAAAACGAAATTTAAATCAACTTTTTAGCAGTAACACCCTCACATTTTTCATAAAACAAACACATTTTTTTCAGGAATCTACTCTCTGAAACCTAAAACTAATTAAAAAAACATCTTTCTAGGCATCCACTCTCCCTAATCTTCCAAGAAAATTTCAATTAACTAGTTGAAATAATGCAATCATGCCTATCCTGAAGCTACATTTAAATAAACTTTTTAGCAGTAACACACTCATATTTTTCATAAAACAAACACATTTTTTTCAGGAATCAACTCTCTGGAACCTAAAACAAATATAAAAAAAAAATCTTTCTATGCATCCACTCTCCCTAATCGTGCAAGAAAATTTCAATTAACTTGTTGAAATGATGCATTCACGCTTATCCTGAAACCAAATTTAAATCAACTTTTTTGCAGTAACACACTCACATTTTTCATGAAACAAATATTTTTTTTTTCAGGAATCCACTCTCTGGAACCTATAACGAATTTGTAAAAAACATCTTTCTAGGCATCCACTCTCCCTAATCTTGCAAGAAAATTTCAATTAACTTGTTGAAATATTGCAATCACCCTTATCCAAAAACGATATTTAAATCAACTTTTTTGCAGTAACACACTCACATTTTTCATAAAACAAACACATTTTTTTCAGGAATCTACTCTCTGGAACCTAAAACTAATTTTAAAAAAACATCTTTCTAGGCATCCACTGTCCCTAATCGTGCAAGAAAATTTCAATTGACTTGTTGAAATATTGCAATCACCCTTATCCAAAAACGAAATTTAAATCAACTTTTTAGCAGTAACACACTCACATTTTTCATAAAACAAACACATTTTTTCAGGAATCAACTCTCTGGAACCTAAAACAAATATAAAAAAAACATCTTTCTATGCATCCACTCTCCCTAATCGTGCAAGAAAATTTCAATTAACTTGTTGAAATGATGCATTCACGCTTATCCTGAAACTAAATTTAAATCAACTTTTTTGCAGTAACACACTCACATTTTTCATGAAACAAATAATTTTTTTTTCAGGAATCCACTCTCTGGAACCTATAACGAATTTGTAAAAAACATCTTTCTAGGCATCCACTCTCCCTAATCTTGCAAGAAAATTTCAATTAACTTGTTGAAATATTGCAATCACCCTTATCCAAAAACGATATTTAAATCAACTTTTTTTGCAGTAACACACTCACATTTTTCATAAAACAAACACATTTTTTTCAGGAATCTACTCTCTGGAACCTAAAACTAATTTTAAAAAAACATCTTTCTAGGCATCCACTGTCCCTAATCGTGCAAGAAAATTTCAATTGACTTGTTGAAATATTGCAATCACCCTTATCCAAAAATGAAATTTAAATCAACTTTTTAGCAGCAACACACTCACATTTTTCATAAAACAAACACATTTTTTCAGGAATCTACTCTCTGGAACCTAAAACTAATTTTAAAAAAACATCTTTCTAGGCATCCACTGTCCCTAATCGTGCAAGAAAATTTCAATTGACTTGTTGAAATATTGCAATCACCCTTATTCAAAAACTAAATTTAAATCAACTTTTTAGCAGTAACACCCTCACATTTTTCATAAAACAAACACATTTTTTTCAGGAATCTACTCTCTGAAACCTAATACTAATTTAAAAAAGAAATCTTTCTATGCATCCACTGTCCCTAATCGTGCAAGAAAATTTCAATTGACTTGTTGAAGTATTGCAATCACCCTTATCCAAAAACGAAATTTAAATCAACTTTTTAGCAGTAACACACTCACATTTTTCATAAAACAAACACATTTTTTTCAGGAATCTACTCTCTGAAACCTAAAACTAATTAAAAAAAACATCTTTCTAGGCATCCACTCTCCCTAATCTTCCAAGAAAATTTCAATTAACTAGTTGAAATAATGCAATCATGCCTATCCTGAAGCTACATTTAAATAAACTTTTTAGCAGTAACACACTCATATTTTTCATAAAACAAACACATTTTTTTCAGGAATCAACTCTCTGGAACCTAAAACAAATATAAAAAAAACATCTTTCTATGCATCCACTCTCCCTAATCGTGCAAGAAAATTTCAATTAACTTGTTGAAATGATGCATTCACGCTTATCCTGAAACCAAATTTAAATCAACTTTTTTGCAGTAACACACTCACATTTTTCATGAAACAAATAATTTTTTTTTCAGGAATCCACTCTCTGGAACCTATAACGAATTTGTAAAAAACATCTTTCTAGGCATCCACTCTCCCTAATCTTGCAAGAAAATTTCAATTGACTTGTTGAAATATTGCAATCACCCTTATTCAAAAACGAAATTTAAATCAACTTTTTAGCAGTAACACCCTCACATTTTTCATAAAACAAACACATTTTTTTCAGGAATCTACTCTCTGAAACCTAATACTAATTTAAAAAAGAAATCTTTCTATGCATCCACTGTCCCTAATCGTGCAAGAAAATTTCAATTGACTTGTTGAAGTATTGCAATCACCCTTATCCAAAAACGAAATTTAAATCAACTTTTTAGCAGTAACACACTCACATTTTTCATAAAACAAACACATTTTTTTCAGGAATCTACTCTCTGGAACCTAAAACTAATTTTAAAAAAACATCTTTCTAGGCATCCACTGTCCCTAATCGTGCAAGAAAATTTCAATTGACTTGTTGAAATATTGCAATCACCCTTATCCAAAAACGAAATTTAAATCAACTTTTTAGCAGTAACACACTCACATTTTTCATAAAACAAACACATTTTTTTCAGGAATCTACTCTCTGAAACCTAAAACTAATTTTAAAAAAATATCTTTCTAGGCATCCACTGTCCCTAATCGTGCAAGAAAATTTCAATTGACTTGTTGAAATATTGCAATCACCCTTATTCAAAAACGAAATTTAAATCAACTTTTTAGCAGTAACACCCTCACATTTTTCATAAAACAAACACATTTTTTTCAGGAATCTACTCTCTGAAACCTAAAACTAATTAAAAAAACATCTTTCTAGGCATCCACTCTCCCTAATCTTCCAAGAAAATTTCAATTAACTAGTTGAAATAATGCAATCATGCCTATCCTGAAGCTACATTTAAATAAACTTTTTAGCAGTAACACACTCATATTTTTCATAAAACAAACACATTTTTTTCAGGAATCAACTCTCTGGAACCTAAAACAAATATAAAAAAAAATCTTTCTATGCATCCACTCTCCCTAATCGTGCAAGAAAATTTCAATTAACTTGTTGAAATGATGCATTCACGCTTATCCTGAAACCAAATTTAAATCAACTTTTTTGCAGTAACACACTCACATTTTTCATGAAACAAATAATTTTTTTTTCAGGAATCCACTCTCTGGAACCTATAACGAATTTGTAAAAAACATCTTTCTAGGCATCCACTCTCCCTAATCTTGCAAGAAAATTTCAATTGACTTGTTGAAGTATTGCAATCACCCTTATCCAAAAACGAAATTTAAATCAACTTTTTAGCAGTAACACACTCACATTTTTCATAAAACAAACACATTTTTTTCAGGAATCTACTCTCTGGAACCTAAAACTAATTTTAAAAAAACATCTTTCTAGGCATCCACTGTCCCTAATCGTGCAAGAAAATTTCAATTGACTTGTTGAAATATTGCAATCACCCTTATCCAAAAATGAAATTTAAATCAACTTTTTAGCAGTAACACACTCACATTTTTCATAAAACAAACACATTTTTTTCAGGAATCTACTCTCTGGAACCTAAAACTAATTTTAAAAAAACATCTTTCTAGGCATCCACTGTCCCTAATCGTACAAGAAAATTTCAATTGACTTGTTGAAATATTGCAATCACCCTTATTCAAAAACGAAATTTAAATCAACTTTTTAGCAGTAACACCCTCACATTTTTCATAAAACAAACACATTTTTTTCAGGAATCTACTCTCTGGAACCTAAAACTAATTTAAAAAAAAATCTTTCTAGGCATCCACTGTCCCTAATCGTGCAAGAAAATTTCAATTGACTTGTTGAAGTATTGCAATCACCCTTATCCAAAAACGAAATTTAAATCAACTTTTTAGCAGTAACACACTCACATTTTTCATAAAACAAACACATTTTTTTCAGGAATCTACTCTCTGGAACCTAAAACTAATTTTAAAAAAACATCTTTCTAGGCATCCACTGTCCCTAATCGTGCAAGAAAATTTCAATTGACTTGTTGAAATATTGCAATCACCCTTATCCAAAAACGAAATTTGAATCAACTTTTTAGCAGTAACACACTCACATTTTTCATTAAACAAACACATTTTTTCAGGAATCAACTCTCTGGAACCTAAAACAAATATAAAAAAAACATCTTTCTATGCATCCACTCTCCCTAATCGTGCAAGAAAATTTCAATTAACTTGTTGAAATGATGCATTCACGCTTATCCTGAAACTAAATTTAAATCAACTTTTTTGCAGTAACACACTCACATTTTTCATGAAACAAATCATTTTTTTTCAGGAATCCACTCTCTGGAACCTATAACGAATTTGTAAAAAACATCTTTCTAGGCATCCACTCTCCCTAATCTAGCAAGAAAATTTCAATTAACTTGTTGAAATATTGCAATCACCCTTATCCAAAAACGATATTTAAATCAACTTTTTTGCAGTAACACACTCACATTTTTCATAAAACAAACACATTTTTTTCAGGAATCTACTCTCTGGAACCTAAAACTAATTTTAAAAAAACATCTTTCTAGGCATCCACTGTCCCTAATCGTGCAAGAAAATTTCAATTGACTTGTTGAAATATTGCAATCACCCTTATCCAAAAATGAAATTTAAATCAACTTTTTAGCAGTAACACACTCACATTTTTCATAAAACAAACACATTTTTTTCAGGAATCTACTCTCTGGAACCTAAAACTAATTTAAAAAAAACATCTTTCTAGGCATCCACTGTCCCTAATCGTGCAAGAAAATTTCAATTGACTTGTTGAAATATTGCAATCACCCTTATTCAAAAACGAAATTTAAATCAACTTTTTAGCAGTAACACCCTCACATTTTTCATAAAACAAACACATTTTTTTCAGGAATCTACTCTCTGAAACCTAATAATAATTTAAAAAAGAAATCTTTCTATGCATCCACTGTCCCTAATCGTGCAAGAAAATTTCAATTGACTTGTTGAAGTATTGCAATCACCCTTATCCAAAAACGAAATTTAAATCAACTTTTTAGCAGTAACACACTCACATTTTTCATGAAACAAACACATTTTTTTCAGGAATCGACTCTCTGGAACCTAAAACTAATTTTAAAAAAACATCTTTCTAGGCATCCACTGTCCCTAATCGTGCAAGAAAATTTCAATTGACTTGTTGAAATATTGCAATCACCCTTATCCAAAAACGAAATTTAAATCAACTTTTTAGCAGTAACACACTCACATTTTTCTTAAAACAAACACATTTTTTTCAGGAATCTACTCTCTGAAACCTAAAACTAATTTTAAAAAAATATCTTTCTAGGCATCCACTGTCCCTAATCGTGCAAGAAAATTTCAATTGACTTGTTGAAATATTGCAATCACCCTTATTCAAAAACGAAATTTAAATCAACTTTTTAGCAGTAACACCCTCACATTTTTCATAAAACAAACACATTTTTTTCAGGAATCTACTCTCTGAAACCTAAAACTAATTAAAAAAACATCTTTCTAGGCATCCACTCTCCCTAATCTTCCAAGAAAATTTCAATTAACTTATTGAAATATTGCAATCACCCTTATCCAAAAACGATATTTAAATCAACTTTTTAGCAGTAACACACTCACATTTTTCATAAAACAAACACATTTTTTTCAGGAATCTACTCTCTGGAACCTAAAACTAATTTTAAAAAAACATCTTTCTAGGCATCCACTGTCCCTAATCGTACAAGAAAATTTCAATTGACTTGTTGAAATATTGCAATCACCCTTATTCAAAAACGAAATTTAAATCAACTTTTTAGCAGTAACACCCTCACATTTTTCATAAAACAAACACATTTTTTTCAGGAATCTACTCTCTGAAACCTAATACTAATTTAAAAAAGAAATCTTTCTATGCATCCACTGTCCCTAATCGTGCAAGAAAATTTCAATTGACTTGTTGAAGTATTGCAATCACCCTTATCCAAAAACGAAATTTAAATCAACTTTTTAGCAGTAACACACTCACATTTTTCATAAAACAAACACATTTTTTTCAGGAATCTACTCTCTGGAACCTAAAACTAATTTAAAAAAAACATCTTTCTAGGCATCCACTGTCCCTAATCGTGCAAGAAAATTTCAATTGACTTGTTGAAGTATTGCAATCACCCTTACCCAAAAACGAAATTTAAATCAACTTTTTAGCAGTAACACACTCACATTTTTCATAAAACAAACACATTTTTTTCAGGAATCTACTCTCTGGAACCTAAAACTAATTTAAAAAAACATCTTTCTAGGCATCCACTGTCCCTAATCGTGCAAGAAAATTTCAATTGACTTGTTGAAATATTGCAATCACCCTTATCCAAAAACGAAATTTAAATCAACTTTTTAGCAGTAACACACTCACATTTTTCATAAAACAAACAAATTTTTTCAGGAATCAACTCTCTGGAACCTAAAACAAATATAAAAAAAAACATCTTTCTATGCATCCACTCTCCCTAATCGTGCAAGAAAATTTCAATTAACTTGTTGAAATGATGCATTCACGCTTATCCTGAAACTAAATTTAAATCAACTTTTTTGCAGTAACACACTCACATTTTTCATGAAACAAATAATTTTTTTTTCAGGAATCCACTCTCTGGAACCTATAACGAATTTGTAAAAAACATCTTTCTAGGCATCCACTCTCCCTAATCTTGCAAGAAAATTTCAATTAACTTGTTGAAATATTGCAATCACCCTTATCCAAAAACGATATTTAAATCAACTTTTTTGCAGTAACACACTCACATTTTTCATAAAACAAACACATTTTTTCAGGAATCTACTCTCTGGAACCTAAAACTAATTTTAAAAAAACATCTTTCTAGGCATCCACTGTCCCTAATCGTGCAAGAAAATTTCAATTGACTTGTTGAAATATTGCAATCACCCTTATCCAAAAATGAAATTTAAATTAACTTTTTAGCAGCAACACACTCACATTTTTCATAAAACAAACACATTTTTTTCAGGAATCTACTCTCTGGAACCTAAAACTAATTTAAAAAAAACATCTTTCTAGGCATCCACTGTCCCTAATCGTGCAAGAAAATTTCAATTGACTTGTTGAAATATTGCAATCACCCTTATTCAAAAACGAAATTTAAATCAACTTTTTAGCAGTAACACCCTCACATTTTTCATAAAACAAACACATTTTTTTCAGGAATCTACTCTCTGAAACCTAATACTAATTTAAAAAAGAAATCTTTCTATGCATCCACTGTCCCTAATCGTGCAAGAAAATTTCAATTGACTTGTTGAAGTATTGCAATCACCCTTATCCAAAAACGAAATTTAAATCAACTTTTTAGCAATAACACACTCACATTTTTCATAAAACAAACACATTTTTTTCAGGAATCTACTCTCTGGAACCTAAAACTAATTTTAAAAAAACATCTTTCTAGGCATCCACTGTCCCTAATCGTGCAAGAAAATTTCAATTGACTTGTTAAAATATTGCAATCACCCTTATCCAAAAACGAAATTTAAATCAACTTTTTAGCAGTAACACACTCACATTTTTCATAAAACAAACACATTTTTTTCAGGAATCTACTCTCTGAAACCTAAAACTAATTTTAAAAAAATATCTTTCTAGGCATCCACTGTCCCTAATCGTGCAAGAAAATTTCAATTGACTTGTTGAAATATTGCAATCACCCTTATTCAAAAACGAAATTTAAATCAACTTTTTAGCAGTAACACCCTCACATTTTTCATAAAACAAACACATTTTTTTCAGGAATCTACTCTCTGAAACCTAAAACTAATTAAAAAAACATCTTTCTAGGCATCCACTCTCCCTAATCTTCCAAGAAAATTTCAATTAACTAGTTGAAATAATGCAATCATGCCTATCCTGAAGCTAAATTTAAATAAACTTTTTAGCAGTAACACACTCACATTTTTCATAAAACAAACACATTTTTTTCAGGAATCAACTCTCTGGAACTTAAAACAAATATAAAAAAAACATCTTTCTATGCATCCACTCTCCCTAATCGTGCAAGAAAATTTCAATTAACTTGTTGAAATGATGCATTCATGCTTATCCTGAAACTAAATTTAAATCAACTTTTTTGCAGTAACACACTCACATTTTTCATGAAACAAATAATTTTTTTTTCAGGAATCCACTCTCTGGAACCTATAACGAATTTGTAAAAAACATCTTTCTAGGCATCCACTCTCCCTAATCTTGCAAGAAAATTTCAATTAACTTGTTGAAATATTGCAATCACCTTTATCCAAAAACGATATTTAAATCAACTTTTTTGCAGTAACACACTCACATTTTTCATAAAACAAACACATTTTTTTCAGGAATCTACTCTCTGGAACCTAAAACTAATTTTAAAAAAACATCTTTCTAGGCATCCACTGTCCCTAATCGTGCAAGAAAATTTCAATTGACTTGTTGAAATATTGCAATCACCCTTATCCAAAAACGAAATTTAAATCAACATTTTAGCAGTAACACACTCACATTTTTCATAAAACAAACACATTTTTTTCAGGAATCTACTCTCTGAAACCTAATACTAATTTAAAAAAGACATCTTTCTAGGCATCCACTGTCCCTAATCGTGCAAGAAAATTTCAATTGACTTGTTGAAGTATTGCAATCACCCTTATCCAAAACGAAATTTAAATCAACTTTTTAGCAGTAACACACTCACATTTTTCATAAAACAAACACATTTTTTTCAGGAATCTACTCTCTGGAACCTAAAACTAATTTAAAAAAACATCTTTCTAGGCATCCACTGTCCCTAATCGTGCAAGAAAATTTAAATTGACTTGTTGAAGTATTGCAATCACCCTTACCCAAAAACAAAATTTAAATCAACTTTTTAGCAGTAACACACTCACATTTTTCATAAAACAAACACATTTCTTTCAGGAATCTACTCTCTGGAACCTAAAACTAATTTTAAAAAAACATCTTTCAAGGCATCCACTGTCCCTAATCGTGCAAGAAAATTTCAATTGACTTGTTGAAATATTGCAATCACCCTTATCCAAAAACGAAATTTAAATCAACTTTTTAGCAGTAACACACTCACATTTTTCATAAAACAAACAAATTTTTTCAGGAATCAACTCTCTGGAACCTAAAACAAATATAAAAAAAACATCTTTCTATGCATCCACTCTCCCTAATCGTGCAAGAAAATTTCAATTAACTTGTTGAAATGATGCATTCACGCTTATCCTGAAACTAAATTTAAATCAACTTTTTTGCAGTAACACACTCACATTTTTCATGAAACAAATAATTTTTTTTTCAGGAATCCACTCTCTGGAACCTATAACGAATTTGTAAAAAACATCTTTCTAGGCATCCACTCTCCCTAATCTTGCAAGAAAATTTCAATTAACTTGTTGAAATATTGCAATCACCCTTATCCAAAAACGATATTTAAATCAACTTTTTTGCAGTAACACACTCACATTTTTCATAAAACAAACACATTTTTTTCAGGAATCTACTCTCTGAAACCTAATACTAATTTAAAAAAGAAATCTTTCTATGCATCCACTGTCCCTAATCGTGCAAGAAAATGTCAATTGACTTGTTGAAGTATTGCAATCACCCTTATCCAAAAACGAAATTTAAATCAACTTTTTAGCAGTAACACACTCACATTTTTCATAAAACAAACAAATTTTTTTCAGGAATCTACTCTCTGGAACCTAAAACTTATTTTAAAAAAACATCTTTCTAGGCATCCACTGTCCCTAATCGTGCAAGAAAATTTCAATTGACTTGTTGAAATATTGCAATCACCCTTATCCAAAAACGAAATTTAAATCAACTTTTTAGCAGTAACACACTCACATTTTTCATAAAACAAACACATTTTTTTCAGGAATCTACTCTCTGGAACCTAAAACTAATTTAAAAAAACATCTTTCTAGGCATCCACTGTCCCTAATCGTGCAAGAAAATTTCAATTGACTTGTTGAAATATTGCAATCACCCTTATCCAAAAACGAAATTTAAATCAACTTTTTAGCAGTAACACACTCACATTTTTCATAAAACAAACACATTTTTTCAGGAATCAACTCTCTGGAACCTAAAACAAATATAAAAAAAAACATCTTTCTATGCATCCACTCTCCCTAATCGTGCAAGAAAATTTCAATTAACTTGTTGAAATGATGCATTCACGCTTATCCTGAAACTAAATTTAAATCAACTTTTTTGCAGTAACACACTCACATTTTTCATGAAACAAATAATTTTTTTTTCAGGAATCCACTCTCTGGAACCTATAACGAATTTGTAAAAAACATCTTTCTAGGCATCCACTCTCCCTAATCTTGCAAGAAAATTTCAATTAACTTGTTGAAATATTGCAATCACCCTTATCCAAAAACGATATTTAAATCAACTTTTTTGCAGTAACACACTCACATTTTTCATAAAACAAACAAATTTTTTTCAGGAATCTACTCTCTGGAACCTAAAACTAATTTAAAAAAAACATCTTTCTAGGCATCCACTGTCCCTAATCGTGCAAGAAAATTTCAATTGACTTGTTGAAATATTGCAATCACCCTTATCCAAAAATGAAATTTAAATCAACTTTTTAGCAGCAACACACTCCCATTTTTCATAAAACAAACACATTTTTTTCAGGAATCTACTCTCTGGAACCTAAAACTAATTTTAAAAAAACATCTTTCTAGGCATCCACTGTCCCTAATCGTGCAAGAAAATTTCAATTGACTTGTTGAAATATTGCAATCACCCTTATTCAAAAACGAAATTTAAATCAACTTTTTAGCAGTAACACCCTCACATTTTTCATAAAACAAACACATTTTTTTCAGGAATCTACTCTCTGAAACCTAATACTAATATAAAAAAGAAATCTTTCTATGCATCCACTGTCCCTAATCGTGCAAGAAAATTTCAATTGACTTGTTGAAGTATTGCAATCACCCTTATCCAAAAACGAAATTTAAATCAACTTTTTAGCAATAACACACTCACATTTTTCATAAAACAAACACATTTTTTTCAGGAATCTACTCTCTGGAACCTAAAACTAATTTAAAAAAAACATCTTTCTAGGCATCCACTGTCCCTAATCGTGCAAGAAAATTTCAATTGACTTGTTGAAATATTGCAATCACCCTTATTCAAAAACGAAATTTAAATCAACTTTTTAGCAGTAACACCCTCACATTTTTCATAAAACAAACACATTTTTTTCAGGAATCTACTCTCTGAAACCTAAAACTAATTAAAAAAAACATCTTTCTAGGCATCCACTCTCCCTAATCTTCCAAGAAAATTTCAATTAACTAGTTGAAATAATGCAATCATGCCTATCCTGAAGCTACATTTAAATAAACTTTTTAGCAGTAACACACTCATATTTTTCATAAAACAAACACATTTTTTTCAGGAATCAACTCTCTGGAACCTAAAACAAATATAAAAAAAAATCTTTCTATGCATCCACTCTCCCTAATCGTGCAAGAAAATTTCAATTAACTTGTTGAAATGATGCATTCACGCTTATCCTGAAACCAAATTTAAATCAACTTTTTTGCAGTAACACACTCACATTTTTCATGAAACAAATAATTTTTTTTTCAGGAATCCACTCTCTGGAACCTATAACGAATTTGTAAAAAACATCTTTCTAGGCATCCACTCTCCCTAATCTTGCAAGAAAATTTCAATTGACTTGTTGAAATATTGCAATCACCCTTATTCAAAAACGAAATTTAAATCAACTTTTTAGCAGTAACACCCTCACATTTTTCATAAAACAAACACATTTTTTTCAGGAATCTACTCTCTGAAACCTAATACTAATTTAAAAAAGAAATCTTTTATGCATCCACTGTCCCTAATCGTGCAAGAAAATTTCAATTGACTTGTTGAAGTATTGCAATCACCCTTATCCAAAAACGAAATTTAAATCAACTTTTTAGCAGTAACACACTCACATTTTTCATAAAACAAACACATTTTTTTCAGGAATCTACTCTCTGGAACCTAAAACTAATTTTAAAAAAACATCTTTCTAGGCATCCACTGTCCCTAATCGTGCAAGAAAATTTCAATTGACTTGTTGAAATATTGCAATCACCCTTATCCAAAAACAAAATTTAAATCAACTTTTTAGCAGTAACACACTCACATTTTTCATAAAACAAACACATTTTTTTCAGGAATCTACTCTCTGAAACCTAAAACTAATTTTAAAAAAATATCTTTCTAGGCATCCACTGTCCCTAATCGTGCAAGAAAATTTCAATTGACTTGTTGAAATATTGCAATCACCCTTATTCAAAAACGAAATTTAAATCAACTTTTTAGCAGTAACACCCTCACATTTTTCATAAAACAAACACATTTTTTTCAGGAATCTACTCTCTGAAACCTAAAACTAATTAAAAAAACATCTTTCTAGGCATCCACTCTCCCTAATCTTCCAAGAAAATTTCAATTAACTAGTTGAAATAATGCAATCATGCCTATCCTGAAGCTACATTTAAATAAACTTTTTAGCAGTAACACACTCATATTTTTCATAAAACAAACACATTTTTTTCAGGAATCAACTCTCTGGAACCTAAAACAAATATAAAAAAAACATCTTTCTATGCATCCACTCTCCCTAATCGTGCAAGAAAATTTCAATTAACTTGTTGAAATGATGCATTCACGCTTATCCTGAAACCAAATTTAAATCAAATTTTTTGCAGTAACACACTCACATTTTTCATGAAACAAATAATTTTTTTTTCAGGAATCCACTCTCTGGAACCTATAACAAATTTGTAAAAAACATCTTTCTAGGCATCCACTCTCCCTAATCTTGCAAGAAAATTTCAATTAACTTGTTGAAATATTGCAATCACCCTTATCCAAAAACGATATTTAAATCAACTTTTTTGCAGTAACACACTCACATTTTTCATAAAACAAACACATTTTTTTCAGGAATCTACTCTCTGGAACCTAAAACTAATTTTAAAAAAACATCTTTCTAGGCATCCACTGTCCCTAATCGTGCAAGAAAATTTCAATTGACTTGTTGAAATATTGCAATCACCCTTATCCAAAAACGAAATTTAAATCAACTTTTTAGCAGTAACACACTCACATTTTTCATAAAACAAACACATTTTTTCAGGAATCAACTCTCTGGAACCTAAAACAAATATAAAAAAAACATCTTTCTATGCATCCACTCTCCCTAATCGTGCAAGAAAATTTCAATTAACTTGTTGAAATGATGCATTCACGCTTATCCTGAAACTAAATTTAAATCAACTTTTTTGCAGTAACACACTCACATTTTTCATGAAACAAATAATTTTTTTTTCAGGAATCCACTCTCTGGAACCTATAACGAATTTGTAAAAAACATCTTTCTAGGCATCCACTCTCCCTAATCTTGCAAGAAAATTTCAATTAACTTGTTGAAATATTGCAATCACCCTTATCCAAAAACGATATTTAAATCAACTTTTTTGCAGTAACACACTCACATTTTTCATAAAACAAACACATTTTTTTCAGGAATCTACTCTCTGGAACCTAAAACTAATTTAAAAAAAACATCTTTCTAGGCATCCACTGTCCCTAATCGTGCAAGAAAATTTCAATTGACTTGTTGAAATATTGCAATCACCCTTATCCAAAAATGAAATTTAAATCAACTTTTTAGCAGCAACACACTCACATTTTTCATAAAACAAACACATTTTTTCAGGAATCTACTCTCTGGAACCTAAAACTAATTTTAAAAAAACATCTTTCTAGGCATCCACTGTCCCTAATCGTGCAAGAAAATTTCAATTGACTTGTTGAAATATTGCAATCACCCTTATTCAAAAACGAAATTTAAATCAACTTTTTAGCAGTAACACCCTCACATTTTTCATAAAACAAACACATTTTTTTCAGGAATCTACTCTCTGAAACCTAATACTAATTTAAAAAAGAAATCTTTCTATGCATCCACTGTCCCTAATCGTGCAAGAAAATTTCAATTGACTTGTTGAAGTATTGCAATCACCCTTATCCAAAAACGAAATTTAAATCAACTTTTTAGCAGTAACACACTCACATTTTTCATAAAACAAACACATTTTTTTCAGGAATCTACTCTCTGAAACCTAAAACTAATTAAAAAAAACATCTTTCTAGGCATCCACTCTCCCTAATCTTCCAAGAAAATTTCAATTAACTAGTTGAAATAATGCAATCATGCCTATCCTGAAGCTACATTTAAATAAACTTTTTAGCAGTAACACACTCATATTTTTCATAAAACAAACACATTTTTTTCAGGAATCTACTCTCTGAAACCTAATACTAATTTAAAAAAGAAATCTTTCTATGCATCCACTGTCCCTAATCGTGCAAGAAAATTTCAATTGACTTGTTGAAGTATTGCAATCACCCTTATCCAAAAACGAAATTTAAATCAACTTTTTAGCAATAACACACTCACATTTTTCATAAAACAAACACATTTTTTTCAGGAATCTACTCTCTGGAACCTAAAACTAATTTAAAAAAAACATCTTTCTAGGCATCCACTGTCCCTAATCGTGCAAGAAAATTTCAATTGACTTGTCAAAATATTGCAATCACCCTTATCCAAAAACGAAATTTAAATCAACTTTTTAGCAGTAACACACTCACATTTTTCATAAAACAAACACATTTTTTTCAGGAATCTACTCTCTGAAACCTAAAACTAATTTTAAAAAAACATCTTTCTAGGCATCCACTCTCCCTAATCTTCCAAGAAAATTTCAATTAACTAGTTGAAATAATGCAATCATGCCTATCCTGAAGCTACATTTAAATAAACTTTTTAGCAGTAACACCCTCACATTTTTCATAAAACAAACACATTTTTTTCAGGAATCTACTCTCTGGAACCTAAAACTAATTTAAAAAAACATCTTTCTAGGCATCCACTGTCCCTAATCGTGCAAGAAAATTTCAATTGACTTGTTGAAATATTGCAATCACCCTTATCCAAAAACGAAATTTAAATCAACTTTTTAGCAGTAACACACTCACATTTTTCATAAAACAAACACATTTTTTCAGGAATCAACTCTCTGGAACCTAAAACAAATATAAAAAAAAACATCTTTCTATGCATCCACTCTCCCTAATCGTGCAAGAAAATTTCAATTAACTTGTTGAAATGATGCATTCACGCTTATCCTGAAACTAAATTTAAATCAACTTTTTTGCAGTAACACACTCACATTTTTCATGAAACAAATAATTATTTTTTCAGGAATCCACTCTCTGGAACCTATAACGAATTTGTAAAAAACATCTTTCTAGGCATCCACTCTCCCTAATCTTGCAAGAAAATTTCAATTAACTTGTTGAAATATTGCAATCACCCTTATCCAAAAACGATATTTAAATCAACTTTTTTGCAGTAACACACTCACATTTTTCATAAAACAAACACATTTTTTTCAGGAATCTACTCTCTGGAACCTAAAACTAATTTAAAAAAAACATCTTTCTAGGCATCCACTGTCCCTAATCGTGCAAGAAAATTTCAATTGACTTGTTGAAATATTGCAATCACCCTTATCCAAAAATGAAATTTAAATCAACTTTTTAGCAGCAACACACTCACATTTTTCATAAAACAAACACATTTTTTTCAGGAATCTACTCTCTGGAACCTAAAACTAATTTAAAAAAAACATCTTTCTAGGCATCCACTGTCCCTAATCGTGCAAGAAAATTTCAATTGACTTGTTGAAATATTGCAATCACCCTTATTCAAAAACGAAATTTAAATCAACTTTTTAGCAGTAACACCCTCACATTTTTCATAAAACAAACACATTTTTTTCAGGAATCTACTCTCTGAAACCTAATACTAATTTAAAAAAGAAATCTTTCTATGCATCTACTGTCCCTAATCGTGCAAGAAAATTTCAATTGACTTGTTGAAGTATTGCAATCACCCTTATCCAAAAACGAAATTTAAATCAACTTTTTAGCAATAACACACTCACATTTTTCATAAAACAAACACATTTTTTTCAGGAATCTACTCTCTGGAACCTAAAACTAATTTAAAAAAAACATCTTTCTAGGCATCCACTGTCCCTAATCGTGCAAGAAAATTTCAATTGACTTGTTAAAATATTGCAATCACCCTTATCCAAAAACGAAATTTAAATCAACTTTTTAGCAGTAACACACTCACATTTTTCATAAAACAAACACATTTTTTTCAGGAATCTACTCTCTGAAACCTAAAACTAATTTAAAAAAAATATCTTTCTAGGCATCCACTGTCCCTAATCGTGCAAGAAAATTTCAATTGACTTGTTGAAATATTGCAATCACCCTTATTCAAAAACGAAATTTAAATCAACTTTTTAGCAGTAACACCCTCACATTTTTCATAAAACAAACACATTTTTTTCAGGAATCTACTCTCTGAAACCTAAAACTAATTAAAAAAACATCTTTCTAGGCATCCACTCTCCCTAATCTTCCAAGAAAATTTCAATTAACTAGTTGAAATAATGCAATCATGCCTATCCTGAAGCTACATTTAAATAAACTTTTTAGCAGTAACACACTCATATTTTTCATAAAACAAACACATTTTTTTCAGGAATCAACTCTCTGGAACCTAAAACAAATATAAAAAAAAATCTTTCTATGCATCCACTCTCCCTAATCGTGCAAGAAAATTTCAATTAACTTGTTGAAATGATGCATTCACGCTTATCCTGAAACCAAATTTAAATCAACTTTTTTGCAGTAACACACTCACATTTTTCATGAAACAAATAATTTTTTTTTTCAGGAATCCACTCTCTGGAACCTATAACGAATTTGTAAAAAACATCTTTCTAGGCATCCACTCTCCCTAATCTTGCAAGAAAATTTCAATTAACTTGTTGAAATATTGCAATCACCCTTATCCAAAAACGATATTTAAATCAACTTTTTTGCAGTAACACACTCACATTTTTCATAAAACAAACACATTTTTTTCAGGAATCTACTCTCTGGAACCTAAAACTAATTTTAAAAAAACATCTTTCTAGGCATCCACTGTCCCTAATCGTGCAAGAAAATTTCAATTGACTTGTTGAAATATTGCAATCACCCTTATCCAAAAACGAAATTTAAATCAACTTTTTAGCAGTAACACACTCACATTTTTCATAAAACAAACACATTTTTTCAGGAATCAACTCTCTGGAACCTAAAACAAATATAAAAAAAACATCTTTCTATGTATCCACTCTCCCTAATCGTGCAAGAAAATTTCAATTAACTTGTTGAAATGATGCATTCACGCTTATCCTGAAACTAAATTTAAATCAACTTTTTTGCAGTAACACACTCACATTTTTCATGAAACAAATAATTTTTTTTTCAGGAATCCACTCTCTGGAACCTATAACGAATTTGTAAAAAACATCTTTCTAGGCATCCACTCTCCCTAATCTTGCAAGAAAATTTCAATTAACTTGTTGAAATATTGCAATCACCCTTATCCAAAAACGATATTTAAATCAACTTTTTTGCAGTAACACACTCACATTTTTCATAAAACAAACACATTTTTTTCAGGAATCTACTCTCTGGAACCTAAAACTAATTTTAAAAAAACATCTTTCTAGGCATCCACTGTCCCTAATCGTGCAAGAAAATTTCAATTGACTTGTTGAAATATTGCAATCACCCTTATCCAAAAATGAAATTTAAATCAACTTTTTAGCAGCAACACACTCACATTTTTCATAAAACAAACACATTTTTTCAGGAATCTACTCTCTGGAACCTAAAACTAATTTTAAAAAAACATCTTTCTAGGCATCCACTGTCCCTAATCGTGCAAGAAAATTTCAATTGACTTGTTGAAATATTGCAATCACCCTTATTCAAAAACGAAATTTAAATCAACTTTTTAGCAGTAACACCCTCACATTTTTCATAAAACAAACACATTTTTTTCAGGAATCTACTCTCTGAAACCTAATACTAATTTAAAAAAGAAATCTTTCTATGCATCCACTGTCCCTAATCGTGCAAGAAAATTTCAATTGACTTGTTGAAGTATTGCAATCACCCTTATCCAAAAACGAAATTTAAATCAACTTTTTAGCAGTAACACACTCACATTTTTCATAAAACAAACACATTTTTTTCAGGAATCTACTCTCTGAAACCTAAAACTAATTAAAAAAAACATCTTTCTAGGCATCCACTCTCCCTAATCTTCCAAGAAAATTTCAATTAACTAGTTGAAATAATGCAATCATGCCTATCCTGAAGCTACATTTAAATAAACTTTTTAGCAGTAACACACTCATATTTTTCATAAAACAAACACATTTTTTTCAGGAATCAACTCTCTGGAACCTAAAACAAATATAAAAAAAACATCTTTCTATGCATCCACTCTCCCTAATCGTGCAAGAAAATTTCAATTAACTTGTTGAAATGATGCATTCACGCTTATCCTGAAACCAAATTTAAATCAACTTTTTTGCAGTAACACACTCACATTTTTCATGAAACAAATAATTTTTTTTTCAGGAATCCACTCTCTGGAACCTATAATGAATTTGTAAAAAACATCTTTCTAGGCATCCACTCTCCCTAATCTTGCAAGAAAATTTCAATTGACTTGTTGAAATATTGCAATCACCCTTATCCAAAAACGAAATTTAAATCAACTTTTTAGCAGTAACACACTCACATTTTTCATAAAACAAACAAATTTTTTTCAGGAATCTACTCTCTGAAACCTAAAACTAATTTAAAAAAAATATCTTTCTAGGCATCCACTGTCCCTAATCGTGCAAGAAAATTTCAATTGACTTGTTGAAATATTGCAATCACCCTTATTCAAAAACGAAATTTAAATCAACTTTTTAGCAGTAACACCCTCACATTTTTCATAAAACAAACACATTTTTTTCAGGAATCTACTCTCTGAAACCTAAAACTAATTAAAAAAACATCTTTCTAGGCATCCACTCTCCCTAATCTTCCAAGAAAATTTCAATTAACTAGTTGAAATAATGCAATCATGCCTATCCTGAAGCTACATTTAAATAAACTTTTTAGCAGTAACACACTCATATTTTTCATAAAACAAACACATTTGTTTCAGGAATCAACTCTCTGGAACCTAAAACAAATATAAAAAAAACATCTTTCTATGCATCCACTCTCCCTAATCGTGCAAGAACATTTCAATTAACTTGTTGAAATGATGCATTCACGCTTATCCTGAAACCAAATTTAAATCAAATTTTTTGCAGTAACACACTCACATTTTTCATGAAACAAATAATTTTTTTTTCAGGAATCCACTCTCTGGAACCTATAACAAATTTGTAAAAAACATCTTTCTAGGCATCCACTCTCCCTAATCTTGCAAGAAAATTTCAATTAACTTGTTGAAATATTGCAATCACCCTTATCCAAAAACGATATTTAAATCAACTTTTTTGCAGTAACACACTCACATTTTTCATAAAACAAACACATTTTTTTCAGGAATCTACTCTCTGGAACCTAAAACTAATTTTAAAAAAACATCTTTCTAGGCATCCACTGTCCCTAATCGTGCAAGAAAATTTCAATTGACTTGTTGAAATATTGCAATCACCCTTATCCAAAAACGAAATTTAAATCAACTTTTTAGCAGTAACACACTCACATTTTTCATAAAACAAACACATTTTTTCAGGAATCAACTCTCTGGAACCTAAAACAAATATAAAAAAAACATCTTTCTATGCATCCACTCTCCCTAATCGTGCAAGAAAATTTCAATTAACTTGTTGAAATGATGCATTCACGCTTATCCTGAAACTAAATTTAAATCAACTTTTTTGCAGTAACACACTCACATTTTTCATGAAACAAATAATTTTTTTTTCAGGAATCCACTCTCTGGAACCTATAACGAATTTGTAAAAAACATCTTTCTAGGCATCCACTCTCCCTAATCTTGCAAGAAAATTTCAATTAACTTGTTGAAATATTGCAATCACCCTTATCCAAAAACGATATTTAAATCAACTTTTTTGCAGTAACACACTCACATTTTTCATAAAACAAACACATTTTTTTCAGGAATCTACTCTCTGGAACCTAAAACTAATTTTAAAAAAACATCTTTCTAGGCATCCACTGTCCCTAATCGTGCAAGAAAATTTCAATTGACTTGTTGAAATATTGCAATCACCCTTATCCAAAAATGAAATTTAAATCAACTTTTTAGCAGCAACACACTCACATTTTTCATAAAACAAACACATTTTTTCAGGAATCTACTCTCTGGAACCTAAAACTAATTTTAAAAAAACATCTTTCTAGGCATCCACTGTCCCTAATCGTGCAAGAAAATTTCAATTGACTTGTTGAAATATTGCAATCACCCTTATTCAAAAACGAAATTTAAATCAACTTTTTAGCAGTAACACCCTCACATTTTTCATAAAACAAACACATTTTTTTCAGGAATCTACTCTCTGAAACCTAATACTAATTTAAAAAAGAAATCTTTCTATGCATCCACTGTCCCTAATCGTGCAAGAAAATTTCAATTGACTTGTTGAAGTATTGCAATCACCCTTATCCAAAAACGAAATTTAAATCAACTTTTTAGCAGTAACACACTCACATTTTTCATAAAACAAACACATTTTTTTCAGGAATCTACTCTCTGAAACCTAAAACTAATTAAAAAAAACATCTTTCTAGGCATCCACTCTCCCTAATCTTCCAAGAAAATTTCAATTAACTAGTTGAAATAATGCAATCATGCCTATCCTGAAGCTACATTTAAATAAACTTTTTAGCAGTAACACACTCATATTTTTCATAAAACAAACACATTTTTTTCAGGAATCTACTCTCTGAAACCTAATACTAATTTAAAAAAGAAATCTTTCTATGCATCCACTGTCCCTAATCGTGCAAGAAAATTTCAATTGACTTGTTGAAGTATTGCAATCACCCTTATCCAAAAACGAAATTTAAATCAACTTTTTAGCAATAACACACTCACATTTTTCATAAAACAAACACATTTTTTTCAGGAATCTACTCTCTGGAACCTAAAACTAATTTAAAAAAAACATCTTTCTAGGCATCCACTGTCCCTAATCGTGCAAGAAAATTTCAATTGACTTGTCAAAATATTGCAATCACCCTTATCCAAAAACGAAATTTAAATCAACTTTTTAGCAGTAACACACTCACATTTTTCATAAAACAAACACATTTTTTTCAGGAATCTACTCTCTGAAACCTAAAACTAATTTTAAAAAAACATCTTTCTAGGCATCCACTCTCCCTAATCTTCCAAGAAAATTTCAATTAACTAGTTGAAATAATGCAATCATGCCTATCCTGAAGCTACATTTAAATAAACTTTTTAGCAGTAACACCCTCACATTTTTCATAAAACAAACACATTTTTTTCAGGAATCTACTCTCTGGAACCTAAAACTAATTTAAAAAAACATCTTTCTAGGCATCCACTGTCCCTAATCGTGCAAGAAAATTTCAATTGACTTGTTGAAATATTGCAATCACCCTTATCCAAAAACGAAATTTAAATCAACTTTTTAGCAGTAACACACTCACATTTTTCATAAAACAAACACATTTTTTCAGGAATCAACTCTCTGGAACCTAAAACAAATATAAAAAAAAACATCTTTCTATGCATCCACTCTCCCTAATCGTGCAAGAAAATTTCAATTAACTTGTTGAAATGATGCATTCACGCTTATCCTGAAACTAAATTTAAATCAACTTTTTTGCAGTAACACACTCACATTTTTCATGAAACAAATAATTATTTTTTCAGGAATCCACTCTCTGGAACCTATAACGAATTTGTAAAAAACATCTTTCTAGGCATCCACTCTCCCTAATCTTGCAAGAAAATTTCAATTAACTTGTTGAAATATTGCAATCACCCTTATCCAAAAACGATATTTAAATCAACTTTTTTGCAGTAACACACTCACATTTTTCATAAAACAAACACATTTTTTTCAGGAATCTACTCTCTGGAACCTAAAACTAATTTAAAAAAAACATCTTTCTAGGCATCCACTGTCCCTAATCGTGCAAGAAAATTTCAATTGACTTGTTGAAATATTGCAATCACCCTTATCCAAAAATGAAATTTAAATCAACTTTTTAGCAGCAACACACTCACATTTTTCATAAAACAAACACATTTTTTTCAGGAATCTACTCTCTGGAACCTAAAACTAATTTTAAAAAAACATCTTTCTAGGCATCCACTGTCCCTAATCGTGCAAGAAAATTTCAATTGACTTGTTGAAGTATTGCAATCACCCTTATCCAAAAACGAAATTTAAATCAACTTTTTAGCAATAACACACTCACATTTTTCATAAAACAAACACATTTTTTTCAGGAATCTACTCTCTGGAACCTAAAACTAATTTAAAAAAAACATCTTTCTAGGCATCCACTGTCCCTAATCGTGCAAGAAAATTTCAATTGACTTGTTAAAATATTGCAATCACCCTTATCCAAAAACGAAATTTAAATCAACTTTTTAGCAGTAACACACTCACATTTTTCATAAAACAAACACATTTTTTTCAGGAATCTACTCTCTGAAACCTAAAACTAATTTAAAAAAAATATCTTTCTAGGCATCCACTGTCCCTAATCGTGCAAGAAAATTTCAATTGACTTGTTGAAGTATTGCAATCACCCTTATCCAAAAACGAAATTTAAATCAACTTTTTAGCAGTAACACACTCACATTTTTCATAAAACAAACACATTTTTTTCAGGAATCTACTCTCTGAAACCTAAAACTAATTAAAAAAAACATCTTTCTAGGCATCCACTCTCCCTAATCTTCCAAGAAAATTTCAATTAACTAGTTGAAATAATGCAATCATGCCTATCCTGAAGCTACATTTAAATAAACTTTTTAGCAGTAACACACTCATATTTTTCATAAAACAAACACATTTTTTTCAGGAATCTACTCTCTGAAACCTAATACTAATTTAAAAAAGAAATCTTTCTATGCATCCACTGTCCCTAATCGTGCAAGAAAATTTCAATTGACTTGTTGAAGTATTGCAATCACCCTTATCCAAAAACGAAATTTAAATCAACTTTTTAGCAATAACACACTCACATTTTTCATAAAACAAACACATTTTTTTCAGGAATCTACTCTCTGGAACCTAAAACTAATTTAAAAAAAACATCTTTCTAGGCATCCACTGTCCCTAATCGTGCAAGAAAATTTCAATTGACTTGTTGAAGTATTGCAATCACCCTTATCCAAAAACGAAATTTAAATCAACTTTTTAGCAGTAACACACTCACATTTTTCATAAAACAAACACATTTTTTTCAGGAATCTACTCTCTGAAACCTAAAACTAATTAAAAAAAACATCTTTCTAGGCATCCACTCTCCCTAATCTTCCAAGAAAATTTCAATTAACTAGTTGAAATAATGCAATCATGCCTATCCTGAAGCTACATTTAAATAAACTTTTTAGCAGTAACACACTCATATTTTTCATAAAACAAACACATTTTTTTCAGGAATCTACTCTCTGAAACCTAATACTAATTTAAAAAAGAAATCTTTCTATGCATCCACTGTCCCTAATCGTGCAAGAAAATTTCAATTGACTTGTTGAAGTATTGCAATCACCCTTATCCAAAAACGAAATTTAAATCAACTTTTTAGCAATAACACACTCACATTTTTCATAAAACAAACACATTTTTTTCAGGAATCTACTCTCTGGAACCTAAAACTAATTTAAAAAAAACATCTTTCTAGGCATCCACTGTCCCTAATCGTGCAAGAAAATTTCAATTGACTTGTCAAAATATTGCAATCACCCTTATCCAAAAACGAAATTTAAATCAACTTTTTAGCAGTAACACACTCACATTTTTCATAAAACAAACACATTTTTTTCAGGAATCTACTCTCTGAAACCTAAAACTAATTTTAAAAAAACATCTTTCTAGGCATCCACTCTCCCTAATCTTCCAAGAAAATTTCAATTAACTAGTTGAAATAATGCAATCATGCCTATCCTGAAGCTACATTTAAATAAACTTTTTAGCAGTAACACCCTCACATTTTTCATAAAACAAACACATTTTTTTCAGGAATCTACTCTCTGGAACCTAAAACTAATTTAAAAAAACATCTTTCTAGGCATCCACTGTCCCTAATCGTGCAAGAAAATTTCAATTGACTTGTTGAAATATTGCAATCACCCTTATCCAAAAACGAAATTTAAATCAACTTTTTAGCAGTAACACACTCACATTTTTCATAAAACAAACACATTTTTTCAGGAATCAACTCTCTGGAACCTAAAACAAATATAAAAAAAAACATCTTTCTATGCATCCACTCTCCCTAATCGTGCAAGAAAATTTCAATTAACTTGTTGAAATGATGCATTCACGCTTATCCTGAAACTAAATTTAAATCAACTTTTTTGCAGTAACACACTCACATTTTTCATGAAACAAATAATTATTTTTTCAGGAATCCACTCTCTGGAACCTATAACGAATTTGTAAAAAACATCTTTCTAGGCATCCACTCTCCCTAATCTTGCAAGAAAATTTCAATTAACTTGTTGAAATATTGCAATCACCCTTATCCAAAAACGATATTTAAATCAACTTTTTTGCAGTAACACACTCACATTTTTCATAAAACAAACACATTTTTTTCAGGAATCTACTCTCTGGAACCTAAAACTAATTTTAAAAAAACATCTTTCTAGGCATCCACTGTCCCTAATCGTGCAAGAAAATTTCAATTGACTTGTTGAAATATTGCAATCACCCTTATCCAAAAATGAAATTTAAATCAACTTTTTAGCAGCAACACACTCACATTTTTCATAAAACAAACACATTTTTTTCAGGAATCTACTCTCTGGAACCTAAAACTAATTTTAAAAAAACATCTTTCTAGGCATCCACTGTCCCTAATCGTGCAAGAAAATTTCAATTGACTTGTTGAAGTATTGCAATCACCCTTATCCAAAAACGAAATTTAAATCAACTTTTTAGCAATAACACACTCACATTTTTCATAAAACAAACACATTTTTTTCAGGAATCTACTCTCTGGAACCTAAAACTAATTTAAAAAAAACATCTTTCTAGGCATCCACTGTCCCTAATCGTGCAAGAAAATTTCAATTGACTTGTTAAAATATTGCAATCACCCTTATCCAAAAACGAAATTTAAATCAACTTTTTAGCAGTAACACACTCACATTTTTCATAAAACAAACACATTTTTTTCAGGAATCTACTCTCTGAAACCTAAAACTAATTTAAAAAAAATATCTTTCTAGGCATCCACTGTCCCTAATCGTGCAAGAAAATTTCAATTGACTTGTTGAAATATTGCAATCACCCTTATTCAAAAACGAAATTTAAATCAACTTTTTAGCAGTAACACCCTCACATTTTTCATAAAACAAACACATTTTTTTCAGGAATCTACTCTCTGAAACCTAAAACTAATTAAAAAAACATCTTTCTAGGCATCCACTCTCCCTAATCTTCCAAGAAAATTTCAATTAACTAGTTGAAATAATGCAATCATGCCTATCCTGAAGCTACATTTAAATAAACTTTTTAGCAGTAACACACTCATATTTTTCATAAAACAAACACATTTTTTTCAGGAATCAACTCTCTGGAACCTAAAACAAATATAAAAAAAACATCTTTCTATGCATCCACTCTCCCTAATCGTGCAAGAAAATTTCAATTAACTTGTTGAAATGATGCATTCACGCTTATCCTGAAACCAAATTTAAATCAACTTTTTTGCAGTAACACACTCACATTTTTCATGAAACAAATATTTTTTTTTTCAGGAATCCACTCTCTGGAACCTATAACGAATTTGTAAAAAACATCTTTCTAGGCATCCACTCTCCCTAATCTTGCAAGAAAATTTCAATTAACTTGTTGAAATATTGCAATCACCCTTATCCAAAAACGATATTTAAATCAACTTTTTTGCAGTAACACACTCACATTTTTCATAAAACAAACACATTTTTTTCAGGAATCTACTCTCTGGAACCTAAAACTAATTTTAAAAAAACATCTTTCTAGGCATCCACTGTCCCTAATCGTGCAAGAAAATTTCAATTGACTTGTTGAAATATTGCAATCACCCTTATCCAAAAACGAAATTTAAATCAACTTTTTAGCAGTAACACACTCACATTTTTCATAAAACAAACACATTTTTTCAGGAATCAACTCTCTGGAACCTAAAACAAATATAAAAAAAACATCTTTCTATGCATCCACTCTCCCTAATCGTGCAAGAAAATTTCAATTAACTTGTTGAAATGATGCATTCACGCTTATCCTGAAACTAAATTTAAATCAACTTTTTTGCAGTAACACACTCACATTTTTCATGAAACAAATAATTTTTTTTTCAGGAATCCACTCTCTGGAACCTATAACGAATTTGTAAAAAACATCTTTCTAGGCATCCACTCTCCCTAATCTTGCAAGAAAATTTCAATTAACTTGTTGAAATATTGCAATCACCCTTATCCAAAAACGATATTTAAATCAACTTTTTTTGCAGTAACACACTCACATTTTTCATAAAACAAACACATTTTTTTCAGGAATCTACTCTCTGGAACCTAAAACTAATTTTAAAAAAACATCTTTCTAGGCATCCACTGTCCCTAATCGTGCAAGAAAATTTCAATTGACTTGTTGAAATATTGCAATCACCCTTATCCAAAAATGAAATTTAAATCAACTTTTTAGCAGCAACACACTCACATTTTTCATAAAACAAACACATTTTTTCAGGAATCTACTCTCTGGAACCTAAAACTAATTTTAAAAAAACATCTTTCTAGGCATCCACTGTCCCTAATCGTGCAAGAAAATTTCAATTGACTTGTTGAAATATTGCAATCACCCTTATTCAAAAACGAAATTTAAATCAACTTTTTAGCAGTAACACCCTCACATTTTTCATAAAACAAACACATTTTTTTCAGGAATCTACTCTCTGAAACCTAATACTAATTTAAAAAAGAAATCTTTCTATGCATCCACTGTCCCTAATCGTGCAAGAAAATTTCAATTGACTTGTTGAAGTATTGCAATCACCCTTATCCAAAAACGAAATTTAAATCAACTTTTTAGCAGTAACACACTCACATTTTTCATAAAACAAACACATTTTTTTCAGGAATCTACTCTCTGAAACCTAAAACTAATTAAAAAAAACATCTTTCTAGGCATCCACTCTCCCTAATCTTCCAAGAAAATTTCAATTAACTAGTTGAAATAATGCAATCATGCCTATCCTGAAGCTACATTTAAATAAACTTTTTAGCAGTAACACACTCATATTTTTCATAAAACAAACACATTTTTTTCAGGAATCAACTCTCTGGAACCTAAAACAAATATAAAAAAAACATCTTTCTATGCATCCACTCTCCCTAATCGTGCAAGAAAATTTCAATTAACTTGTTGAAATGATGCATTCACGCTTATCCTGAAACCAAATTTAAATCAACTTTTTTGCAGTAACACACTCACATTTTTCATGAAACAAATAATTTTTTTTTCAGGAATCCACTCTCTGGAACCTATAACGAATTTGTAAAAAACATCTTTCTAGGCATCCACTCTCCCTAATCTTGCAAGAAAATTTCAATTGACTTGTTGAAATATTGCAATCACCCTTATTCAAAAACGAAATTTAAATCAACTTTTTAGCAGTAACACCCTCACATTTTTCATAAAACAAACACATTTTTTTCAGGAATCTACTCTCTGAAACCTAATACTAATTTAAAAAAGAAATCTTTCTATGCATCCACTGTCCCTAATCGTGCAAGAAAATTTCAATTGACTTGTTGAAGTATTGCAATCACCCTTATCCAAAAACGAAATTTAAATCAACTTTTTAGCAGTAACACACTCACATTTTTCATAAAACAAACACATTTTTTTCAGGAATCTACTCTCTGGAACCTAAAACTAATTTTAAAAAAACATCTTTCTAGGCATCCACTGTCCCTAATCGTGCAAGAAAATTTCAATTGACTTGTTGAAATATTGCAATCACCCTTATCCAAAAACGAAATTTAAATCAACTTTTTAGCAGTAACACACTCACATTTTTCATAAAACAAACACATTTTTTTCAGGAATCTACTCTCTGAAACCTAAAACTAATTTTAAAAAAATATCTTTCTAGGCATCCACTGTCCCTAATCGTGCAAGAAAATTTCAATTGACTTGTTGAAATATTGCAATCACCCTTATTCAAAAACGAAATTTAAATCAACTTTTTAGCAGTAACACCCTCACATTTTTCATAAAACAAACACATTTTTTTCAGGAATCTACTCTCTGAAACCTAAAACTAATTAAAAAAACATCTTTCTAGGCATCCACTCTCCCTAATCTTCCAAGAAAATTTCAATTAACTAGTTGAAATAATGCAATCATGCCTATCCTGAAGCTACATTTAAATAAACTTTTTAGCAGTAACACACTCATATTTTTCATAAAACAAACACATTTTTTTCAGGAATCAACTCTCTGGAACCTAAAACAAATATAAATAAATAAATATAAAATCTTTCTATGCATCCACTCTCCCTAATCGTGCAAGAAAATTTCAATTAACTTGTTGAAATGATGCATTCACGCTTATCCTGAAACCAAATTTAAATCAACTTTTTTGCAGTAACACACTCACATTTTTCATGAAACAAATAATTTTTTTTTCAGGAATCCACTCTCTGGAACCTATAACGAATTTGTAAAAAACATCTTTCTAGGCATCCACTCTCCCTAATCTTGCAAGAAAATTTCAATTGACTTGTTGAAGTATTGCAATCACCCTTATCCAAAAACGAAATTTAAATCAACTTTTTAGCAGTAACACACTCACATTTTTCATAAAACAAACACATTTTTTTCAGGAATCTACTCTCTGGAACCTAAAACTAATTTTAAAAAAACATCTTTCTAGGCATCCACTGTCCCTAATCGTGCAAGAAAATTTCAATTGACTTGTTGAAATATTGCAATCACCCTTATCCAAAAATGAAATTTAAATCAACTTTTTAGCAGTAACACACTCACATTTTTCATAAAACAAACACATTTTTTTCAGGAATCTACTCTCTGGAACCTAAAACTAATTTTAAAAAAACATCTTTCTAGGCATCCACTGTCCCTAATCGTACAAGAAAATTTCAATTGACTTGTTGAAATATTGCAATCACCCTTATTCAAAAACGAAATTTAAATCAACTTTTTAGCAGTAACACCCTCACATTTTTCATAAAACAAACACATTTTTTTCAGGAATCTACTCTCTGGAACCTAAAACTAATTTAAAAAAAAATCTTTCTAGGCATCCACTGTCCCTAATCGTGCAAGAAAATTTCAATTGACTTGTTGAAATATTGCAATCACCCTTATCCAAAAACGAAATTTAAATCAACTTTTTAGCAGTAACACACTCACATTTTTCATTAAACAAACACATTTTTTCAGGAATCAACTCTCTGGAACCTAAAACAAATATAAAAAAAACATCTTTCTATGCATCCACTCTCCCTAATCGTGCAAGAAAATTTCAATTAACTTGTTGAAATGATGCATTCACGCTTATCCTGAAACTAAATTTAAATCAACTTTTTTGCAGTAACACACTCACATTTTTCATGAAACAAATCATTTTTTTTCAGGAATCCACTCTCTGGAACCTATAACGAATTTGTAAAAAACATCTTTCTAGGCATCCACTCTCCCTAATCTTGCAAGAAAATTTCAATTAACTTGTTGAAATATTGCAATCACCCTTATCCAAAAACGATATTTAAATCAACTTTTTTGCAGTAACACACTCACATTTTTCATAAAACAAACACATTTTTTTCAGGAATCTACTCTCTGGAACCTAAAACTAATTTTAAAAAAACATCTTTCTAGGCATCCACTGTCCCTAATCGTGCAAGAAAATTTCAATTGACTTGTTGAAATATTGCAATCACCCTTATCCAAAAATGAAATTTAAATCAACTTTTTAGCAGTAACACACTCACATTTTTCATAAAACAAACACATTTTTTTCAGGAATCTACTCTCTGGAACCTAAAACTAATTTAAAAAAAACATCTTTCTAGGCATCCACTGTCCCTAATCGT
Organism: Lissotriton vulgaris; assembly: GCF_964263255.1. NCBI lineage: Eukaryota > Metazoa > Chordata > Amphibia > Caudata > Salamandridae > Lissotriton > Lissotriton vulgaris. The sequence goes on from NW_028247857.1 coordinate 266,595, forward strand.
GCAAGAAAATTTCAATTGACTTGTTGAAATATTGCAATCACCCTTATTCAAAAACGAAATTTAAATCAACTTTTTAGCAGTAACACCCTCACATTTTTCATAAAACAAACACATTTTTTTCAGGAATCTACTCTCTGAAACCTAATAATAATTTAAAAAAGAAATCTTTCTATGCATCCACTGTCCCTAATCGTGCAAGAAAATTTCAATTGACTTGTTGAAGTATTGCAATCACCCTTATCCAAAAACGAAATTTAAATCAACTTTTTAGCAGTAACACACTCACATTTTTCATGAAACAAACACATTTTTTTCAGGAATCGACTCTCTGGAACCTAAAACTAATTTTAAAAAAACATCTTTCTAGGCATCCACTGTCCCTAATCGTGCAAGAAAATTTCAATTGACTTGTTGAAATATTGCAATCACCCTTATCCAAAAACGAAATTTAAATCAACTTTTTAGCAGTAACACACTCACATTTTTCTTAAAACAAACACATTTTTTTCAGGAATCTACTCTCTGAAACCTAAAACTAATTTTAAAAAAATATCTTTCTAGGCATCCACTGTCCCTAATCGTGCAAGAAAATTTCAATTGACCTGTTGAAATATTGCAATCACCCTTATTCAAAAACGAAATTTAAATCAACTTTTTAGCAGTAACACCCTCACATTTTTCATAAAACAAACACATTTTTTTCAGGAATCTACTCTCTGAAACCTAAAACTAATTAAAAAAACATCTTTCTAGGCATCCACTCTCCCTAATCTTCCAAGAAAATTTCAATTAACTTATTGAAATATTGCAATCACCCTTATCCAAAAACGATATTTAAATCAACTTTTTAGCAGTAACACACTCACATTTTTCATAAAACAAACACATTTTTTTCAGGAATCTACTCTCTGGAACCTAAAACTAATTTTAAAAAAACATCTTTCTAGGCATCCACTGTCCCTAATCGTACAAGAAAATTTCAATTGACTTGTTGAAATATTGCAATCACCCTTATTCAAAAACAAAATTTAAATCAACTTTTTAGCAGTAACACCCTCACATTTTTCATAAAACAAACACATTTTTTTCAGGAATCTACTCTCTGAAACCTAATACTAATTTAAAAAAGAAATCTTTCTATGCATCCACTGTCCCTAATCGTGCAAGAAAATTTCAATTGACTTGTTGAAGTATTGCAATCACCCTTATCCAAAAACGAAATTTAAATCAACTTTTTAGCAGTAACACACTCACATTTTTCATAAAACAAACACATTTTTTTCAGGAATCTACTCTCTGGAACCTAAAACTAATTTAAAAAAAACATCTTTCTAGGCATCCACTGTCCCTAATCGTGCAAGAAAATTTCAATTGACTTGTTGAAGTATTGCAATCACCCTTACCCAAAAACGAAATTTAAATCAACTTTTTAGCAGTAACACACTCACATTTTTCATAAAACAAACACATTTTTTTCAGGAATCTACTCTCTGGAACCTAAAACTAATTTAAAAAAACATCTTTCTAGGCATCCACTGTCCCTAATCGTGCAAGAAAATTTCAATTGACTTGTTGAAATATTGCAATCACCCTTATCCAAAAACGAAATTTAAATCAACTTTTTAGCAGTAACACACTCACATTTTTCATAAAACAAACAAATTTTTTCAGGAATCAACTCTCTGGAACCTAAAACAAATATAAAAAAAAACATCTTTCTATGCATCCACTCTCCCTAATCGTGCAAGAAAATTTCAATTAACTTGTTGAAATGATGCATTCACGCTTATCCTGAAACTAAATTTAAATCAACTTTTTTGCAGTAACACACTCACATTTTTCATGAAACAAATAATTTTTTTTTCAGGAATCCACTCTCTGGAACCTATAACGAATTTGTAAAAAACATCTTTCTAGGCATCCACTCTCCCTAATCTTGCAAGAAAATTTCAATTAACTTGTTGAAATATTGCAATCACCCTTATCCAAAAACGATATTTAAATCAACTTTTTTGCAGTAACACACTCACATTTTTCATAAAACAAACACATTTTTTCAGGAATCTACTCTCTGGAACCTAAAACTAATTTTAAAAAAACATCTTTCTAGGCATCCACTGTCCCTAATCGTGCAAGAAAATTTCAATTGACTTGTTGAAATATTGCAATCACCCTTATCCAAAAATGAAATTTAAATTAACTTTTTAGCAGCAACACACTCACATTTTTCATAAAACAAACACATTTTTTTCAGGAATCTACTCTCTGGAACCTAAAACTAATTTAAAAAAAACATCTTTCTAGGCATCCACTGTCCCTAATCGTGCAAGAAAATTTCAATTGACTTGTTGAAATATTGCAATCACCCTTATTCAAAAACGAAATTTAAATCAACTTTTTAGCAGTAACACCCTCACATTTTTCATAAAACAAACACATTTTTTTCAGGAATCTACTCTCTGAAACCTAATACTAATTTAAAAAAGAAATCTTTCTATGCATCCACTGTCCCTAATCGTGCAAGAAAATTTCAATTGACTTGTTGAAGTATTGCAATCACCCTTATCCAAAAACGAAATTTAAATCAACTTTTTAGCAATAACACACTCACATTTTTCATAAAACAAACACATTTTTTTCAGGAATCTACTCTCTGGAACCTAAAACTAATTTTAAAAAAACATCTTTCTAGGCATCCACTGTCCCTAATCGTGCAAGAAAATTTCAATTGACTTGTTAAAATATTGCAATCACCCTTATCCAAAAACGAAATTTAAATCAACTTTTTAGCAGTAACACACTCACATTTTTCATAAAACAAACACATTTTTTTCAGGAATCTACTCTCTGAAACCTAAAACTAATTTTAAAAAAATATCTTTCTAGGCATCCACTGTCCCTAATCGTGCAAGAAAATTTCAATTGACTTGTTGAAATATTGCAATCACCCTTATTCAAAAACGAAATTTAAATCAACTTTTTAGCAGTAACACCCTCACATTTTTCATAAAACAAACACATTTTTTTCAGGAATCTACTCTCTGAAACCTAAAACTAATTAAAAAAACATCTTTCTAGGCATCCACTCTCCCTAATCTTCCAAGAAAATTTCAATTAACTAGTTGAAATAATGCAATCATGCCTATCCTGAAGCTAAATTTAAATAAACTTTTTAGCAGTAACACACTCACATTTTTCATAAAACAAACACATTTTTTTCAGGAATCAACTCTCTGGAACTTAAAACAAATATAAAAAAAACATCTTTCTATGCATCCACTCTCCCTAATCGTGCAAGAAAATTTCAATTAACTTGTTGAAATGATGCATTCATGCTTATCCTGAAACTAAATTTAAATCAACTTTTTTGCAGTAACACACTCACATTTTTCATGAAACAAATAATTTTTTTTTCAGGAATCCACTCTCTGGAACCTATAACGAATTTGTAAAAAACATCTTTCTAGGCATCCACTCTCCCTAATCTTGCAAGAAAATTTCAATTAACTTGTTGAAATATTGCAATCACCTTTATCCAAAAACGATATTTAAATCAACTTTTTTGCAGTAACACACTCACATTTTTCATAAAACAAACACATTTTTTTCAGGAATCTACTCTCTGGAACCTAAAACTAATTTTAAAAAAACATCTTTCTAGGCATCCACTGTCCCTAATCGTGCAAGAAAATTTCAATTGACTTGTTGAAATATTGCAATCACCCTTATCCAAAAACGAAATTTAAATCAACTTTTTAGCAGTAACACACTCACATTTTTCATAAAACAAACACATTTTTTTCAGGAATCTACTCTCTGAAACCTAATACTAATTTTAAAAAGACATCTTTCTAGGCATCCACTGTCCCTAATCGTGCAAGAAAATTTCAATTGACTTGTTGAAGTATTGCAATCACCCTTATCCAAAACGAAATTTAAATCAACTTTTTAGCAGTAACACACTCACATTTTTCATAAAACAAACACATTTTTTTCAGGAATCTACTCTCTGGAACCTAAAACTAATTTAAAAAAACATCTTTCTAGGCATCCACTGTCCCTAATCGTGCAAGAAAATTTAAATTGACTTGTTGAAGTATTGCAATCACCCTTACCCAAAAACAAAATTTAAATCAACTTTTTAGCAGTAACACACTCACATTTTTCATAAAACAAACACATTTCTTTCAGGAATCTACTCTCTGGAACCTAAAACTAATTTTAAAAAAACATCTTTCAAGGCATCCACTGTCCCTAATCGTGCAAGAAAATTTCAATTGACTTGTTGAAATATTGCAATCACCCTTATCCAAAAACGAAATTTAAATCAACTTTTTAGCAGTAACACACTCACATTTTTCATAAAACAAACAAATTTTTTCAGGAATCAACTCTCTGGAACCTAAAACAAATATAAAAAAAACATCTTTCTATGCATCCACTCTCCCTAATCGTGCAAGAAAATTTCAATTAACTTGTTGAAATGATGCATTCACGCTTATCCTGAAACTAAATTTAAATCAACTTTTTTGCAGTAACACACTCACATTTTTCATGAAACAAATAATTTTTTTTTCAGGAATCCACTCTCTGGAACCTATAACGAATTTGTAAAAAACATCTTTCTAGGCATCCACTCTCCCTAATCTTGCAAGAAAATTTCAATTAACTTGTTGAAATATTGCAATCACCCTTATCCAAAAACGATATTTAAATCAACTTTTTTTGCAGTAACACACTCACATTTTTCATAAAACAAACACATTTTTTTCAGGAATCTACTCTCTGAAACCTAATACTAATTTAAAAAAGAAATCTTTCTATGCATCCACTGTCCCTAATCGTGCAAGAAAATGTCAATTGACTTGTTGAAGTATTGCAATCACCCTTATCCAAAAACGAAATTTAAATCAACTTTTTAGCAGTAACACACTCACATTTTTCATAAAACAAACAAATTTTTTTCAGGAATCTACTCTCTGGAACCTAAAACTTATTTTAAAAAAACATCTTTCTAGGCATCCACTGTCCCTAATCGTGCAAGAAAATTTCAATTGACTTGTTGAAATATTGCAATCACCCTTATCCAAAAACGAAATTTAAATCAACTTTTTAGCAGTAACACACTCACATTTTTCATAAAACAAACACATTTTTTTCAGGAATCTACTCTCTGAAACCTAAAACTAATTAAAAAAAACATCTTTCTAGGCATCCACTCTCCCTAATCTTCCAAGAAAATTTCAATTATCTAGTTAAAATAATGCAATCATGCCTATCCTGAAGCTACATTTAAATAAACTTTTTAGCAGTAACACACTCATATTTTTCATAAAACAAACACATTTTTTTCAGGAATCAACTCTCTGGAACCTAAAACAAATATAAAAAAAAAATCTTTCTATGCATCCACTCTCCCTAATCGTGCAAGAAAATTTCAATTAACTTGTTGAAATGATGCATTCACGCTTATCCTGAAACCAGATTTAAATCAACTTTTTTGCAGTAACACACTCACATTTTTCATGAAACAAATAATTTTTTTTTCAGGAATCCACTCTCTGGAACCTATAACGAATTTGTAAAAAACATCTTTCTAGGCATCCACTGTCCCTAATCGTGCAAGAAAATTTCAATTGACTTGTTGAAATATTGCAATCACCCTTATCCAAAAACGAAATTTAAATCAACTTTTTAGCAGTAACACACTCACATTTTTCATAAAACAAACACATTTTTTCAGGAATCAACTCTCTGGAACCTAAAACAAATATAAAAAAAACATCTTTCTATGCATCCACTCTCCCTAATCGTGCAAGAAAATTTCAATTAACTAGTTGAAATAATGCAATCATGCCTATCCTGAAGCTAAATTTAAATAAACTTTTTAGCAGTAAGACACTCACATTTTTCATAAAACAAACACATTTTTTTCAGGAATCAACTCTCTGGAACCTAAAACAAATATAAAAAAAACATCTTTCTATGCATCCACTCTCCCTAATCGTGCAAGAAAATTTCAATTAACTTGTTGAAATGATGCATTCATGCTTATCCTGAAACTAAATTTAAATCAACTTTTTTGCAGTAACACACTCACATTTTTCATGAAACAAATAATTTTTTTTTCAGGAATCCACTCTCTGGAACCTATAACGAATTTGTAAAAAACATCTTTCTAGGCATCCACTCTCCCTAATCTTGCAAGAAAATTTCAATTAACTTGTTGAAATATTGCAATCACCTTTATCCAAAAACGATATTTAAATCAACTTTTTTGCAGTAACACACTCACATTTTTCATAAAACAAACACATTTTTTTCAGGAATCTACTCTCTGGAACCTAAAACTAATTTTAAAAAAACATCTTTCTAGGCATCCACTGTCCCTAATCGTGCAAGAAAATTTCAATTGACTTGTTGAAATATTGCAATCACCCTTATCCAAAAACGAACTTTAAATCAACATTTTAGCAGTAACACACTCACATTTTTCATACAACAAACACATTTTTTTCAGGAATCTACTCTCTGGAACCTAAAACTAATTTTAAAAAAACATCTTTCTAGGCATCCACTGTCCCTAATCGTGCAAGAAAATTTCAATTGACTTGTTGAAATATTGCAATCACCCTTATTCAAAAACGAAATTTAAATCAACTTTTTAGCAGTAACACCCTCACATTTTTCATAAAACAAACACATTTTTTTCAGGAATCTACTCTCTGGAACCTAAAACTAATTTAAAAAAAACATCTTTCTAGGCATCCACTGTCCCTAATCGTGCAAGAAAATTTCAATTGACTTGTTGAAGTATTGCAATCACCCTTACCCAAAAACGAAATTTAAATCAACTTTTTAGCAGTAACACACTCACACTTTTCATAAAACAAACACATTTTTTTCAGGAATCTACTCTCTGGAACCTAAAACTAATTTTAAAAAAACATCTTTCTAGGCATCCACTGTCCCTAATCGTGCAAGAAAATTTCAATTGACTTGTTGAAATATTGCAATCACCCTTATCCAAAAACGAAATTTAAATCAACTTTTTAGCAGTAACACACTCACATTTTTCATTAAACAAACACATTTTTTCAGGAATCAACTCTCTGGAACCTAAAACAAATATAAAAAAAAACATCTTTCTATGCATCCACTCTCCCTAATCGTGCAAGAAAATTTCAATTAACTTGTTGAAATGATGCATTCATGCTTATCCTGAAACTAAATTTAAATCAACTTTTTTGCAGTAACACACTCACATTTTTCATGAAACAAATAATTTTTTTTTCAGGAATCCACTCTCTGGAACCTATAACGAATTTGTAAAAAACATCTTTCTAGGCATCCACTCTCCCTAATCTTGCAAGAAAATTTCAATTAACTTGTTGAAATATTGCAATCACCTTTATCCAAAAACGATATTTAAATCAACTTTTTTGCAGTAACACACTCACATTTTTCATAAAACAAACACATTTTTTTCAGGAATCTACTCTCTGGAACCTAAAACTAATTTTAAAAAAACATCTTTCTAGGCATCCACTGTCCCTAATTGTGCAAGAAAATTTCAATTGACTTGTTGAAATATTGCAATCACCCTTATCCAAAAACGAAATTTAAATCAACATTTTAGCAGTAACACACTCACATTTTTCATAAAACAAACACATTTTTTTCAGGAATCTACTCTCTGGAACCTAAAACTAATTTTAAAAAAACATCTTTCTAGGCATCCACTGTCCCTAATCGTGCAAGAAAATTTCAATTGACTTGTTGAAATATTGCAATCACCCTTATTCAAAAACGAAATTTAAATCAACTTTTTAGCAGTAATACACTCACATTTTTCATAAAACAAACACATTTTTTTAGGAATCAACTCTCTGGAACCTATAACGAATTTGTAAAAAACATCTTTCTAGGCATCCACTCTCCCTAATCTTGCAAGAAAATTTCAATTAACTTGTTGAAATATTGCAATCACCCTTATCCAAAAACGATATTTAAATCAACTTTTTTGCAGTAACACACTCACATTTTTCATAAAACAAACACATTTTTTTCAGGAATCTACTCTCTGGAACCTAAAACTAATTTTAAAAAAACATCTTTCTAGGCATCCACTGTCCCTAATCGTGCAAGAAAATTTATTGTTGACTTGTTGAAATATTGCAATCACCCTTATCCAAAAATGAAATTTAAATCAACTTTTTAGCAGTAACACACTCACATTTTTCATAAAACAAACACATTTTTTTCAGGAATCTACTCTCTGGAACCTAAAACTAATTTTAAAAAAACATCTTTCTAGGCATCCACTGTCCCTAATCGTACAAGAAAATTTCAATTGACTAGTTGAAATATTGCAATCACCCTTATTCAAAAACGAAATTTAAATCAACTTTTTAGCAGTAACACCCTCACATTTTTCATAAAACAAACACATTTTTTTCAGGAATCTACTCTCTGAAACCTAATACTAATTTAAAAAAGAAATCTTTCTATGCATCCACTGTCCCTAATCGTGCAAGAAAATTTCAATTGACTTGTTGAAGTATTGCAATCACCCTTATCCAAAACGAAATTTAAATCAACTTTTTAGCAGTAACACACTCACATTTTTCATAAAACAAACACATTTCTTTCAGGAATCTACTCTCTGGAACCTAAAACTAATTTTAAAAAAACATCTTTCAAGGCATCCACTGTCCCTAATCGTGCAAGAAAATTTCAATTGACTTGTTGAAATATTGCAATAACCCTTATCCAAAAACGAAATTTAAATCAACTTTTTAGCAGTAACACACTCACATTTTTCATAAAACAAACAAATTTTTTCAGGAATCAACTCTCTGGAACCTAAAACAAATATAAAAAAAACATCTTTCTATGCTTCCACTCTCCCTAATCGTGCAAGAAAATTTCAATTAACTTGTTGAAATGATGCATTCACGCTTATCCTGAAACCAAATTTAAATCAACTTTTTTGCAGTAACACACTCACATTTTTCATGAAACAAATAATTTTTTTTTCAGGAATCCACTCTCTGGAACCTATAACGAATTTGTAAAAACCATCTTTCTAGGCATCCACTCTCCCTAATCTTGCAAGAAAATTTCAATTAACTTGTTGAAATATTGCAATCACCCTTATCCAAAAATGAAATTTAAATCATTTTTTAGCAGTAACACACTCACATTTTTCATAAAACAAACACATTTTTTTCAGGAATCTACTCTCTGGAACCTAAAACTAATTTTAAAAAAACATCTTTCTAGGCATCCACTGTCCCTAATCGTACAAGAAAATTTCAATTGACTAGTTGAAATATTGCAATCACCCTTATTCAAAAACGAAATTTAAATCAACTTTTTAGCAGTAACACCCTCACATTTTTCATAAAACAAACACATTTTTTTCAGGAATCTACTCTCTGAAACCTAATACTAATTTAAAAAAGAAATCTTTCTATGCATCCACTGTCCCTAATCGTGCAAGAAAATTTCAATTGACTTGTTGAAGTATTGCAATCACCCTTATCCAAAAACGATATTTAAATCAACTTTTTTGCAGTAACACACTCACATTTTTCATAAAACAAACAAATTTTTTTCAGGAATCTACTCTCTGGAACCTAAAACTAATTTTAAAAAAAGATCTTTCTAGGCATCCACTGTCCCTAATCGTGCAAGAAAATTTCAATTGACTTGTTGAAATATTGCAATCACCCTTATCCAAAAACGAAATTTAAATCAACATTTTAGCAGTAACACACTCACATTTTTCATAAAAACAACACATTTTTTTCAGGAATCTACTCTCTGGAACCTAAAACTAATTTAAAAAAAACATCTTTCTAGGAATCCACTGTCCCTAATCGTGCAAGAAAATTTAAATTGACTTGTTGAAGTATTGCAATCACCCTTACCCAAAAACGAAATTTAAATCAACTTTTTAGCAGTAACACACTCACATTTTTCATAACACAAACACATTTCTTTCAGGAATCTACTCTCTGGAACCTAAAACAAATATAAAAAAAACATCTTTCTATGCATCCACTCTCCCTAATCGTGCAAGAAAATTTCAATTAACTTGTTGAAATGATGCATTCACGCTTATCCTGAAACTAAATTTAAATCAACTTTTTTGCAGTAACACACTCACATTTTTCATGAAACAAATAATTTTTTTTTCAGGAATCCACTCTCTGGAACCTATAACGAATTTGTAAAAAACATCTTTCTAGGCATCCACTCTCCCTAATCTTGCAAGAAAATTTCAATTAACTTGTTGAAATATTGCAATCACCCTTATCCAAAAACGATATTTAAATCAACTTTTTTGCAGTAACACACTCACATTTTTCATAAAACAAACACATTTTTTTCAGGAATCCACTCTCTGGAACCTAAAACTAATTTTAAAAAAACATCTTTCTAGGCATCCACTGTCCCTAATCGTGCAAGAAAATTTCAATTGACTTGTTGAAATATTGCAATCACCCTTATCCAAAAATGAAATTTAAATCAACTTTTTAGCAGCAACACACTCACATTTTTCATAAAACAAACACATTTTTTTCAGGAATCTACTCTCTGGAACCTAAAACTAATTTTAAAAAAACATCTTTCTAGGCATCCACTGTCCCTAATCGTGCAAGAAAATTTCAATTGACTTGTTGAAATATTGCAATCACCCTTATCCAAAAACGATATTTAAATCAACTTTTTTGCAGTAACACACTCACATTTTTCATAAAACAAACACATTTTTTTCAGGAATCTACTCTCTGAAACCTAATACTAATTTAAAAAAGAAATCTTTCTATGCATCCACTGTCCCTAATCGTGCAAGAAAATTTCAATTGACTTGTTGAAGTATTGCAATCACCCTTATCCAAAAACGATTTAAATCAACTTTTTTGCAGTAACACACTCACATTTTTCATAAAACAAACAAATTTTTTTCAGGAATCTACTCTCTGGAACCTAAAACTTATTTTAAAAAAACATCTTTCTAGGCATCCACTGTCCCTAATCGTGCAAGAAAATTTCAATTGACTTGTTGAAATATTGCAATCACCCTTATCCAAAAACGAAATTTAAATCAACTTTTTAGCAGTAACACACTCACATTTTTCATAAAACAAACACATTTTTTTCAGGAATCTACTCTCTGAAACCTAAAACTAATTTTAAAAAAATATCTTTCTAGGCATCCACTGTCCCTAATCGTGCAAGAAAATTTCAATTGACTTGTTGAAATATTGTAATCACCCTTATTCAAAAACGAAATTTAAATCAACTTTTTAGCAGTAACACCCTCACATTTTTCATAAAACAAACACATTTTTTTCAGGAATCTACTCTCTGAAACCTAAAACTAATTAAAAAAAACATCTTTCTAGGCATCCACTCTCCCTAATCTTCCAAGAAAATTTCAATTATCTAGTTAAAATAATGCAATCATGCCTATCCTGAAGCTACATTTAAATAAACTTTTTAGCAGTAACACACTCATATTTTTCATAAAACAAACACATTTTTTTCAGGAATCAACTCTCTGGAACCTAAAACAAATATAAAAAAAACATCTTTCTATGCATCCACTCTCCCTAATCGTGCAAGAAAATTTCAATTAACTTGTTGAAATGATGCATTCACGCTTATCCTGAAACCAGATTTAAATCAACTTTTTTGCAGTAACACACTCACATTTTTCATGAAACAAATAATTTTTTTTTCAGGAATCCACTCTCTGGAACCTATAACGAATTTGTAAAAAACATCTTTCTAGGCATCCACTGTCCCTAATCGTGCAAGAAAATTTCAATTGACTTGTTGAAATATTGCAATCACCCTTATCCAAAAACGAAATTTAAATCAACTTTTTAGCAGTAACACACTCACATTTTTCATAAAACAAACACATTTTTTCAGGAATCAACTCTCTGGAACCTAAAACAAATATAAAAAAAACATCTTTCTATGCATCCACTCTCCCTAATCGTGCAAGAAAATTTCAATTAACTAGTTGAAATAATGCAATCATGCCTATCCTGAAGCTAAATTTAAATAAACTTTTTAGCAGTAAGACACTCACATTTTTCATAAAACAAACACATTTTTTTCAGGAATCAACTCTCTGGAACCTAAAACAAATATAAAAAAAAATCTTTCTATGCATCCACTCTCCCTAATCGTGCAAGAAAATTTCAATTAACTTGTTGAAATGATGCATTCATGCTTATCCTGAAACTAAATTTAAATCAACTTTTTTGCAGTAACACACTCACATTTTTCATGAAACAAATAATTTTTTTTTCAGGAATCCACTCTCTGGAACCTATAACGAATTTGTAAAAAACATCTTTCTAGGCATCCACTCTCCCTAATCTTGCAAGAAAATTTCAATTAACTTGTTGAAATATTGCAATCACCTTTATCCAAAAACGATATTTAAATCAACTTTTTTGCAGTAACACACTCACATTTTTCATAAAACAAACACATTTTTTTCAGGAATCTACTCTCTGGAACCTAAAACTAATTTTAAAAAAACATCTTTCTAGGCATCCACTGTCCCTAATCGTGCAAGAAAATTTCAATTGACTTGTTGAAATATTGCAATCACCCTTATCCAAAAACGAACTTTAAATCAACATTTTAGCAGTAACACACTCACATTTTTCATACAACAAACACATTTTTTTCAGGAATCTACTCTCTGGAACCTAAAACTAATTTTAAAAAAACATCTTTCTAGGCATCCACTGTCCCTAATCATGCAAGAAAATTTCAATTGACTTGTTGAAATATTGCAATCACCCTTATTCAAAAACGAAATTTAAATCAACTTTTTAGCAGTAACACCCTCACATTTTTCATAAAACAAACACATTTTTTTCAGGAATCTACTCTCTGGAACCTAAAACTAATTTAAAAAAAACATCTTTCTAGGCATCCACTGTCCCTAATCGTGCAAGAAAATTTCAATTGACTTGTTGAAGTATTGCAATCACCCTTACCCAAAAACGAAATTTAAATCAACTTTTTAGCAGTAACACACTCACACTTTTCATAAAACAAACACATTTTTTTCAGGAATCTACTCTCTGGAACCTAAAACTAATTTTAAAAAAACATCTTTCTAGGCATCCACTGTCCCTAATCGTGCAAGAAAATTTCAATTGACTTGTTGAAATATTGCAATCACCCTTATCCAAAAACGAAATTTAAATCAACTTTTTAGCAGTAACACACTCACATTTTTCATTAAACAAACACATTTTTTCAGGAATCAACTCTCTGGAACCTAAAACAAATATAAAAAAAAACATCTTTCTATGCATCCACTCTCCCTAATCGTGCAAGAAAATTTCAATTAACTTGTTGAAATGATGCATTCATGCTTATCCTGAAACTAAATTTAAATCAACTTTTTTGCAGTAACACACTCACATTTTTCATGAAACAAATAATTTTTTTTTCAGGAATCCACTCTCTGGAACCTATAACGAATTTGTAAAAAACATCTTTCTAGGCATCCACTCTCCCTAATCTTGCAAGAAAATTTCAATTAACTTGTTGAAATATTGCAATCACCTTTATCCAAAAACGATATTTAAATCAACTTTTTTGCAGTAACACACTCACATTTTTCATAAAACAAACACATTTTTTTCAGGAATCTACTCTCTGGAACCTAAAACTAATTTTAAAAAAACATCTTTCTAGGCATCCACTGTCCCTAATTGTGCAAGAAAATTTCAATTGACTTGTTGAAATATTGCAATCACCCTTATCCAAAAACGAAATTTAAATCAACATTTTAGCAGTAACACACTCACATTTTTCATAAAACAAACACATTTTTTTCAGGAATCTACTCTCTGGAACCTAAAACTAATTTTAAAAAAACATCTTTCTAGGCATCCACTGTCCCTAATCATGCAAGAAAATTTCAATTGACTTGTTGAAATATTGCAATCACCCTTATTCAAAAACGAAATTTAAATCAACTTTTTTGCAGTAACACACTCACATTTTTCATGAAACAAATAATTTTTTTTTCAGGAATCCACTCTCTGGAACCTATAACGAATTTGTAAAAAACATCTTTCTAGGCATCCACTCTCCCTAATCTTGCAAGAAAATTTCAATTAACTTGTTGAAATATTGCAATCACCCTTATCCAAAAACGATATTTAAATCAACTTTTTTGCAGTAACACACTCACATTTTTCATAAAACAAACACATTTTTTTCAGGAATCCACTCTCTGGAACCTAAAACTAATTTTAAAAAAACATCTTTCTAGGCATCCACTGTCCCTAATCGTGCAAGAAAATTTCAATTGACTTGTTGAAATATTGCAATCACCCTTATCCAAAAATGAAATTTAAATCAACTTTTTAGCAGCAACACACTCACATTTTTCATAAAACAAACACATTTTTTTCAGGAATCTACTCTCTGGAACCTAAAACTAATTTTAAAAAAACATCTTTCTAGGCATCCACTGTCCCTAATCGTGCAAGAAAATTTCAATTGACTTGTTGAAATATTGCAATCACCCTTATCCAAAAACGATATTTAAATCAACTTTTTTGCAGTAACACACTCACATTTTTCATAAAACAAACACATTTTTTTCAGGAATCTACTCTCTGAAACCTAATACTAATTTAAAAAAGAAATCTTTCTATGCATCCACTGTCCCTAATCGTGCAAGAAAATTTCAATTGACTTGTTGAAGTATTGCAATCACCCTTATCCAAAAACGATTTAAATCAACTTTTTTGCAGTAACACACTCACATTTTTCATAAAACAAACAAATTTTTTTCAGGAATCTACTCTCTGGAACCTAAAACTTATTTTAAAAAAACATCTTTCTAGGCATCCACTGTCCCTAATCGTGCAAGAAAATTTCAATTGACTTGTTGAAATATTGCAATCACCCTTATCCAAAAACGAAATTTAAATCAACTTTTTAGCAGTAACACACTCACATTTTTCATAAAACAAACACATTTTTTTCAGGAATCTACTCTCTGAAACCTAAAACTAATTTTAAAAAAATATCTTTCTAGGCATCCACTGTCCCTAATCGTGCAAGAAAATTTCAATTGACTTGTTGAAATATTGTAATCACCCTTATTCAAAAACGAAATTTAAATCAACTTTTTAGCAGTAACACCCTCACATTTTTCATAAAACAAACACATTTTTTTCAGGAATCTACTCTCTGAAACCTAAAACTAATTAAAAAAAACATCTTTCTAGGCATCCACTCTCCCTAATCTTCCAAGAAAATTTCAATTATCTAGTTAAAATAATGCAATCATGCCTATCCTGAAGCTACATTTAAATAAACTTTTTAGCAGTAACACACTCATATTTTTCATAAAACAAACACATTTTTTTCAGGAATCAACTCTCTGGAACCTAAAACAAATATAAAAAAAACATCTTTCTATGCATCCACTCTCCCTAATCGTGCAAGAAAATTTCAATTAACTTGTTGAAATGATGCATTCACGCTTATCCTGAAACCAGATTTAAATCAACTTTTTTGCAGTAACACACTCACATTTTTCATGAAACAAATAATTTTTTTTTCAGGAATCCACTCTCTGGAACCTATAACGAATTTGTAAAAAACATCTTTCTAGGCATCCACTGTCCCTAATCGTGCAAGAAAATTTCAATTGACTTGTTGAAATATTGCAATCACCCTTATCCAAAAACGAAATTTAAATCAACTTTTTAGCAGTAACACACTCACATTTTTCATAAAACAAACACATTTTTTCAGGAATCAACTCTCTGGAACCTAAAACAAATATAAAAAAAACATCTTTCTATGCATCCACTCTCCCTAATCGTGCAAGAAAATTTCAATTAACTAGTTGAAATAATGCAATCATGCCTATCCTGAAGCTAAATTTAAATAAACTTTTTAGCAGTAAGACACTCACATTTTTCATAAAACAAACACATTTTTTTCAGGAATCAACTCTCTGGAACCTAAAACAAATATAAAAAAAAATCTTTCTATGCATCCACTCTCCCTAATCGTGCAAGAAAATTTCAATTAACTTGTTGAAATGATGCATTCATGCTTATCCTGAAACTAAATTTAAATCAACTTTTTTGCAGTAACACACTCACATTTTTCATGAAACAAATAATTTTTTTTTCAGGAATCCACTCTCTGGAACCTATAACGAATTTGTAAAAAACATCTTTCTAGGCATCCACTCTCCCTAATCTTGCAAGAAAATTTCAATTAACTTGTTGAAATATTGCAATCACCTTTATCCAAAAACGATATTTAAATCAACTTTTTTGCAGTAACACACTCACATTTTTCATAAAACAAACACATTTTTTTCAGGAATCTACTCTCTGGAACCTAAAACTAATTTTAAAAAAACATCTTTCTAGGCATCCACTGTCCCTAATCGTGCAAGAAAATTTCAATTGACTTGTTGAAATATTGCAATCACCCTTATCCAAAAACGAACTTTAAATCAACATTTTAGCAGTAACACACTCACATTTTTCATACAACAAACACATTTTTTTCAGGAATCTACTCTCTGGAACCTAAAACTAATTTTAAAAAAACATCTTTCTAGGCATCCACTGTCCCTAATCATGCAAGAAAATTTCAATTGACTTGTTGAAATATTGCAATCACCCTTATTCAAAAACGAAATTTAAATCAACTTTTTAGCAGTAACACCCTCACATTTTTCATAAAACAAACACATTTTTTTCAGGAATCTACTCTCTGGAACCTAAAACTAATTTAAAAAAAACATCTTTCTAGGCATCCACTGTCCCTAATCGTGCAAGAAAATTTCAATTGACTTGTTGAAGTATTGCAATCACCCTTACCCAAAAACGAAATTTAAATCAACTTTTTAGCAGTAACACACTCACACTTTTCATAAAACAAACACATTTTTTTCAGGAATCTACTCTCTGGAACCTAAAACTAATTTTAAAAAAACATCTTTCTAGGCATCCACTGTCCCTAATCGTGCAAGAAAATTTCAATTGACTTGTTGAAATATTGCAATCACCCTTATCCAAAAACGAAATTTAAATCAACTTTTTAGCAGTAACACACTCACATTTTTCATTAAACAAACACATTTTTTCAGGAATCAACTCTCTGGAACCTAAAACAAATATAAAAAAAAACATCTTTCTATGCATCCACTCTCCCTAATCGTGCAAGAAAATTTCAATTAACTTGTTGAAATGATGCATTCATGCTTATCCTGAAACTAAATTTAAATCAACTTTTTTGCAGTAACACACTCACATTTTTCATGAAACAAATAATTTTTTTTTCAGGAATCCACTCTCTGGAACCTATAACGAATTTGTAAAAAACATCTTTCTAGGCATCCACTCTCCCTAATCTTGCAAGAAAATTTCAATTAACTTGTTGAAATATTGCAATCACCTTTATCCAAAAACGATATTTAAATCAACTTTTTTGCAGTAACACACTCACATTTTTCATAAAACAAACACATTTTTTTCAGGAATCTACTCTCTGGAACCTAAAACTAATTTTAAAAAAACATCTTTCTAGGCATCCACTGTCCCTAATTGTGCAAGAAAATTTCAATTGACTTGTTGAAATATTGCAATCACCCTTATCCAAAAACGAAATTTAAATCAACATTTTAGCAGTAACACACTCACATTTTTCATAAAACAAACACATTTTTTTCAGGAATCTACTCTCTGGAACCTAAAACTAATTTTAAAAAAACATCTTTCTAGGCATCCACTGTCCCTAATCGTGCAAGAAAATTTCAATTGACTTGTTGAAATATTGCAATCACCCTTATTCAAAAACGAAATTTAAATCAACTTTTTAGCAGTAATACACTCACATTTTTCATAAAACAAACACATTTTTTTAGGAATCAACTCTCTGGAACCTATAACGAATTTGTAAAAAACATCTTTCTAGGCATCCACTCTCCCTAATCTTGCAAGAAAATTTCAATTAACTTGTTGAAATATTGCAATCACCCTTATCCAAAAACGATATTTAAATCAACTTTTTTGCAGTAACACACTCACATTTTTCATAAAACAAACACATTTTTTTCAGGAATCTACTCTCTGGAACCTAAAACTAATTTTAAAAAAACATCTTTCTAGGCATCCACTGTCCCTAATCGTGCAAGAAAATTTATTGTTGACTTGTTGAAATATTGCAATCACCCTTATCCAAAAATGACATTTAAATCAACTTTTTAGCAGTAACACACTCACATTTTTCATAAAACAAACACATTTTTTTCAGGAATCTACTCTCTGGAACCTAAAACTAATTTTAAAAAAACATCTTTCTAGGCATCCACTGTCCCTAATCGTACAAGAAAATTTCAATTGACTAGTTGAAATATTGCAATCACCCTTATTCAAAAACGAAATTTAAATCAACTTTTTAGCAGTAACACCCTCACATTTTTCATAAAACAAACACATTTTTTTCAGGAATCTACTCTCTGAAACCTAATACTAATTTAAAAAAGAAATCTTTCTATGCATCCACTGTCCCTAATCGTGCAAGAAAATTTCAATTGACTTGTTGAAGTATTGCAATCACCCTTATCCAAAACGAAATTTAAATCAACTTTTTAGCAGTAACACACTCACATTTTTCATAAAACAAACACATTTCTTTCAGGAATCTACTCTCTGGAACCTAAAACTAATTTAAAAAAAACATCTTTCAAGGCATCCACTGTCCCTAATCGTGCAAGAAAATTTCAATTGACTTGTTGAAATATTGCAATAACCCTTATCTAAAAACGAAATTTAAATCAACTTTTTAGCAGTAACACACTCACATTTTTCATAAAACAAACAAATTTTTTCAGGAATCAACTCTCTGGCACCTAAAACAAATATAAAAAAAACATCTTTCTATGCATCCACTCTCCCTAATCGTGCGAGAAAATTTCAATTAACTTGTTGAAATGATGCAATCATGCCTATCCTGAAGCTACATTTAAATAAACTTTTTAGCAGTAACACACTCATATTTTTCATAAAACAAACACATTTTTTTCAGGAATCAACTCTCTGGAACCTAAAACAAATATAAAAAAAATCTTTCTATGCTTCCACTCTCCCTAATCGTGCAAGAAAATTTCAATTAACTTGTTGAAATGATGCATTCACGCTTATCCTGAAACCAAATTTAAATCAACTTTTTTGCAGTAACACACTCACATTTTTCATGAAACAAATAATTTTTTTTTCAGGAATCCACTCTCTGGAACCTATAACGAATTTGTAAAAAACATCTTTCTAGGCATCCACTCTCCCTAATCTTGCAAGAAAATTTCAATTAACTTGTTGAAATATTGCAATCACCCTTATCCAAAAATGAAATTTAAATAATTTTTTAGCAGTAACACACTCACATTTTTCATAAAACAAACACATTTTTTTCAGGAATCTACTCTCTGGAACCTAAAACTAATTTTAAAAAAACATCTTTCTAGGCATCCACTGTCCCTAATCGTACAAGAAAATTTCAATTGACTAGTTGAAATATTGCAATCACCCTTATTCAAAAACGAAATTTAAATCAACTTTTTAGCAGTAACACCCTCACATTTTTCATAAAACAAACACATTTTTTTCAGGAATCTACTCTCTGAAACCTAATACTAATTTAAAAAAGAAATCTTTCTATGCATCCACTGTCCCTAATCGTGCAAGAAAATTTCAATTGACTTGTTGAAGTATTGCAATCACCCTTATCCAAAAACGATATTTAAATCAACTTTTTTGCAGTAACACACTCACATTTTTCATAAAACAAACAAATTTTTTTCAGGAATCTACTCTCTGGAACCTAAAACTAATTTTAAAAAAACATCTTTCTAGGCATCCACTGTCCCTAATCGTGCAAGAAAATTTCAATTGACTTGTTGAAATATTGCAATCACCCTTATCCAAAAACGAAATTTAAATCAACATTTTAGCAGTAACACACTCACATTTTTCATAAAAACAACACATTTTTTTCAGGAATCTACTCTCTGGAACCTAAAACTAATTTTAAAAAAACATCTTTCTAGGCATCCACTGTCCCTAATCGTGCAAGAAAATTTCAATTGACTTGTTGAAATATTGCAATCACCCTTATCCAAAAACGAAATTTAAATCAACTTTTTAGCAGTAACACACTCACATTTTTCATAAAACAAACACATTTTTTTCAGGAATCTACTCTCTGAAACCTAAAACTAATTTTAAAAAAATATCTTTCTAGGCATCCACTGTCCCTAATCGTGCAAGAAAATTTCAATTGACTTGTTGAAATATTGCAATCACCCTTATTCAAAAACGAAATTTAAATCAACTTTTTAGCAGTAACACCCTCACATTTTTCATAAAACAAACACATTTTTTTCAGGAATCTACTCTCTGAAACCTAAAACTAATTAAAAAAACATCTTTCTAGGCATCCACTCTCCCTAATCTTCCAAGAAAATTTCAATTAACTAGTTGAAATAATGCAATCATGCCTATCCTGAAGCTACATTTAAATAAACTTTTTAGCAGTAACACACTCATATTTTTCATAAAACAAACACATTTTTTTCAGGAATCAACTCTCTGGAACCTAAAACAAATATAAATAAATAAATATAAAATCTTTCTATGCATCCACTCTCCCTAATCGTGCAAGAAAATTTCAATTAACTTGTTGAAATGATGCATTCACGCTTATCCTGAAACCAAATTTAAATCAACTTTTTTGCAGTAACACACTCACATTTTTCATGAAACAAATAATTTTTTTTTCAGGAATCCACTCTCTGGAACCTATAACGAATTTGTAAAAAACATCTTTCTAGGCATCCACTCTCCCTAATCTTGCAAGAAAATTTCAATTGACTTGTTGAAGTATTGCAATCACCCTTATCCAAAAACGAAATTTAAATCAACTTTTTAGCAGTAACACACTCACATTTTTCATAAAACAAACACATTTTTTTCAGGAATCTACTCTCTGGAACCTAAAACTAATTTTAAAAAAACATCTTTCTAGGCATCCACTGTCCCTAATCGTGCAAGAAAATTTCAATTGACTTGTTGAAATATTGCAATCACCCTTATCCAAAAATGAAATTTAAATCAACTTTTTAGCAGTAACACACTCACATTTTTCATAAAACAAACACATTTTTTTCAGGAATCTACTCTCTGGAACCTAAAACTAATTTTAAAAAAACATCTTTCTAGGCATCCACTGTCCCTAATCGTACAAGAAAATTTCAATTGACTTGTTGAAATATTGCAATCACCCTTATTCAAAAACGAAATTTAAATCAACTTTTTAGCAGTAACACCCTCACATTTTTCATAAAACAAACACATTTTTTTCAGGAATCTACTCTCTGGAACCTAAAACTAATTTAAAAAAAAATCTTTCTAGGCATCCACTGTCCCTAATCGTGCAAGAAAATTTCAATTGACTTGTTGAAATATTGCAATCACCCTTATCCAAAAACGAAATTTAAATCAACTTTTTAGCAGTAACACACTCACATTTTTCATTAAACAAACACATTTTTTCAGGAATCAACTCTCTGGAACCTAAAACAAATATAAAAAAAACATCTTTCTATGCATCCACTCTCCCTAATCGTGCAAGAAAATTTCAATTAACTTGTTGAAATGATGCATTCACGCTTATCCTGAAACTAAATTTAAATCAACTTTTTTGCAGTAACACACTCACATTTTTCATGAAACAAATCATTTTTTTTCAGGAATCCACTCTCTGGAACCTATAACGAATTTGTAAAAAACATCTTTCTAGGCATCCACTCTCCCTAATCTTGCAAGAAAATTTCAATTAACTTGTTGAAATATTGCAATCACCCTTATCCAAAAACGATATTTAAATCAACTTTTTTGCAGTAACACACTCACATTTTTCATAAAACAAACACATTTTTTTCAGGAATCTACTCTCTGGAACCTAAAACTAATTTTAAAAAAACATCTTTCTAGGCATCCACTGTCCCTAATCGTGCAAGAAAATTTCAATTGACTTGTTGAAATATTGCAATCACCCTTATCCAAAAATGAAATTTAAATCAACTTTTTAGCAGTAACACACTCACATTTTTCATAAAACAAACACATTTTTTTCAGGAATCTACTCTCTGGAACCTAAAACTAATTTAAAAAAAACATCTTTCTAGGCATCCACTGTCCCTAATCGTGCAAGAAAATTTCAATTGACTTGTTGAAATATTGCAATCACCCTTATTCAAAAACGAAATTTAAATCAACTTTTTAGCAGTAACACCCTCACATTTTTCATAAAACAAACACATTTTTTTCAGGAATCTACTCTCTGAAACCTAATAATAATTTAAAAAAGAAATCTTTCTATGCATCCACTGTCCCTAATCGTGCAAGAAAATTTCAATTGACTTGTTGAAGTATTGCAATCACCCTTATCCAAAAACGAAATTTAAATCAACTTTTTAGCAGTAAAACACTCACATTTTTCATGAAACAAACACATTTTTTTCAGGAATCGACTCTCTGGAACCTAAAACTAATTTTAAAAAAACATCTTTCTAGGCATCCACTGTCCCTAATCGTGCAAGAAAATTTCAATTGACTTGTTGAAATATTGCAATCACCCTTATCCAAAAACGAAATTTAAATCAACTTTTTAGCAGTAACACACTCACATTTTTCTTAAAACAAACACATTTTTTTCAGGAATCTACTCTCTGAAACCTAAAACTAATTTTAAAAAAATATCTTTCTAGGCATCCACTGTCCCTAATCGTGCAAGAAAATTTCAATTGACTTGTTGAAATATTGCAATCACCCTTATTCAAAAACGAAATTTAAATCAACTTTTTAGCAGTAACACCCTCACATTTTTCATAAAACAAACACATTTTTTTCAGGAATCTACTCTCTGAAACCTAAAACTAATTAAAAAAACATCTTTCTAGGCATCCACTCTCCCTAATCTTCCAAGAAAATTTCAATTAACTTATTGAAATATTGCAATCACCCTTATCCAAAAACGATATTTAAATCAACTTTTTAGCAGTAACACACTCACATTTTTCATAAAACAAACACATTTTTTTCAGGAATCTACTCTCTGGAACCTAAAACTAATTTTAAAAAAACATCTTTCTAGGCATCCACTGTCCCTAATCGTACAAGAAAATTTCAATTGACTTGTTGAAATATTGCAATCACCCTTATTCAAAAACGAAATTTAAATCAACTTTTTAGCAGTAACACCCTCACATTTTTCATAAAACAAACACATTTTTTTCAGGAATCTACTCTCTGAAACCTAATACTAATTTAAAAAAGAAATCTTTCTATGCATCCACTGTCCCTAATCGTGCAAGAAAATTTCAATTGACTTGTTGAAGTATTGCAATCACCCTTATCCAAAAACGAAATTTAAATCAACTTTTTAGCAGTAACACACTCACATTTTTCATAAAACAAACACATTTTTTTCAGGAATCTACTCTCTGGAACCTAAAACTAATTTAAAAAAAACATCTTTCTAGGCATCCACTGTCCCTAATCGTGCAAGAAAATTTCAATTGACTTGTTGAAGTATTGCAATCACCCTTACCCAAAAACGAAATTTAAATCAACTTTTTAGCAGTAACACACTCACATTTTTCATAAAACAAACACATTTTTTTCAGGAATCTACTCTCTGGAACCTAAAACTAATTTAAAAAAACATCTTTCTAGGCATCCACTGTCCCTAATCGTGCAAGAAAATTTCAATTGACTTGTTGAAATATTGCAATCACCCTTATCCAAAAACGAAATTTAAATCAACTTTTTAGCAGTAACACACTCACATTTTTCATAAAACAAACAAATTTTTTCAGGAATCAACTCTCTGGAACCTAAAACAAATATAAAAAAAAACATCTTTCTATGCATCCACTCTCCCTAATCGTGCAAGAAAATTTCAATTAACTTGTTGAAATGATGCATTCACGCTTATCCTGAAACTAAATTTAAATCAACTTTTTTGCAGTAACACACTCACATTTTTCATGAAACAAATAATTTTTTTTTCAGGAATCCACTCTCTGGAACCTATAACGAATTTGTAAAAAACATCTTTCTAGGTATCCACTCTCCCTAATCTTGCAAGAAAATTTCAATTAACTTGTTGAAATATTGCAATCACCCTTATCCAAAAACGATATTTAAATCAACTTTTTTGCAGTAACACACTCACATTTTTCATAAAACAAACACATTTTTTCAGGAATCTACTCTCTGGAACCTAAAACTAATTTTAAAAAAACATCTTTCTAGGCATCCACTGTCCCTAATCGTGCAAGAAAATTTCAATTGACTTGTTGAAATATTGCAATCACCCTTATCCAAAAATGAAATTTAAATTAACTTTTTAGCAGCAACACACTCACATTTTTCATAAAACAAACACATTTTTTTCAGGAATCTACTCTCTGGAACCTAAAACTAATTTAAAAAAAACATCTTTCTAGGCATCCACTGTCCCTAATCGTGCAAGAAAATTTCAATTGACTTGTTGAAATATTGCAATCACCCTTATTCAAAAACGAAATTTAAATCAACTTTTTAGCAGTAACACCCTCACATTTTTCATAAAACAAACACATTTTTTTCAGGAATCTACTCTCTGAAACCTAATACTAATTTAAAAAAGAAATCTTTCTATGCATCCACTGTCCCTAATCGTGCAAGAAAATTTCAATTGACTTGTTGAAGTATTGCAATCACCCTTATCCAAAAACGAAATTTAAATCAACTTTTTAGCAATAACACACTCACATTTTTCATAAAACAAACACATTTTTTTCAGGAATCTACTCTCTGGAACCTAAAACTAATTTTAAAAAAACATCTTTGTAGGCATCCACTGTCCCTAATCGTGCAAGAAAATTTCAATTGACTTGTTAAAATATTGCAATCACCCTTATCCAAAAACGAAATTTAAATCAACTTTTTAGCAGTAACACACTCACATTTTTCATAAAACAAACACATTTTTTTCAGGAATCTACTCTCTGAAACCTAAAACTAATTTTAAAAAAATATCTTTCTAGGCATCCACTGTCCCTAATCGTGCAAGAAAATTTCAATTGACTTGTTGAAGTATTGCAATCACCCTTATCCAAAAACGATTTAAATCAACTTTTTTGCAGTAACACACTCACATTTTTCATAAAACAAACAAATTTTTTTCAGGAATCTACTCTCTGGAACCTAAAACTTATTTTAAAAAAACATCTTTCTAGGCATCCACTGTCCCTAATCGTGCAAGAAAATTTCAATTGACTTGTTGAAATATTGCAATCACCCTTATCCAAAAACGAAATTTAAATCAACTTTTTAGCAGTAACACACTCACATTTTTCATAAAACAAACACATTTTTTTCAGGAATCTACTCTCTGAAACCTAAAACTAATTTTAAAAAAATATCTTTCTAGGCATCCACTGTCCCTAATCGTGCAAGAAAATTTCAATTGACTTGTTGAAATATTGTAATCACCCTTATTCAAAAACGAAATTTAAATCAACTTTTTAGCAGTAACACCCTCACATTTTTCATAAAACAAACACATTTTTTTCAGGAATCTACTCTCTGAAACCTAAAACTAATTAAAAAAAACATCTTTCTAGGCATCCACTCTCCCTAATCTTCCAAGAAAATTTCAATTATCTAGTTAAAATAATGCAATCATGCCTATCCTGAAGCTACATTTAAATAAACTTTTTAGCAGTAACACACTCATATTTTTCATAAAACAAACACATTTTTTTCAGGAATCAACTCTCTGGAACCTAAAACAAATATAAAAAAAACATCTTTCTATGCATCCACTCTCCCTAATCGTGCAAGAAAATTTCAATTAACTTGTTGAAATGATGCATTCACGCTTATCCTGAAACCAGATTTAAATCAACTTTTTTGCAGTAACACACTCACATTTTTCATGAAACAAATAATTTTTTTTTCAGGAATCCACTCTCTGGAACCTATAACGAATTTGTAAAAAACATCTTTCTAGGCATCCACTGTCCCTAATCGTGCAAGAAAATTTCAATTGACTTGTTGAAATATTGCAATCACCCTTATCCAAAAACGAAATTTAAATCAACTTTTTAGCAGTAACACACTCACATTTTTCATAAAACAAACACATTTTTTCAGGAATCAACTCTCTGGAACCTAAAACAAATATAAAAAAAACATCTTTCTATGCATCCACTCTCCCTAATCGTGCAAGAAAATTTCAATTAACTAGTTGAAATAATGCAATCATGCCTATCCTGAAGCTAAATTTAAATAAACTTTTTAGCAGTAAGACACTCACATTTTTCATAAAACAAACACATTTTTTTCAGGAATCAACTCTCTGGAACCTAAAACAAATATAAAAAAAAATCTTTCTATGCATCCACTCTCCCTAATCGTGCAAGAAAATTTCAATTAACTTGTTGAAATGATGCATTCATGCTTATCCTGAAACTAAATTTAAATCAACTTTTTTGCAGTAACACACTCACATTTTTCATGAAACAAATAATTTTTTTTTCAGGAATCCACTCTCTGGAACCTATAACGAATTTGTAAAAAACATCTTTCTAGGCATCCACTCTCCCTAATCTTGCAAGAAAATTTCAATTAACTTGTTGAAATATTGCAATCACCTTTATCCAAAAACGATATTTAAATCAACTTTTTTGCAGTAACACACTCACATTTTTCATAAAACAAACACATTTTTTTCAGGAATCTACTCTCTGGAACCTAAAACTAATTTTAAAAAAACATCTTTCTAGGCATCCACTGTCCCTAATCGTGCAAGAAAATTTCAATTGACTTGTTGAAATATTGCAATCACCCTTATCCAAAAACGAACTTTAAATCAACATTTTAGCAGTAACACACTCACATTTTTCATACAACAAACACATTTTTTTCAGGAATCTACTCTCTGGAACCTAAAACTAATTTTAAAAAAACATCTTTCTAGGCATCCACTGTCCCTAATCATGCAAGAAAATTTCAATTGACTTGTTGAAATATTGCAATCACCCTTATTCAAAAACGAAATTTAAATCAACTTTTTAGCAGTAACACCCTCACATTTTTCATAAAACAAACACATTTTTTTCAGGAATCTACTCTCTGGAACCTAAAACTAATTTAAAAAAAACATCTTTCTAGGCATCCACTGTCCCTAATCGTGCAAGAAAATTTCAATTGACTTGTTGAAGTATTGCAATCACCCTTACCCAAAAACGAAATTTAAATCAACTTTTTAGCAGTAACACACTCACACTTTTCATAAAACAAACACATTTTTTTCAGGAATCTACTCTCTGGAACCTAAAACTAATTTTAAAAAAACATCTTTCTAGGCATCCACTGTCCCTAATCGTGCAAGAAAATTTCAATTGACTTGTTGAAATATTGCAATCACCCTTATCCAAAAACGAAATTTAAATCAACTTTTTAGCAGTAACACACTCACATTTTTCATTAAACAAACACATTTTTTCAGGAATCAACTCTCTGGAACCTAAAACAAATATAAAAAAAAACATCTTTCTATGCATCCACTCTCCCTAATCGTGCAAGAAAATTTCAATTAACTTGTTGAAATGATGCATTCATGCTTATCCTGAAACTAAATTTAAATCAACTTTTTTGCAGTAACACACTCACATTTTTCATGAAACAAATAATTTTTTTTTCAGGAATCCACTCTCTGGAACCTATAACGAATTTGTAAAAAACATCTTTCTAGGCATCCACTCTCCCTAATCTTGCAAGAAAATTTCAATTAACTTGTTGAAATATTGCAATCACCTTTATCCAAAAACGATATTTAAATCAACTTTTTTGCAGTAACACACTCACATTTTTCATAAAACAAACACATTTTTTTCAGGAATCTACTCTCTGGAACCTAAAACTAATTTTAAAAAAACATCTTTCTAGGCATCCACTGTCCCTAATTGTGCAAGAAAATTTCAATTGACTTGTTGAAATATTGCAATCACCCTTATCCAAAAACGAAATTTAAATCAACATTTTAGCAGTAACACACTCACATTTTTCATAAAACAAACACATTTTTTTCAGGAATCTACTCTCTGGAACCTAAAACTAATTTTAAAAAAACATCTTTCTAGGCATCCACTGTCCCTAATCGTGCAAGAAAATTTCAATTGACTTGTTGAAATATTGCAATCACCCTTATTCAAAAACGAAATTTAAATCAACTTTTTAGCAGTAATACACTCACATTTTTCATAAAACAAACACATTTTTTTAGGAATCAACTCTCTGGAACCTATAACGAATTTGTAAAAAACATCTTTCTAGGCATCCACTCTCCCTAATCTTGCAAGAAAATTTCAATTAACTTGTTGAAATATTGCAATCACCCTTATCCAAAAACGATATTTAAATCAACTTTTTTGCAGTAACACACTCACATTTTTCATAAAACAAACACATTTTTTTCAGGAATCTACTCTCTGGAACCTAAAACTAATTTTAAAAAAACATCTTTCTAGGCATCCACTGTCCCTAATCGTGCAAGAAAATTTATTGTTGACTTGTTGAAATATTGCAATCACCCTTATCCAAAAATGACATTTAAATCAACTTTTTAGCAGTAACACACTCACATTTTTCATAAAACAAACACATTTTTTTCAGGAATCTACTCTCTGGAACCTAAAACTAATTTTAAAAAAACATCTTTCTAGGCATCCACTGTCCCTAATCGTACAAGAAAATTTCAATTGACTAGTTGAAATATTGCAATCACCCTTATTCAAAAACGAAATTTAAATCAACTTTTTAGCAGTAACACCCTCACATTTTTCATAAAACAAACACATTTTTTTCAGGAATCTACTCTCTGAAACCTAATACTAATTTAAAAAAGAAATCTTTCTATGCATCCACTGTCCCTAATCGTGCAAGAAAATTTCAATTGACTTGTTGAAGTATTGCAATCACCCTTATCCAAAACGAAATTTAAATCAACTTTTTAGCAGTAACACACTCACATTTTTCATAAAACAAACACATTTCTTTCAGGAATCTACTCTCTGGAACCTAAAACTAATTTAAAAAAAACATCTTTCAAGGCATCCACTGTCCCTAATCGTGCAAGAAAATTTCAATTGACTTGTTGAAATATTGCAATAACCCTTATCTAAAAACGAAATTTAAATCAACTTTTTAGCAGTAACACACTCACATTTTTCATAAAACAAACAAATTTTTTCAGGAATCAACTCTCTGGCACCTAAAACAAATATAAAAAAAACATCTTTCTATGCATCCACTCTCCCTAATCGTGCGAGAAAATTTCAATTAACTTGTTGAAATGATGCAATCATGCCTATCCTGAAGCTACATTTAAATAAACTTTTTAGCAGTAACACACTCATATTTTTCATAAAACAAACACATTTTTTTCAGGAATCAACTCTCTGGAACCTAAAACAAATATAAAAAAAATCTTTCTATGCTTCCACTCTCCCTAATCGTGCAAGAAAATTTCAATTAACTTGTTGAAATGATGCATTCACGCTTATCCTGAAACCAAATTTAAATCAACTTTTTTGCAGTAACACACTCACATTTTTCATGAAACAAATAATTTTTTTTTCAGGAATCCACTCTCTGGAACCTATAACGAATTTGTAAAAAACATCTTTCTAGGCATCCACTCTCCCTAATCTTGCAAGAAAATTTCAATTAACTTGTTGAAATATTGCAATCACCCTTATCCAAAAATGAAATTTAAATAATTTTTTAGCAGTAACACACTCACATTTTTCATAAAACAAACACATTTTTTTCAGGAATCTACTCTCTGGAACCTAAAACTAATTTTAAAAAAACATCTTTCTAGGCATCCACTGTCCCTAATCGTACAAGAAAATTTCAATTGACTAGTTGAAATATTGCAATCACCCTTATTCAAAAACGAAATTTAAATCAACTTTTTAGCAGTAACACCCTCACATTTTTCATAAAACAAACACATTTTTTTCAGGAATCTACTCTCTGAAACCTAATACTAATTTAAAAAAGAAATCTTTCTATGCATCCACTGTCCCTAATCGTGCAAGAAAATTTCAATTGACTTGTTGAAGTATTGCAATCACCCTTATCCAAAAACGATATTTAAATCAACTTTTTTGCAGTAACACACTCACATTTTTCATAAAACAAACAAATTTTTTTCAGGAATCTACTCTCTGGAACCTAAAACTAATTTTAAAAAAACATCTTTCTAGGCATCCACTGTCCCTAATCGTGCAAGAAAATTTCAATTGACTTGTTGAAATATTGCAATCACCCTTATCCAAAAACGAAATTTAAATCAACATTTTAGCAGTAACACACTCACATTTTTCATAAAAACAACACATTTTTTTCAGGAATCTACTCTCTGGAACCTAAAACTAATTTTAAAAAAACATCTTTCTAGGCATCCACTGTCCCTAATCGTGCAAGAAAATTTCAATTGACTTGTTGAAATATTGCAATCACCCTTATCCAAAAACGAAATTTAAATCAACTTTTTAGCAGTAACACACTCACATTTTTCATAAAACAAACACATTTTTTTCAGGAATCTACTCTCTGAAACCTAAAACTAATTTTAAAAAAATATCTTTCTAGGCATCCACTGTCCCTAATCGTGCAAGAAAATTTCAATTGACTTGTTGAAATATTGCAATCACCCTTATTCAAAAACGAAATTTAAATCAACTTTTTAGCAGTAACACCCTCACATTTTTCATAAAACAAACACATTTTTTTCAGGAATCTACTCTCTGAAACCTAAAACTAATTAAAAAAACATCTTTCTAGGCATCCACTCTCCCTAATCTTCCAAGAAAATTTCAATTAACTAGTTGAAATAATGCAATCATGCCTATCCTGAAGCTACATTTAAATAAACTTTTTAGCAGTAACACACTCATATTTTTCATAAAACAAACACATTTTTTTCAGGAATCAACTCTCTGGAACCTAAAACAAATATAAATAAATAAATATAAAATCTTTCTATGCATCCACTCTCCCTAATCGTGCAAGAAAATTTCAATTAACTTGTTGAAATGATGCATTCACGCTTATCCTGAAACCAAATTTAAATCAACTTTTTTGCAGTAACACACTCACATTTTTCATGAAACAAATAATTTTTTTTTCAGGAATCCACTCTCTGGAACCTATAACGAATTTGTAAAAAACATCTTTCTAGGCATCCACTCTCCCTAATCTTGCAAGAAAATTTCAATTGACTTGTTGAAGTATTGCAATCACCCTTATCCAAAAACGAAATTTAAATCAACTTTTTAGCAGTAACACACTCACATTTTTCATAAAACAAACACATTTTTTTCAGGAATCTACTCTCTGGAACCTAAAACTAATTTTAAAAAAACATCTTTCTAGGCATCCACTGTCCCTAATCGTGCAAGAAAATTTCAATTGACTTGTTGAAATATTGCAATCACCCTTATCCAAAAATGAAATTTAAATCAACTTTTTAGCAGTAACACACTCACATTTTTCATAAAACAAACACATTTTTTTCAGGAATCTACTCTCTGGAACCTAAAACTAATTTTAAAAAAACATCTTTCTAGGCATCCACTGTCCCTAATCGTACAAGAAAATTTCAATTGACTTGTTGAAATATTGCAATCACCCTTATTCAAAAACGAAATTTAAATCAACTTTTTAGCAGTAACACCCTCACATTTTTCATAAAACAAACACATTTTTTTCAGGAATCTACTCTCTGGAACCTAAAACTAATTTAAAAAAAAATCTTTCTAGGCATCCACTGTCCCTAATCGTGCAAGAAAATTTCAATTGACTTGTTGAAATATTGCAATCACCCTTATCCAAAAACGAAATTTAAATCAACTTTTTAGCAGTAACACACTCACATTTTTCATTAAACAAACACATTTTTTCAGGAATCAACTCTCTGGAACCTAAAACAAATATAAAAAAAACATCTTTCTATGCATCCACTCTCCCTAATCGTGCAAGAAAATTTCAATTAACTTGTTGAAATGATGCATTCACGCTTATCCTGAAACTAAATTTAAATCAACTTTTTTGCAGTAACACACTCACATTTTTCATGAAACAAATCATTTTTTTTCAGGAATCCACTCTCTGGAACCTATAACGAATTTGTAAAAAACATCTTTCTAGGCATCCACTCTCCCTAATCTTGCAAGAAAATTTCAATTAACTTGTTGAAATATTGCAATCACCCTTATCCAAAAACGATATTTAAATCAACTTTTTTGCAGTAACACACTCACATTTTTCATAAAACAAACACATTTTTTTCAGGAATCTACTCTCTGGAACCTAAAACTAATTTTAAAAAAACATCTTTCTAGGCATCCACTGTCCCTAATCGTGCAAGAAAATTTCAATTGACTTGTTGAAATATTGCAATCACCCTTATCCAAAAATGAAATTTAAATCAACTTTTTAGCAGTAACACACTCACATTTTTCATAAAACAAACACATTTTTTTCAGGAATCTACTCTCTGGAACCTAAAACTAATTTAAAAAAAACATCTTTCTAGGCATCCACTGTCCCTAATCGTGCAAGAAAATTTCAATTGACTTGTTGAAATATTGCAATCACCCTTATTCAAAAACGAAATTTAAATCAACTTTTTAGCAGTAACACCCTCACATTTTTCATAAAACAAACACATTTTTTTCAGGAATCTACTCTCTGAAACCTAATAATAATTTAAAAAAGAAATCTTTCTATGCATCCACTGTCCCTAATCGTGCAAGAAAATTTCAATTGACTTGTTGAAGTATTGCAATCACCCTTATCCAAAAACGAAATTTAAATCAACTTTTTAGCAGTAACACACTCACATTTTTCATGAAACAAACACATTTTTTTCAGGAATCGACTCTCTGGAACCTAAAACTAATTTTAAAAAAACATCTTTCTAGGCATCCACTGTCCCTAATCGTGCAAGAAAATTTCAATTGACTTGTTGAAATATTGCAATCACCCTTATCCAAAAACGAAATTTAAATCAACTTTTTAGCAGTAACACACTCACATTTTTCTTAAAACAAACACATTTTTTTCAGGAATCTACTCTCTGAAACCTAAAACTAATTTTAAAAAAATATCTTTCTAGGCATCCACTGTCCCTAATCGTGCAAGAAAATTTCAATTGACTTGTTGAAATATTGCAATCACCCTTATTCAAAAACGAAATTTAAATCAACTTTTTAGCAGTAACACCCTCACATTTTTCATAAAACAAACACATTTTTTTCAGGAATCTACTCTCTGAAACCTAAAACTAATTAAAAAAACATCTTTCTAGGCATCCACTCTCCCTAATCTTCCAAGAAAATTTCAATTAACTTATTGAAATATTGCAATCACCCTTATCCAAAAACGATATTTAAATCAACTTTTTAGCAGTAACACACTCACATTTTTCATAAAACAAACACATTTTTTTCAGGAATCTACTCTCTGGAACCTAAAACTAATTTTAAAAAAACATCTTTCTAGGCATCCACTGTCCCTAATCGTACAAGAAAATTTCAATTGACTTGTTGAAATATTGCAATCACCCTTATTCAAAAACGAAATTTAAATCAACTTTTTAGCAGTAACACCCTCACATTTTTCATAAAACAAACACATTTTTTTCAGGAATCTACTCTCTGAAACCTAATACTAATTTAAAAAAGAAATCTTTCTATGCATCCACTGTCCCTAATCGTGCAAGAAAATTTCAATTGACTTGTTGAAGTATTGCAATCACCCTTATCCAAAAACGAAATTTAAATCAACTTTTTAGCAGTAACACACTCACATTTTTCATAAAACAAACACATTTTTTTCAGGAATCTACTCTCTGGAACCTAAAACTAATTTAAAAAAAACATCTTTCTAGGCATCCACTGTCCCTAATCGTGCAAGAAAATTTCAATTGACTTGTTGAAGTATTGCAATCACCCTTACCCAAAAACGAAATTTAAATCAACTTTTTAGCAGTAACACACTCACATTTTTCATAAAACAAACACATTTTTTTCAGGAATCTACTCTCTGGAACCTAAAACTAATTTAAAAAAACATCTTTCTAGGCATCCACTGTCCCTAATCGTGCAAGAAAATTTCAATTGACTTGTTGAAATATTGCAATCACCCTTATCCAAAAACGAAATTTAAATCAACTTTTTAGCAGTAACACACTCACATTTTTCATAAAACAAACAAATTTTTTCAGGAATCAACTCTCTGGAACCTAAAACAAATATAAAAAAAAACATCTTTCTATGCATCCACTCTCCCTAATCGTGCAAGAAAATTTCAATTAACTTGTTGAAATGATGCATTCACGCTTATCCTGAAACTAAATTTAAATCAACTTTTTTGCAGTAACACACTCACATTTTTCATGAAACAAATAATTTTTTTTTCAGGAATCCACTCTCTGGAACCTATAACGAATTTGTAAAAAACATCTTTCTAGGTATCCACTCTCCCTAATCTTGCAAGAAAATTTCAATTAACTTGTTGAAATATTGCAATCACCCTTATCCAAAAACGATATTTAAATCAACTTTTTTGCAGTAACACACTCACATTTTTCATAAAACAAACACATTTTTTCAGGAATCTACTCTCTGGAACCTAAAACTAATTTTAAAAAAACATCTTTCTAGGCATCCACTGTCCCTAATCGTGCAAGAAAATTTCAATTGACTTGTTGAAATATTGCAATCACCCTTATCCAAAAATGAAATTTAAATTAACTTTTTAGCAGCAACACACTCACATTTTTCATAAAACAAACACATTTTTTTCAGGAATCTACTCTCTGGAACCTAAAACTAATTTAAAAAAAACATCTTTCTAGGCATCCACTGTCCCTAATCGTGCAAGAAAATTTCAATTGACTTGTTGAAATATTGCAATCACCCTTATTCAAAAACGAAATTTAAATCAACTTTTTAGCAGTAACACCCTCACATTTTTCATAAAACAAACACATTTTTTTCAGGAATCTACTCTCTGAAACCTAATACTAATTTAAAAAAGAAATCTTTCTATGCATCCACTGTCCCTAATCGTGCAAGAAAATTTCAATTGACTTGTTGAAGTATTGCAATCACCCTTATCCAAAAACGAAATTTAAATCAACTTTTTAGCAATAACACACTCACATTTTTCATAAAACAAACACATTTTTTTCAGGAATCTACTCTCTGGAACCTAAAACTAATTTTAAAAAAACATCTTTGTAGGCATCCACTGTCCCTAATCGTGCAAGAAAATTTCAATTGACTTGTTAAAATATTGCAATCACCCTTATCCAAAAACGAAATTTAAATCAACTTTTTAGCAGTAACACACTCACATTTTTCATAAAACAAACACATTTTTTTCAGGAATCTACTCTCTGAAACCTAAAACTAATTTTAAAAAAATATCTTTCTAGGCATCCACTGTCCCTAATCGTGCAAGAAAATTTCAATTGACTTGTTGAAATATTGCAATCACCCTTATTCAAAAACGAAATTTAAATCAACTTTTTAGCAGTAACACCCTCACATTTTTCATAAAACAAACACATTTTTTTCAGGAATCTACTCTCTGAAACCTAAAACTAATTAAAAAAACATCTTTCTAGGCATCCACTCTCCCTAATCTTCCAAGAAAATTTCAATTAACTAGTTGAAATAATGCAATCATGCCTATCCTGAAGCTAAATTTAAATAAACTTTTTAGCAGTAACACACTCACATTTTTCATGAAACAAACACATTTTTTTCAGGAATCAACTCTCTGGAACTTAAAACAAATATAAAAAAAACATCTTTCTATGCATCCACTCTCCCTAATCGTGCAAGAAAATTTCAATTAACTTGTTGAAATGATGCATTCATGCTTATCCTGAAACTAAATTTAAATCAACTTTTTTGCAGTAACACACTCACATTTTTCATGAAACAAATAATTTTTTTTTCAGGAATCCACTCTCTGGAACCTATAACGAATTTGTAAAAAACATCTTTCTAGGCATCCACTCTCCCTAATCTTGCAAGAAAATTTCAATTAACTTGTTGAAATATTGCAATCACCTTTATCCAAAAACGATATTTAAATCAACTTTTTTGCAGTAACACACTCACATTTTTCATAAAACAAACACATTTTTTTCAGGAATCTACTCTCTGGAACCTAAAACTAATTTTAAAAAAACATCTTTCTAGGCATCCACTGTCCCTAATCGTGCAAGAAAATTTCAATTGACTTGTTGAAATATTGCAATCACCCTTATCCAAAAACGAAATTTAAATCAACTTTTTAGCAGTAACACACTCACATTTTTCATAAAACAAACACATTTTTTTCAGGAATCTACTCTCTGAAACCTAATACTAATTTAAAAAAGACATCTTTCTAGGCATCCACTGTCCCTAATCGTGCAAGAAAATTTCAATTGACTTGTTGAAGTATTGCAATCACCCTTATCCAAAACGAAATTTAAATCAACTTTTTAGCAGTAACACACTCACATTTTTCATAAAACAAACACATTTTTTTCAGGAATCTACTCTCTGGAACCTAAAACTAATTTAAAAAAACATCTTTCTAGGCATCCACTGTCCCTAATCGTGCAAGAAAATTTAAATTGACTTGTTGAAGTATTGCAATCACCCTTACCCAAAAACAAAATTTAAATCAACTTTTTAGCAGTAACACACTCACATTTTTCATAAAACAAACACATTTCTTTCAGGAATCTACTCTCTGGAACCTAAAACTAATTTTAAAAAAACATCTTTCAAGGCATCCACTGTCCCTAATCGTGCAAGAAAATTTCAATTGACTTGTTGAAATATTGCAATCACCCTTATCCAAAAACGAAATTTAAATCAACTTTTTAGCAGTAACACACTCACATTTTTCATAAAACAAACAAATTTTTTCAGGAATCAACTCTCTGGAACCTAAAACAAATATAAAAAAAACATCTTTCTATGCATCCACTCTCCCTAATCGTGCAAGAAAATTTCAATTAACTTGTTGAAATGATGCATTCACGCTTATCCTGAAACTAAATTTAAATCAACTTTTTTGCAGTAACACACTCACATTTTTCATGAAACAAATAATTTTTTTTTCAGGAATCCACTCTCTGGAACCTATAACGAATTTGTAAAAAACATCTTTCTAGGCATCCACTCTCCCTAATCTTGCAAGAAAATTTCAATTAACTTGTTGAAATATTGCAATCACCCTTATCCAAAAACGATATTTAAATCAACTTTTTTGCAGTAACACACTCACATTTTTCATAAAACAAACACATTTTTTTCAGGAATCTACTCTCTGAAACCTAATACTAATTTAAAAAAGAAATCTTTCTATGCATCCACTGTCCCTAATCGTGCAAGAAAATGTCAATTGACTTGTTGAAGTATTGCAATCACCCTTATCCAAAAACGAAATTTAAATCAACTTTTTAGCAGTAACACACTCACATTTTTCATAAAACAAACAAATTTTTTTCAGGAATCTACTCTCTGGAACCTAAAACTTATTTTAAAAAAACATCTTTCTAGGCATCCACTGTCCCTAATCGTGCAAGAAAATTTCAATTGACTTGTTGAAATATTGCAATCACCCTTATCCAAAAACGAAATTTAAATCAACTTTTTAGCAGTAACACACTCACATTTTTCATAAAACAAACACATTTTTTTCAGGAATCTACTCTCTGAAACCTAAAACTAATTTTAAAAAAATATCTTTCTAGGCATCCACTGTCCCTAATCGTGCAAGAAAATTTCAATTGACTTGTTGAAATATTGTAATCACCCTTATTCAAAAACGAAATTTAAATCAACTTTTTAGCAGTAACACCCTCACATTTTTCATAAAACAAACACATTTTTTTCAGGAATCTACTCTCTGAAACCTAAAACTAATTAAAAAAAACATCTTTCTAGGCATCCACTCTCCCTAATCTTCCAAGAAAATTTCAATTATCTAGTTAAAATAATGCAATCATGCCTATCCTGAAGCTACATTTAAATAAACTTTTTAGCAGTAACACACTCATATTTTTCATAAAACAAACACATTTTTTTCAGGAATCAACTCTCTGGAACCTAAAACAAATATAAAAAAAACATCTTTCTATGCATCCACTCTCCCTAATCGTGCAAGAAAATTTCAATTAACTTGTTGAAATGATGCATTCACGCTTATCCTGAAACCAGATTTAAATCAACTTTTTTGCAGTAACACACTCACATTTTTCATGAAACAAATAATTTTTTTTTCAGGAATCCACTCTCTGGAACCTATAACGAATTTGTAAAAAACATCTTTCTAGGCATCCACTGTCCCTAATCGTGCAAGAAAATTTCAATTGACTTGTTGAAATATTGCAATCACCCTTATCCAAAAACGAAATTTAAATCAACTTTTTAGCAGTAACACACTCACATTTTTCATAAAACAAACACATTTTTTCAGGAATCAACTCTCTGGAACCTAAAACAAATATAAAAAAAACATCTTTCTATGCATCCACTCTCCCTAATCGTGCAAGAAAATTTCAATTAACTAGTTGAAATAATGCAATCATGCCTATCCTGAAGCTAAATTTAAATAAACTTTTTAGCAGTAAGACACTCACATTTTTCATAAAACAAACACATTTTTTTCAGGAATCAACTCTCTGGAACCTAAAACAAATATAAAAAAAACATCTTTCTATGCATCCACTCTCCCTAATCGTGCAAGAAAATTTCAATTAACTTGTTGAAATGATGCATTCATGCTTATCCTGAAACTAAATTTAAATCAACTTTTTTGCAGTAACACACTCACATTTTTCATGAAACAAATAATTTTTTTTTCAGGAATCCACTCTCTGGAACCTATAACGAATTTGTAAAAAACATCTTTCTAGGCATCCACTCTCCCTAATCTTGCAAGAAAATTTCAATTAACTTGTTGAAATATTGCAATCACCTTTATCCAAAAACGATATTTAAATCAACTTTTTTGCAGTAACACACTCACATTTTTCATAAAACAAACACATTTTTTTCAGGAATCTACTCTCTGGAACCTAAAACTAATTTTAAAAAAACATCTTTCTAGGCATCCACTGTCCCTAATCGTGCAAGAAAATTTCAATTGACTTGTTGAAATATTGCAATCACCCTTATCCAAAAACGAACTTTAAATCAACATTTTAGCAGTAACACACTCACATTTTTCATACAACAAACACATTTTTTTCAGGAATCTACTCTCTGGAACCTAAAACTAATTTTAAAAAAACATCTTTCTAGGCATCCACTGTCCCTAATCGTGCAAGAAAATTTCAATTGACTTGTTGAAATATTGCAATCACCCTTATTCAAAAACGAAATTTAAATCAACTTTTTAGCAGTAACACCCTCACATTTTTCATAAAACAAACACATTTTTTTCAGGAATCTACTCTCTGGAACCTAAAACTAATTTAAAAAAAACATCTTTCTAGGCATCCACTGTCCCTAATCGTGCAAGAAAATTTCAATTGACTTGTTGAAGTATTGCAATCACCCTTACCCAAAAACGAAATTTAAATCAACTTTTTAGCAGTAACACACTCACACTTTTCATAAAACAAACACATTTTTTTCAGGAATCTACTCTCTGGAACCTAAAACTAATTTTAAAAAAACATCTTTCTAGGCATCCACTGTCCCTAATCGTGCAAGAAAATTTCAATTGACTTGTTGAAATATTGCAATCACCCTTATCCAAAAACGAAATTTAAATCAACTTTTTAGCAGTAACACACTCACATTTTTCATTAAACAAACACATTTTTTCAGGAATCAACTCTCTGGAACCTAAAACAAATATAAAAAAAAACATCTTTCTATGCATCCACTCTCCCTAATCGTGCAAGAAAATTTCAATTAACTTGTTGAAATGATGCATTCATGCTTATCCTGAAACTAAATTTAAATCAACTTTTTTGCAGTAACACACTCACATTTTTCATGAAACAAATAATTTTTTTTTCAGGAATCCACTCTCTGGAACCTATAACGAATTTGTAAAAAACATCTTTCTAGGCATCCACTCTCCCTAATCTTGCAAGAAAATTTCAATTAACTTGTTGAAATATTGCAATCACCTTTATCCAAAAACGATATTTAAATCAACTTTTTTGCAGTAACACACTCACATTTTTCATAAAACAAACACATTTTTTTCAGGAATCTACTCTCTGGAACCTAAAACTAATTTTAAAAAAACATCTTTCTAGGCATCCACTGTCCCTAATTGTGCAAGAAAATTTCAATTGACTTGTTGAAATATTGCAATCACCCTTATCCAAAAACGAAATTTAAATCAACATTTTAGCAGTAACACACTCACATTTTTCATAAAACAAACACATTTTTTTCAGGAATCTACTCTCTGGAACCTAAAACTAATTTTAAAAAAACATCTTTCTAGGCATCCACTGTCCCTAATCGTGCAAGAAAATTTCAATTGACTTGTTGAAATATTGCAATCACCCTTATTCAAAAACGAAATTTAAATCAACTTTTTAGCAGTAATACACTCACATTTTTCATAAAACAAACACATTTTTTTAGGAATCAACTCTCTGGAACCTATAACGAATTTGTAAAAAACATCTTTCTAGGCATCCACTCTCCCTAATCTTGCAAGAAAATTTCAATTAACTTGTTGAAATATTGCAATCACCCTTATCCAAAAACGATATTTAAATCAACTTTTTTGCAGTAACACACTCACATTTTTCATAAAACAAACACATTTTTTTCAGGAATCTACTCTCTGGAACCTAAAACTAATTTTAAAAAAAATCTTTCTAGGCATCCACTGTCCCTAATCGTGCAAGAAAATTTATTGTTGACTTGTTGAAATATTGCAATCACCCTTATCCAAAAATGAAATTTAAATCAACTTTTTAGCAGTAACACACTCACATTTTTCATAAAACAAACACATTTTTTTCAGGAATCTACTCTCTGGAACCTAAAACTAATTTTAAAAAAACATCTTTCTAGGCATCCACTGTCCCTAATCGTACAAGAAAATTTCAATTGACTAGTTGAAATATTGCAATCACCCTTATTCAAAAACGAAATTTAAATCAACTTTTTAGCAGTAACACCCTCACATTTTTCATAAAACAAACACATTTTTTTCAGGAATCTACTCTCTGAAACCTAATACTAATTTAAAAAAGAAATCTTTCTATGCATCCACTGTCCCTAATCGTGCAAGAAAATTTCAATTGACTTGTTGAAGTATTGCAATCACCCTTATCCAAAACGAAATTTAAATCAACTTTTTAGCAGTAACACACTCACATTTTTCATAAAACAAACACATTTCTTTCAGGAATCTACTCTCTGGAACCTAAAACTAATTTTAAAAAAACATCTTTCAAGGCATCCACTGTCCCTAATCGTGCAAGAAAATTTCAATTGACTTGTTGAAATATTGCAATAACCCTTATCCAAAAACGAAATTTAAATCAACTTTTTAGCAGTAACACACTCACATTTTTCATAAAACAAACAAATTTTTTCAGGAATCAACTCTCTGGAACCTAAAACAAATATAAAAAAAACATCTTTCTATGCATCCACTCTCCCTAATCGTGCGAGAAAATTTCAATTAACTTGTTGAAATGATGCAATCATGCCTATCCTGAAGCTACATTTAAATAAACTTTTTAGCAGTAACACACTCATATTTTTCATAAAACAAACACATTTTTTTCAGGAATCAACTCTCTGGAACCTAAAACAAATATAAAAAAAATCTTTCTATGCTTCCACTCTCCCTAATCGTGCAAGAAAATTTCAATTAACTTGTTGAAATGATGCATTCACGCTTATCCTGAAACCAAATTTAAATCAACTTTTTTGCAGTAACACACTCACATTTTTCATGAAACAAATAATTTTTTTTTCAGGAATCCACTCTCTGGAACCTATAACGAATTTGTAAAAAACATCTTTCTAGGCATCCACTCTCCCTAATCTTGCAAGAAAATTTCAATTAACTTGTTGAAATATTGCAATCACCCTTATCCAAAAATGAAATTTAAATCATTTTTTAGCAGTAACACACTCACATTTTTCATAAAACAAACACATTTTTTTCAGGAATCTACTCTCTGGAACCTAAAACTAATTTTAAAAAAACATCTTTCTAGGCATCCACTGTCCCTAATCGTACAAGAAAATTTCAATTGACTAGTTGAAATATTGCAATCACCCTTATTCAAAAACGAAATTTAAATCAACTTTTTAGCAGTAACACCCTCACATTTTTCATAAAACAAACACATTTTTTTCAGGAATCTACTCTCTGAAACCTAATACTAATTTAAAAAAGAAATCTTTCTATGCATCCACTGTCCCTAATCGTGCAAGAAAATTTCAATTGACTTGTTGAAGTATTGCAATCACCCTTATCCAAAAACGATATTTAAATCAACTTTTTTGCAGTAACACACTCACATTTTTCATAAAACAAACAAATTTTTTTCAGGAATCTACTCTCTGGAACCTAAAACTAATTTTAAAAAAACATCTTTCTAGGCATCCACTGTCCCTAATCGTGCAAGAAAATTTCAATTGACTTGTTGAAATATTGCAATCACCCTTATCCAAAAACGAAATTTAAATCAACTTTTTAGCAGTAACACACTCACATTTTTCATAAAACAAACACATTTTTTTCAGGAATCTACTCTCTGAAACCTAATACTAATTTAAAAAAGACATCTTTCTAGGCATCCACTGTCCCTAATCGTGCAAGAAAATTTCAATTGACTTGTTGAAGTATTGCAATCACCCTTATCCAAAACGAAATTTAAATCAACTTTTTAGCAGTAACACACTCACATTTTTCATAAAACAAACACATTTTTTTCAGGAATCTACTCTCTGGAACCTAAAACTAATTTAAAAAAACATCTTTCTAGGCATCCACTGTCCCTAATCGTGCAAGAAAATTTAAATTGACTTGTTGAAGTATTGCAATCACCCTTACCCAAAAACAAAATTTAAATCAACTTTTTAGCAGTAACACACTCACATTTTTCATAAAACAAACACATTTCTTTCAGGAATCTACTCTCTGGAACCTAAAACTAATTTTAAAAAAACATCTTTCTAGGCATCCACTCTCCCTAATCTTGCAAGAAAATTTCAATTAACTTGTTGAAATATTGCAATCACCCTTATCCAAAAACGATATTTAAATCAACTTTTTTGCAGTAACACACTCACATTTTTCATAAAACAAACACATTTTTTTCAGGAATCTACTCTCTGGAACCTAAAACTAATTTTAAAAAAAATCTTTCTAGGCATCCACTGTCCCTAATCGTGCAAGAAAATTTATTGTTGACTTGTTGAAATATTGCAATCACCCTTATCCAAAAATGAAATTTAAATCAACTTTTTAGCAGTAACACACTCACATTTTTCATAAAACAAACACATTTTTTTCAGGAATCTACTCTCTGGAACCTAAAACTAATTTTAAAAAAACATCTTTCTAGGCATCCACTGTCCCTAATCGTACAAGAAAATTTCAATTGACTAGTTGAAATATTGCAATCACCCTTATTCAAAAACGAAATTTAAATCAACTTTTTAGCAGTAACACCCTCACATTTTTCATAAAACAAACACATTTTTTTCAGGAATCTACTCTCTGAAACCTAATACTAATTTAAAAAAG
This sequence comes from Lissotriton vulgaris, assembly GCF_964263255.1. Lineage (NCBI taxonomy): Eukaryota > Metazoa > Chordata > Amphibia > Caudata > Salamandridae > Lissotriton > Lissotriton vulgaris. Next base: position 310,577 of record NW_028247857.1, read on the forward strand.
AAATCTTTCTATGCATCCACTGTCCCTAATCGTGCAAGAAAATTTCAATTGACTTGTTGAAGTATTGCAATCACCCTTATCCAAAACGAAATTTAAATCAACTTTTTAGCAGTAACACACTCACATTTTTCATAAAACAAACACATTTCTTTCAGGAATCTACTCTCTGGAACCTAAAACTAATTTTAAAAAAACATCTTTCAAGGCATCCACTGTCCCTAATCGTGCAAGAAAATTTCAATTGACTTGTTGAAATATTGCAATAACCCTTATCCAAAAACGAAATTTAAATCAACTTTTTAGCAGTAACACACTCACATTTTTCATAAAACAAACAAATTTTTTCAGGAATCAACTCTCTGGAACCTAAAACAAATATAAAAAAAACATCTTTCTATGCATCCACTCTCCCTAATCGTGCGAGAAAATTTCAATTAACTTGTTGAAATGATGCAATCATGCCTATCCTGAAGCTACATTTAAATAAACTTTTTAGCAGTAACACACTCATATTTTTCATAAAACAAACACATTTTTTTCAGGAATCAACTCTCTGGAACCTAAAACAAATATAAAAAAAATCTTTCTATGCTTCCACTCTCCCTAATCGTGCAAGAAAATTTCAATTAACTTGTTGAAATGATGCATTCACGCTTATCCTGAAACCAAATTTAAATCAACTTTTTTGCAGTAACACACTCACATTTTTCATGAAACAAATAATTTTTTTTTCAGGAATCCACTCTCTGGAACCTATAACGAATTTGTAAAAAACATCTTTCTAGGCATCCACTCTCCCTAATCTTGCAAGAAAATTTCAATTAACTTGTTGAAATATTGCAATCACCCTTATCCAAAAATGAAATTTAAATCATTTTTTAGCAGTAACACACTCACATTTTTCATAAAACAAACACATTTTTTTCAGGAATCTACTCTCTGGAACCTAAAACTAATTTTAAAAAAACATCTTTCTAGGCATCCACTGTCCCTAATCGTACAAGAAAATTTCAATTGACTAGTTGAAATATTGCAATCACCCTTATTCAAAAACGAAATTTAAATCAACTTTTTAGCAGTAACACCCTCACATTTTTCATAAAACAAACACATTTTTTTCAGGAATCTACTCTCTGAAACCTAATACTAATTTAAAAAAGAAATCTTTCTATGCATCCACTGTCCCTAATCGTGCAAGAAAATTTCAATTGACTTGTTGAAGTATTGCAATCACCCTTATCCAAAAACGATATTTAAATCAACTTTTTTGCAGTAACACACTCACATTTTTCATAAAACAAACAAATTTTTTTCAGGAATCTACTCTCTGGAACCTAAAACTAATTTTAAAAAAACATCTTTCTAGGCATCCACTGTCCCTAATCGTGCAAGAAAATTTCAATTGACTTGTTGAAATATTGCAATCACCCTTATCCAAAAACGAAATTTAAATCAACATTTTAGCAGTAACACACTCACATTTTTCATAAAAACAACACATTTTTTTCAGGAATCTACTCTCTGGAACCTAAAACTAATTTAAAAAAAACATCTTTCTAGGAATCCACTGTCCCTAATCGTGCAAGAAAATTTAAATTGACTTGTTGAAGTATTGCAATCACCCTTACCCAAAAACGAAATTTAAATCAACTTTTTAGCAGTAACACACTCACATTTTTCATAACACAAACACATTTCTTTCAGGAATCTACTCTCTGGAACCTAAAACAAATATAAAAAAAACATCTTTCTATGCACCCACTCTCCCTAATCGTGCAAGAAAATTTCAATTAACTTGTTGAAATGATGCATTCACGCTTATCCTGAAACTAAATTTAAATCAACTTTTTTGCAGTAACACACTCACATTTTTCATGAAACAAATAATTTTTTTTTCAGGAATCCACTCTCTGGAACCTATAACGAATTTGTAAAAAACATCTTTCTAGGCATCCACTCTCCCTAATCTTGCAAGAAAATTTCAATTAACTTGTTGAAATATTGCAATCACCCTTATCCAAAAACGATATTTAAATCAACTTTTTTGCAGTAACACACTCACATTTTTCATAAAACAAACACATTTTTTTCAGGAATCCACTCTCTGGAACCTAAAACTAATTTTAAAAAAACATCTTTCTAGGCATCCACTGTCCCTAATCGTGCAAGAAAATTTCAATTGACTTGTTGAAATATTGCAATCACCCTTATCCAAAAATGAAATTTAAATCAACTTTTTAGCAGCAACACACTCACATTTTTCATAAAACAAACACATTTTTTTCAGGAATCTACTCTCTGGAACCTAAAACTAATTTTAAAAAAACATCTTTCTAGGCATCCACTGTCCCTAATCGTGCAAGAAAATTTCAATTGACTTGTTGAAATATTGCAATCACCCTTATCCAAAAACGATATTTAAATCAACTTTTTTGCAGTAACACACTCACATTTTTCATAAAACAAACACATTTTTTTCAGGAATCTACTCTCTGAAACCTAATACTAATTTAAAAAAGAAATCTTTCTATGCATCCACTGTCCCTAATCGTGCAAGAAAATTTCAATTGACTTGTTGAAGTATTGCAATCACCCTTATCCAAAAACGATTTAAATCAACTTTTTTGCAGTAACACACTCACATTTTTCATAAAACAAACAAATTTTTTTCAGGAATCTACTCTCTGGAACCTAAAACTTATTTTAAAAAAACATCTTTCTAGGCATCCACTGTCCCTAATCGTGCAAGAAAATTTCAATTGACTTGTTGAAATATTGCAATCACCCTTATCCAAAAACGAAATTTAAATCAACTTTTTAGCAGTAACACCCTCACATTTTTCATAAAACAAACACATTTTTTTCAGGAATCTACTCTCTGAAACCTAAAACTAATTAAAAAAAACATCTTTCTAGGCATCCACTCTCCCTAATCTTCCAAGAAAATTTCAATTATCTAGTTAAAATAATGCAATCATGCCTATCCTGAAGCTACATTTAAATAAACTTTTTAGCAGTAACACACTCATATTTTTCATAAAACAAACACATTTTTTTCAGGAATCAACTCTCTGGAACCTAAAACAAATATAAAAAAAACATCTTTCTATGCATCCACTCTCCCTAATCGTGCAAGAAAATTTCAATTAACTTGTTGAAATGATGCATTCACGCTTATCCTGAAACCAGATTTAAATCAACTTTTTTGCAGTAACACACTCACATTTTTCATGAAACAAATAATTTTTTTTTCAGGAATCCACTCTCTGGAACCTATAACGAATTTGTAAAAAACATCTTTCTAGGCATCCACTGTCCCTAATCGTGCAAGAAAATTTCAATTGACTTGTTGAAATATTGCAATCACCCTTATCCAAAAACGAAATTTAAATCAACTTTTTAGCAGTAACACACTCACATTTTTCATAAAACAAACACATTTTTTCAGGAATCAACTCTCTGGAACCTAAAACAAATATAAAAAAAACATCTTTCTATGCATCCACTCTCCCTAATCGTGCAAGAAAATTTCAATTAACTAGTTGAAATAATGCAATCATGCCTATCCTGAAGCTAAATTTAAATAAACTTTTTAGCAGTAAGACACTCACATTTTTCATAAAACAAACACATTTTTTTCAGGAATCAACTCTCTGGAACCTAAAACAAATATAAAAAAAACATCTTTCTATGCATCCACTCTCCCTAATCGTGCAAGAAAATTTCAATTAACTTGTTGAAATGATGCATTCATGCTTATCCTGAAACTAAATTTAAATCAACTTTTTTGCAGTAACACACTCACATTTTTCATGAAACAAATAATTTTTTTTTCAGGAATCCACTCTCTGGAACCTATAACGAATTTGTAAAAAACATCTTTCTAGGCATCCACTCTCCCTAATCTTGCAAGAAAATTTCAATTAACTTGTTGAAATATTGCAATCACCTTTATCCAAAAACGATATTTAAATCAACTTTTTTGCAGTAACACACTCACATTTTTCATAAAACAAACACATTTTTTTCAGGAATCTACTCTCTGGAACCTAAAACTAATTTTAAAAAAACATCTTTCTAGGCATCCACTGTCCCTAATCGTGCAAGAAAATTTCAATTGACTTGTTGAAATATTGCAATCACCCTTATCCAAAAACGAACTTTAAATCAACATTTTAGCAGTAACACACTCACATTTTTCATACAACAAACACATTTTTTTCAGGAATCTACTCTCTGGAACCTAAAACTAATTTTAAAAAAACATCTTTCTAGGCATCCACTGTCCCTAATCATGCAAGAAAATTTCAATTGACTTGTTGAAATATTGCAATCACCCTTATTCAAAAACGAAATTTAAATCAACTTTTTAGCAGTAACACCCTCACATTTTTCATAAAACAAACACATTTTTTTCAGGAATCTACTCTCTGGAACCTAAAACTAATTTAAAAAAAAAATTTTTCTAGGCATCCACTGTCCCTAATCGTGCAAGAAAATTTCAATTGACTTGTTGAAGTATTGCAATCACCCTTACCCAAAAACGAAATTTAAATCAACTTTTTAGCAGTAACACACTCACACTTTTCATAAAACAAACACATTTTTTTCAGGAATCTACTCTCTGGAACCTAAAACTAATTTTAAAAAAACATCTTTCTAGGCATCCACTGTCCCTAATCGTGCAAGAAAATTTCAATTGACTTGTTGAAATATTGCAATCACCCTTATCCAAAAACGAAATTTAAATCAACTTTTTAGCAGTAACACACTCACATTTTTCATTAAACAAACACATTTTTTCAGGAATCAACTCTCTGGAACCTAAAACAAATATAAAAAAAAACATCTTTCTATGCATCCACTCTCCCTAATCGTGCAAGAAAATTTCAATTAACTTGTTGAAATGATGCATTCATGCTTATCCTGAAACTAAATTTAAATCAACTTTTTTGCAGTAACACACTCACATTTTTCATGAAACAAATAATTTTTTTTTCAGGAATCCACTCTCTGGAACCTATAACGAATTTGTAAAAAACATCTTTCTAGGCATCCACTCTCCCTAATCTTGCAAGAAAATTTCAATTAACTTGTTGAAATATTGCAATCACCTTTATCCAAAAACGATATTTAAATCAACTTTTTTGCAGTAACACACTCACATTTTTCATAAAACAAACACATTTTTTTCAGGAATCTACTCTCTGGAACCTAAAACTAATTTTAAAAAAACATCTTTCTAGGCATCCACTGTCCCTAATTGTGCAAGAAAATTTCAATTGACTTGTTGAAATATTGCAATCACCCTTATCCAAAAACGAAATTTAAATCAACATTTTAGCAGTAACACACTCACATTTTTCATAAAACAAACACATTTTTTTCAGGAATCTACTCTCTGGAACCTAAAACTAATTTTAAAAAAACATCTTTCTAGGCATCCACTGTCCCTAATCGTGCAAGAAAATTTCAATTGACTTGTTGAAATATTGCAATCACCCTTATTCAAAAACGAAATTTAAATCAACTTTTTAGCAGTAATACACTCACATTTTTCATAAAACAAACACATTTTTTTAGGAATCAACTCTCTGGAACCTATAACGAATTTGTAAAAAACATCTTTCTAGGCATCCACTCTCCCTAATCTTGCAAGAAAATTTCAATTAACTTGTTGAAATATTGCAATCACCCTTATCCAAAAACGATATTTAAATCAACTTTTTTGCAGTAACACACTCACATTTTTCATAAAACAAACACATTTTTTTCAGGAATCTACTCTCTGGAACCTAAAACTAATTTTAAAAAAACATCTTTCTAGGCATCCACTGTCCCTAATCGTGCAAGAAAATTTATTGTTGACTTGTTGAAATATTGCAATCACCCTTATCCAAAAACGAAATTTAAATCAACTTTTTAGCAGTAACACCCTCACATTTTTCATAAAACAAACACATTTTTTTCAGGAATCTACTCTCTGGAACCTAAAACTAATTTAAAAAAAACATCTTTCTAGGCATCCACTGTCCCTAATCGTGCAAGAAAATTTCAATTGACTTGTTGAAGTATTGCAATCACCCTTACCCAAAAACGAAATTTAAATCAACTTTTTAGCAGTAACACACTCACACTTTTCATAAAACAAACACATTTTTTTCAGGAATCTACTCTCTGGAACCTAAAACTAATTTTAAAAAAACATCTTTCTAGGCATCCACTGTCCCTAATCGTGCAAGAAAATTTCAATTGACTTGTTGAAATATTGCAATCACCCTTATCCAAAAACGAAATTTAAATCAACTTTTTAGCAGTAACACACTCACATTTTTCATTAAACAAACACATTTTTTCAGGAATCAACTCTCTGGAACCTAAAACAAATATAAAAAAAAACATCTTTCTATGCATCCACTCTCCCTAATCGTGCAAGAAAATTTCAATTAACTTGTTGAAATGATGCATTCATGCTTATCCTGAAACTAAATTTAAATCAACTTTTTTGCAGTAACACACTCACATTTTTCATGAAACAAATAATTTTTTTTTCAGGAATCCACTCTCTGGAACCTATAACGAATTTGTAAAAAACATCTTTCTAGGCATCCACTCTCCCTAATCTTGCAAGAAAATTTCAATTAACTTGTTGAAATATTGCAATCACCTTTATCCAAAAACGATATTTAAATCAACTTTTTTGCAGTAACACACTCACATTTTTCATAAAACAAACACATTTTTTTCAGGAATCTACTCTCTGGAACCTAAAACTAATTTTAAAAAAACATCTTTCTAGGCATCCACTGTCCCTAATTGTGCAAGAAAATTTCAATTGACTTGTTGAAATATTGCAATCACCCTTATCCAAAAACGAAATTTAAATCAACATTTTAGCAGTAACACACTCACATTTTTCATAAAACAAACACATTTTTTTCAGGAATCTACTCTCTGGAACCTAAAACTAATTTTAAAAAAACATCTTTCTAGGCATCCACTGTCCCTAATCGTGCAAGAAAATTTCAATTGACTTGTTGAAATATTGCAATCACCCTTATTCAAAAACGAAATTTAAATCAACTTTTTAGCAGTAATACACTCACATTTTTCATAAAACAAACACATTTTTTTAGGAATCAACTCTCTGGAACCTATAACGAATTTGTAAAAAACATCTTTCTAGGCATCCACTCTCCCTAATCTTGCAAGAAAATTTCAATTAACTTGTTGAAATATTGCAATCACCCTTATCCAAAAACGATATTTAAATCAACTTTTTTGCAGTAACACACTCACATTTTTCATAAAACAAACACATTTTTTTCAGGAATCTACTCTCTGGAACCTAAAACTAATTTTAAAAAAACATCTTTCTAGGCATCCACTGTCCCTAATCGTGCAAGAAAATTTATTGTTGACTTGTTGAAATATTGCAATCACCCTTATCCAAAAATGAAATTTAAATCAACTTTTTAGCAGTAACACACTCACATTTTTCATAAAACAAACACATTTATTTCAGGAATCTACTCTCTGGAACCTAAAACTAATTTTAAAAAAACATCTTTCTAGGCATCCACTGTCCCTAATCGTACAAGAAAATTTCAATTGACTAGTTGAAATATTGCAATCACCCTTATTCAAAAACGAAATTTAAATCAACTTTTTAGCAGTAACACCCTCACATTTTTCATAAAACAAACACATTTTTTTCAGGAATCTACTCTCTGAAACCTAATACTAATTTAAAAAAGAAATCTTTCTATGCATCCACTGTCCCTAATCGTGCAAGAAAATTTCAATTGACTTGTTGAAGTATTGCAATCACCCTTATCCAAAACGAAATTAAAATCAACTTTTTAGCAGTAACACACTCACATTTTTCATAAAACAAACACATTTCTTTCAGGAATCTACTCTCTGGAACCTAAAACTAATTTTAAAAAAACATCTTTCAAGGCATCCACTGTCCCTAATCGTGCAAGAAAATTTCAATTGACTTGTTGAAATATTGCAATAACCCTTATCCAAAAACGAAATTTAAATCAACTTTTTAGCAGTAACACACTCACATTTTTCATAAAACAAACAAATTTTTTCAGGAATCAACTCTCTGGAACCTAAAACAAATATAAAAAAAACATCTTTCTATGCATCCACTCTCCCTAATCGTGCGAGAAAATTTCAATTAACTTGTTGAAATGATGCAATCATGCCTATCCTGAAGCTACATTTAAATAAACTTTTTAGCAGTAACACACTCATATTTTTCATAAAACAAACACATTTTTTTCAGGAATCAACTCTCTGGAACCTAAAACAAATATAAAAAAAATCTTTCTATGCTTCCACTCTCCCTAATCGTGCAAGAAAATTTCAATTAACTTGTTGAAATGATGCATTCACGCTTATCCTGAAACCAAATTTAAATCAACTTTTTTGCAGTAACACACTCACATTTTTCATGAAACAAATAATTTTTTTTTCAGGAATCCACTCTCTGGAACCTATAACGAATTTGTAAAAAACATCTTTCTAGGCATCCACTCTCCCTAATCTTGCAAGAAAATTTCAATTAACTTGTTGAAATATTGCAATCACCCTTATCCAAAAATGAAATTTAAATCATTTTTTAGCAGTAACACACTCACATTTTTCATAAAACAAACACATTTTTTTCAGGAATCTACTCTCTGGAACCTAAAACTAATTTTAAAAAAACATCTTTCTAGGCATCCACTGTCCCTAATCGTACAAGAAAATTTCAATTGACTAGTTGAAATATTGCAATCACCCTTATTCAAAAACGAAATTTAAATCAACTTTTTAGCAGTAACACCCTCACATTTTTCATAAAACAAACACATTTTTTTCAGGAATCTACTCTCTGAAACCTAATACTAATTTAAAAAAGAAATCTTTCTATGCATCCACTGTCCCTAATCGTGCAAGAAAATTTCAATTGACTTGTTGAAGTATTGCAATCACCCTTATCCAAAAACGATATTTAAATCAACTTTTTTGCAGTAACACACTCACATTTTTCATAAAACAAACAAATTTTTTTCAGGAATCTACTCTCTGGAACCTAAAACTAATTTAAAAAAAACATCTTTCTAGGAATCCACTGTCCCTAATCGTGCAAGAAAATTTAAATTGACTTGTTGAAGTATTGCAATCACCCTTACCCAAAAACGAAATTTCAATCAACTTTTTAGCAGTAACACACTCACATTTTTCATAACACAAACACATTTCTTTCAGGAATCTACTCTCTGGAACCTAAAACAAATATAAAAAAAACATCTTTCTATGCATCCACTCTCCCTAATCGTGCAAGAAAATTTCAATTAACTTGTTGAAATGATGCATTCACGCTTATCCTGAAACTAAATTTAAATCAACTTTTTTGCAGTAACACACTCACATTTTTCATGAAACAAATAATTTTTTTTTCAGGAATCCACTCTCTGGAACCTATAACGAATTTGTAAAAAACATCTTTCTAGGCATCCACTCTCCCTAATCTTGCAAGAAAATTTCAATTAACTTGTTGAAATATTGCAATCACCCTTATCCAAAAACGATATTTAAATCAACTTTTTTGCAGTAACACACTCACATTTTTCATAAAACAAACACATTTTTTTCAGGAATCCACTCTCTGGAACCTAAAACTAATTTTAAAAAAACATCTTTCTAGGCATCCACTGTCCCTAATCGTGCAAGAAAATTTCAATTGACTTGTTGAAATATTGCAATCACCCTTATCCAAAAATGAAATTTAAATCAACTTTTTAGCAGCAACACACTCACATTTTTCATAAAACAAACACATTTTTTTCAGGAATCTACTCTCTGGAACCTAAAACTAATTTTAAAAAAACATCTTTCTAGGCATCCACTGTCCCTAATCGTGCAAGAAAATTTCAATTGACTTGTTGAAATATTGCAATCACCCTTATCCAAAAACGATATTTAAATCAACTTTTTTGCAGTAACACACTCACATTTTTCATAAAACAAACACATTTTTTTCAGGAATCTACTCTCTGAAACCTAATACTAATTTAAAAAAGAAATCTTTCTATGCATCCACTGTCCCTAATCGTGCAAGAAAATTTCAATTGACTTGTTGAAGTATTGCAATCACCCTTATCCAAAAACGATTTAAATCAACTTTTTTGCAGTAACACACTCACATTTTTCATAAAACAAACAAATTTTTTTCAGGAATCTACTCTCTGGAACCTAAAACTAATTTTAAAAAAACATCTTTCTAGGCATCCACTGTCCCTAATCGTGCAAGAAAATTTCAATTGACTTGTTGAAATATTGCAATCACCCTTATCCAAAAACGAAATTTAAATCAACATTTTAGCAGTAACACACTCACATTTTTCATAAAAACAACACATTTTTTTCAGCAATCTACTCTCTGGAACCTAAAACTAATTTAAAAAAAACATCTTTCTAGGAATCCACTGTCCCTAATCGTGCAAGAAAATTTAAATTGACTTGTTGAAGTATTGCAATCACCCTTACCCAAAAACGAAATTTAAATCAACTTTTTAGCAGTAACACACTCACATTTTTCATAAAACAAACACATTTCTTTCAGGAATCTACTCTCTGGAACCTAAAACTAATTTTAAAAAAACATCTTTCTAGGCATCCACTGTCCCTAATCGTGCAAGAAAATTTCAATTGACTTGTTGAAATATTGCAATCACCCTTATCCAAAAACGAAATTTAATTCAACTTTTTAGCAGTAACACACTCACATTTTTCATAAAACAAACAAATTTTTTCAGGAATCAACTCTCTGGAACCTAAAACAAATATAAAAAAAACATCTTTCTATGCATCCACTCTCCCTAATCGTGCAAGAAAATTTCAATTAACTTGTTGAAATGATGCATTCACGCTTATCCTGAAACTAAATTTAAATCAACTTTTTTGCAGTAACACACTCACATTTTTCATGAAACAAATAATTTTTTTTTCAGGAATCCACTCTCTGGAACCTATAACGAATTTGTAAAAAACATCTTTCTAGGCATCCACTCTCCCTAATCTTGCAAGAAAATTTCAATTAACTTGTTGAAATATTGCAATCACCCTTATCCAAAAACGATATTTAAATCAACTTTTTTGCAGTAACACACTCACATTTTTTATAAAACAAACACATTTTTTTCAGGAATCCACTCTCTGGAACCTAAAACTAATTTTAAAAAAACATCTTTCTAGGCATCCACTGTCCCTAATCGTGCAAGAAAATTTCAATTGACTTGTTGAAATATTGCAATCACCCTTATCCAAAAATGAAATTTAAATCAACTTTTTAGCAGCAACACACTCACATTTTTCATAAAACAAACACATTTTTTTCAGGAATCTACTCTCTGGAACCTAAAACTAATTTTAAAAAAACATCTTTCTAGGCATCCACTGTCCCTAATCGTGCAAGAAAATTTCAATTGACTTGTTGAAATATTGCAATCACCCTTATTCAAAAACGAAATTTAAATCAACTTTTTAGCAGTAACACCCTCACATTTTTCATAAAACAAACACATTTTTTTCAGGAATCTACTCTCTGAAACCTAATACTAATTTAAAAAAGAAATCTTTCTATGCATCCACTGTCCCTAATCGTGCAAGAAAATTTCAATTGACTTGTTGAAGTATTGCAATCACCCTTATCCAAAAACGAAATTTAAATCAACTTTTTAGCAGTAACACACTCACATTTTTCATAAAACAAACACATTTTTTTCAGGAATCTACTCTCTGGAACCTAAAACTAATTTTAAAAACACATCTTTCTAGGCATCCACTGTCCCTAATCGTGCAAGAAAATTTCAATTGACTTGTTGAAATATTGCAATCACCCTTATCCAAAAACGAAATTTAAATCAACTTTTTAGCAGTAACACACTCACATTTTTCATAAAACAAACACATTTTTTTCAGGAATCTACTCTCTGAAACCTAAAACTAATTTTAAAAAAAATATCTTTCTAGGCATCCACTCTCCCTAATCTTGCAAGAAAATTTCAATTAACTTGTTGAAATATTGCAATCACCCTTATCCAAAAACGATATTTAAATCAACTTTTTTGCAGTAACACACTCACATTTTTCATAAAACAAACACATTTTTTTCAGGAATCTACTCTCTGGAACCTAAAACTAATTTTAAAAAAACATCTTTCTAGGCATCCACTGTCCCTAATCGTGCAAGAAAATTTATTGTTGACTTGTTGAAATATTGCAATCACCCTTATCCAAAAATTAAATTTAAATCAACTTTTTAGCAGTAACACACTCACATTTTTCATAAAACAAACACATTTTTTTCAGGAATCTACTCTCTGGAACCTAAAACTAATTTTAAAAAAACATCTTTCTAGGCATCCACTGTCCCTAATCGTACAAGAAAATTTCAATTGACTAGTTGAAATATTGCAATCACCCTTATTCAAAAACGAAATTTAAATCAACTTTTTAGCAGTAACACCCTCACATTTTTCATAAAACAAACACATTTTTTTCAGGAATCTACTCTCTGAAACCTAATACTAATTTAAAAAAGAAATCTTTCTATGCATCCACTGTCCCTAATCGTGCAAGAAAATTTCAATTGACTTGTTGAAGTATTGCAATCACCCTTATCCAAAACGAAATTTAAATCAACTTTTTAGCAGTAACACACTCACATTTTTCATAAAACAAACACATTTCTTTCAGGAATCTACTCTCTGGAACCTAAAACTAATTTTAAAAAAAGATCTTTCAAGGCATCCACTGTCCCTAATCGTGCAAGAAAATTTCAATTGACTTGTTGAAATATTGCAATAACCCTTATCCAAAAACGAAATTTAAATCAACTTTTTAGCAGTAACACACTCACATTTTTCATAAAACAAACAAATTTTTTCAGGAATCAACTCTCTGGAACCTAAAACAAATATAAAAAAAACATCTTTCTATGCATCCACTCTCCCTAATCGTGCGAGAAAATTTCAATTAACTTGTTGAAATGATGCAATCATGCCTATCCTGAAGCTACATTTAAATAAACGTTTTAGCAGTAACACACTCATATTTTTCATAAAACAAACACATTTTTTTCAGGAATCAACTCTCTGGAACCTAAAACAAATATAAAAAAAAATCTTTCTATGCTTCCACTCTCCCTAATCGTGCAAGAAAATTTCAATTAACTTGTTGAAATGATGCATTCACGCTTATCCTGAAACCAAATTTAAATCAACTTTTTTGCAGTAACACACTCACATTTTTCATGAAACAAATAATTTTTTTTTCAGGAATCCACTCTCTGGAACCTATAACGAATTTGTAAAAAACATCTTTCTAGGCATCCACTCTCCCTAATCTTGCAAGAAAATTTCAATTAACTTGTTGAAATATTGCAATCACCCTTATCCAAAAATGAAATTTAAATAATTTTTTAGCAGTAACACACTCACATTTTTCATAAAACAAACACATTTTTTTCAGGAATCTACTCTCTGGAACCTAAAACTAATTTAAAAAAAACATCTTTCTAGGCATCCACTGTCCCTAATCGTACAAGAAAATTTCAATTGACTAGTTGAAATATTGCAATCACCCTTATTCAAAAACGAAATTTAAATCAACTTTTTAGCAGTAACACCCTCACATTTTTCATAAAACAAACACATTTTTTTCAGGAATCTACTCTCTGAAACCTAATACTAATTTAAAAAAGAAATCTTTCTATGCATCCACTGTCCCTAATCGTGCAAGAAAATTTCAATTGACTTGTTGAAGTATTGCAATCACCCTTATCCAAAAACGATATTTAAATCAACTTTTTTGCAGTAACACACTCACATTTTTCATAAAACAAACAAATTTTTTTCAGGAATCTACTCTCTGGAACCTAAAACTAATTTTAAAAAAACATCTTTCTAGGCATCCACTGTCCCTAATCGTGCAAGAAAATTTCAATTGACTTGTTGAAATATTGCAATCACCCTTATCCAAAAACGAAATTTAAATCAACATTTTAGCAGTAACACACTCACATTTTTCATAAAAACAACACATTTTTTTCAGGAATCTACTCTCTGGAACCTAAAACTAATTTAAAAAAAACATCTTTCTAGGAATCCACTGTCCCTAATCGTGCAAGAAAATTTAAATTGACTTGTTGAAGTATTGCAATCACCCTTACCCAAAAACGAAATTTAAATCAACTTTTTAGCAGTAACACACTCACATTTTTCATAACACAAACACATTTCTTTCAGGAATCTACTCTCTGGAACCTAAAACTAATTTTAAAAAAACATCTTTCTAGGCATCCACTGTCCCTAATCGTGCAAGAAAATTTCAATTGACTTGTTGAAATATTGCAATCACCCTTATCCAAAAACGAAATTTAATTCAACTTTTTAGCAGTAACACACTCACATTTTTCATAAAACAAACACATTTTTTCAGGAATCAACTCTCTGGAACCTAAAACAAATATAAAAAAAACATCTTTCTATGCATCCACTCTCCCTAATCGTGCAAGAAAATTTCAATTAACTTGTTGAAATGATGCATTCACGCTTATCCTGAAACTAAATTTAAATCAACTTTTTTGCAGTAACACACTCACATTTTTCATGAAACAAATAATTTTTTTTTCAGGAATCCACTCTCTGGAACCTATAACGAATTTGTAAAAAACATCTTTCTAGGCATCCACTCTCCCTAATCTTGCAAGAAAATTTCAATTAACTTGTTGAAATATTGCAATCACCCTTATCCAAAAACGATATTTAAATCAACTTTTTTGCAGTAACACACTCACATTTTTCATAAAACAAACACATTTTTTTCAGGAATCCACTCTCTGGAACCTAAAACTAATTTTAAAAAAACATCTTTCTAGGCATCCACTGTCCCTAATCGTGCAAGAAAATTTCAATTGACTTGTTGAAATATTGCAATCACCCTTATCCAAAAATGAAATTTAAATCAACTTTTTAGCAGCAACACACTCACATTTTTCATAAAACAAACACATTTTTTTCAGGAATCTACTCTCTGGAACCTAAAACTAATTTAAAAAAAACATCTTTCTAGGCATCCACTGTCCCTAATCGTGCAAGAAAATTTCAATTGACTTGTTGAAATATTGCAATCACCCTTATCCAAAAACGATATTTAAATCAACTTTTTTGCAGTAACACACTCACATTTTTCATAAAACAAACGCATTTTTTTCAGGAATCTACTCTCTGAAACCTAATACTAATTTAAAAAAGAAATCTTTCTATGCATCCACTGTCCCTAATCGTGCAAGAAAATTTCAATTGACTTGTTGAAGTATTGCAATCACCCTTATCCAAAAACGATATTTAAATCAACTTTTTTGCAGTAACACACTCACATTTTTCATAAAACAAACAAATTTTTTTCAGGAATCTACTCTCTGGAACCTAAAACTAATTTTAAAAAAACATCTTTCTAGGCATCCACTGTCCCTAATCGTGCAAGAAAATTTCAATTGACTTGTTGAAATATTGCAATCACCCTTATCCAAAAACGAAATTTAAATCAACATTTTAGCAGTAACACACTCA
The DNA here is from genome assembly GCF_964263255.1 of Lissotriton vulgaris. Lineage (NCBI taxonomy): Eukaryota > Metazoa > Chordata > Amphibia > Caudata > Salamandridae > Lissotriton > Lissotriton vulgaris. Next base: position 326,212 of record NW_028247857.1, read on the forward strand.
CATTTTTCATAAAAACAACACATTTTTTTCAGGAATCTACTCTCTGGAACCTAAAACTAATTTAAAAAAAACATCTTTCTAGGAATCCACTGTCCCTAATCGTGCAAGAAAATTTAAATTGACTTGTTGAAGTATTGCAATCACCCTTACCCAAAAACGAAATTTAAATCAACTTTTTAGCAGTAACACACTCACATTTTTCATAAAACAAACACATTTCTTTCAGGAATCTACTCTCTGGAACCTAAAACTAATTTTAAAAAAACATATTTCTAGGCATCCACTGTCCCTAATCGTGCAAGAAAATTTCAATTGACTTGTTGAAATATTGCAATCACCCTTATCCAAAAACGAAATTTAATTCAACTTTTTAGCAGTAACACACTCACATTTTTCATAAAACAAACAAATTTTTCAGGAATCAACTCTCTGGAACCTAAAACAAATATAAAAAAAACATCTTTCTATGCATCCACTCTCCCTAATCGTGCAAGAAAATTTCAATTAACTTGTTGAAATGATGCATTCACGCTTATCCTGAAACTAAATTTAAATCAACTTTTTTGCAGTAACACACTCACTTTTTTCATGAAACAAATAATTTTTTTTTCAGGAATCCACTCTCTGGAACCTATAACGAATTTGTAAAAAACATCTTTCTAGGCATCCACTCTCCCTAATCTTGCAAGAAAATTTCAATTAACTTGTTGAAATATTGCAATCACCCTTATCCAAAAACGATATTTAAATCAACTTTTTTGCAGTAACACACTCACATTTTTTATAAAACAAACACATTTTTTTCAGGAATCCACTCTCTGGAACCTAAAACTAATTTTAAAAAAACATCTTTCTAGGCATCCACTGTCCCTAATCGTGCAAGAAAATTTCAATTGACTTGTTGAAATATTGCAATCACCCTTATCCAAAAATGAAATTTAAATCAACTTTTTAGCAGCAACACACTCACATTTTTCATAAAACAAACACATTTTTTTCAGGAATCTACTCTCTGGAACCTAAAACTAATTTTAAAAAAACATCTTTCTAGGCATCCACTGTCCCTAATCGTGCAAGAAAATTTCAATTGACTTGTTGAAATATTGCAATCACCCTTATTCAAAAACGAAATTTAAATCAACTTTTTAGCGGTAACACCCTCACATTTTTCATAAAACAAACACATTTTTTTCAGGAATCTACTCTCTGAAACCTAATACTAATTTAAAAAAGAAATCTTTCTATGCATCCACTGTCCCTAATCGTGCAAGAAAATTTCAATTGACTTGTTGAAGTATTGCAATCACCCTTATCCAAAAACGAAATTTAAATCAACTTTTTAGCAGTAACACACTCACATTTTTCATAAAACAAACACATTTTTTTCAGGAATCTACTCTCTGGAACCTAAAACTAATTTTAAAAACACATCTTTCTAGGCATCCACTGTCCCTAATCGTGCAAGAAAATTTCAATTGACTTGTTGAAATATTGCAATCACCCTTATCCAAAAACGAAATTTAAATCAACTTTTTAGCAGTAACACACTCACATTTTTCATAAAACAAACACATTTTTTTCAGGAATCTACTCTCTGAAACCTAAAACTAATTTTAAAAAAAATATCTTTCTAGGCATCCACTGTCCCTAATCGTGCAAGAAAATTTCAATTGACTTGTTGAAATATTGCAATCACCCTTATTCAAAAACGAAATTTAAATCAACTTTTTAGCAGTAACACCCTCACATTTTTCATAAAACAAACACATTTTTTTCAGGAATCTACTCTCTGAAACCTAAAACTAATTAAAAAAAACATCTTTCTAGGCATCCACTCTCCCTAATCTTCCAAGAAAATTTCAATTAACTAGTTGAAATAATGCAATCATGCCTATCCTGAAGCTACATTTAAATAAACTTTTTAGCAGTAACACACTCATATTTTTCATAAAACAAACACATTTTTTTCAGGAATCAACTCTCTGGAACCTAAAACAAATATAAAAAAAACATCTTTCTATGCTTCCACTCTCCATAATCGTGCAAGAAAATTTCAATTAACTTGTTGAAATGATGCATTCACGCTTATCCTGAAACCAAATTTAAATCAACTTTTTTGCGGTAACACACTCACATTTTTCATGAAACAAATAATTTTTTTTTCAGGAATCCACTCTCTGGAACCTATAACGAATTTGTAAAAAACATCTTTCTAGGCATCCACTCTCCCTAATCTTGCAAGAAAATTTCAATTAACTTGTTGAAATATTGCAATCACCCTTATCCAAAAATGAAATTTAAATCATTTTTTAGCAGTAACACACTCACATTTTTCATAAAACAAACACATTTTTTTCAGGAATCTACTCTCTGGAACCTAAAACTAATTTTAAAAAAACATCTTTCTAGGCATCCACTGTCCCTAATCGTACAAGAAAATTTCAATTGACTAGTTGAAATATTGCAATCACCCTTATTCAAAAACGAAATTTAAATCAACTTTTTAGCAGTAACACCCTCACATTTTTCATAAAACAAACACATTTTTTTCAGGAATCTACTCTCTGAAACCTAATACTAATTTAAAAAAGAAATCTTTCTATGCATCCACTGTCCCTAATCGTGCAAGAAAATTTCAATTGACTTGTTGAAGTATTGCAATCACCCTTATCCAAAAACGATATTTAAATCAACTTTTTTGCAGTAACACACTCACATTTTTCATAAAACAAACAAATTTTTTTCAGGAATCTACTCTCTGGAACCTAAAACTAATTTTAAAAAAACATCTTTCTAGGCATCCACTGTCCCTAATCGTGCAAGAAAATTTCAATTGACTTGTTGAAATATTGCAATCACCCTTATCCAAAAACGAAATTTAAATCAACATTTTAGCAGTAACACACTCACATTTTTCATAAAAACAACACATTTTTTTCAGGAATCTACTCTCTGGAACCTAAAACTAATTTAAAAAAAACATCTTTCTAGGAATCCACTGTCCCTAATCGTGCAAGAAAATTTAAATTGACTTGTTGAAGTATTGCAATCACCCTTACCCAAAAACGAAATTTAAATCAACTTTTTAGCAGTAACACACTCACATTTTTCATAACACAAACACATTTCTTTCAGGAATCTACTCTCTGGAACCTAAAACTAATTTTAAAAAAACATCTTTCTAGGCATCCACTGTCCCTAATCGTGCAAGAAAATTTCAATTGACTTGTTGAAATATTGCAATCACCCTTATCCAAAAACGAAATTTAATTCAACTTTTTAGCAGTAACACACTCACATTTTTCATAAAACAAACACATTTTTTCAGGAATCAACTCTCTGGAACCTAAAACAAATATAAAAAAAACATCTTTCTATGCATCCACTCTCCCTAATCGTGCAAGAAAATTTCAATTAACTTGTTGAAATGATGCATTCACGCTTATCCTGAAACTAAATTTAAATCAACTTTTTTGCAGTAACACACTCACATTTTTCATGAAACAAATAATTTTTTTTTCAGGAATCCACTCTCTGGAACCTATAACGAATTTGTAAAAAACATCTTTCTAGGCATCCACTCTCCCTAATCTTGCAAGAAAATTTCAATTAACTTGTTGAAATATTGCAATCACCCTTATCCAAAAACGATATTTAAATCAACTTTTTTGCAGTAACACACTCACATTTTTCATAAAACAAACACATTTTTTTCAGGAATCCACTCTCTGGAACCTAAAACTAATTTTAAAAAAACATCTTTCTAGGCATCCACTGTCCCTAATCGTGCAAGAAAATTTCAATTTACTTGTTGAAATATTGCAATCACCCTTATCCAAAAATGAAATTTAAATCAACTTTTTAGCAGCAACACACTCACATTTTTCATAAAACAAACACATTTTTTTCAGGAATCTACTCTCTGGAACCTAAAACTAATTTTAAAAAAACATCTTTCTAGGCATCCACTGTCCCTAATCGTGCAAGAAAATTTCAATTGACTTGTTGAAATATTGCAATCACCCTTATCCAAAAACGATATTTAAATCAACTTTTTTGCAGTAACACACTCACATTTTTCATAAAACAAACACATTTTTTTCAGGAATCTACTCTCTGAAACCTAATACTAATTTAAAAAAGAAATCTTTCTATGCATCCACTGTCCCTAATCGTGCAAGAAAATTTCAATTGACTTGTTGAAGTATTGCAATCACCCTTATCCAAAAACGATATTTAAATCAACTTTTTTGCAGTAACACACTCACATTTTTCATAAAACAAACAAATTTTTTTCAGGAATCTACTCTCTGGAACCTAAAACTAATTTTTAAAAAACATCTTTCTAGGCATCCACTGTCCCTAATCGTGCAAGAAAATTTCAATTGACTTGTTGAAATATTGCAATCACCCTTATCCAAAAACGAAATTTAAATCAACATTTTAGCAGTAACACACTCACATTTTTCATAAAAACAACACATTTTTTTCAGGAATCTACTCTCTGGAACTTAAAACTAATTTAAAAAAAACATCTTTCTAGGAATCCACTGTCCCTAATCGTGCAAGAAAATTTAAATTGACTTGTTGAAGTATTGCAATCACCCTTACCCAAAAACGAAATTTAAATCAACTTTTTAGCAGTAACACACTCACATTTTTCATAAAACAAACACATTTCTTTCAGGAATCTACTCTCTGGAACCTAAAACTAATTTTAAAAAAACATCTTTCTAGGCATCCACTGTCCCTAATCGTGCAAGAAAATTTCAATTGACTTGTTGAAATATTGCAATCACCCTTATCCAAAAACGAAATTTAATTCAACTTTTTAGCAGTAACACACTCACATTTTTCATAAAACAAACAAATTTTTTCAGGAATCAACTCTCTGGAACCTAAAACAAATATAAAAAAGACATCTTTCTATGCATCCACTCTCCCTAATCGTGCAAGAAAATTTCAATTAACTTGTTGAAATGATGCATTCACGCTTATCCTGAAACTAAATTTAAATCAACTTTTTTGCAGTAACACACTCACATTTTTCATGAAACAAATAATTTTTTTTTCAGGAATCCACTCTCTGGAACCTATAACGAATTTGTAAAAAACATCTTTCTAGGCATCCACTCTCCCTAATCTTGCAAGAAAATTTCAATTAACTTGTTGAAATATTGCAATCACCCTTATCCAAAAACAATATTTAAATCAACTTTTTTGCAGTAACACACTCACATTTTTCATAAAACAAACACATTTTTTTCAGGAATCCACTCTCTGGAACCTAAAACTAATTTTAAAAAAACATCTTTCTAGGCATCCACTGTCCCTAATCGTGCAAGAAAATTTCAATTGACTTGTTGAAATATTGCAATCACCCTTATCCAAAAATGAAATTTAAATCAACTTTTTAGCAGCAACACACTCACATTTTTCATAAAACAAACACATTTTTTTCAGGAATCTACTCTCTGGAACCTAAAACTAATTTTAAAAAAACATCTTTCTAGGCATCCACTGTCCCTAATCGTGCAAGAAAATTTCAATTGACTTGTTGAAATATTGCAATCACCCTTATTCAAAAACGAAATTTAAATCAACTTTTTAGCAGTAACACCCTCACATTTTTCATAAAACAAACACATTTTTTTCAGGAATCTACTCTCTGAAACCTAATACTAATTTAAAAAAGAAATCTTTCTATGCATCCACTGTCCCTAATCGTGCAAGAAAATTTCAATTGACTTGTTGAAATATTGCAATCACCCTTATCCAAAAACGAAATTTAATTCAACTTTTTAGCAGTAACACACTCACATTTTTCATAAAACAAACACATTTTTTCAGGAATCAACTCTCTGGAACCTAAAACAAATATAAAAAAAACATCTTTCTATGCATCCACTCTCCCTAATCGTGCAAGAAAATTTCAATTAACTTGTTGAAATGATGCATTCACGCTTATCCTGAAACTAAATTTAAATCAACTTTTTTGCAGTAACACACTCACATTTTTCATGAAACAAATAATTTTTTTTTCAGGAATCCACTCTCTGGAACCTATAACGAATTTGTAAAAAACATCTTTCTAGGCATCCACTCTCCCTAATCTTGCAAGAAAATTTCAATTAACTTGTTGAAATATTGCAATCACCCTTATCCAAAAACGATATTTAAATCAACTTTTTTGCAGTAACACACTCACATTTTTCATAAAACAAACACATTTTTTTCAGGAATCCACTCTCTGGAACCTAAAACTAATTTTAAAAAAACATCTTTCTAGGCATCCACTGTCCCTAATCGTGCAAGAAAATTTCAATTTACTTGTTGAAATATTGCAATCACCCTTATCCAAAAATGAAATTTAAATCAACTTTTTAGCAGCAACACACTCACATTTTTCATAAAACAAACACATTTTTTTCAGGAATCTACTCTCTGGAACCTAAAACTAATTTTAAAAAAACATCTTTCTAGGCATCCACTGTCCCTAATCGTGCAAGAAAATTTCAATTGACTTGTTGAAATATTGCAATCACCCTTATCCAAAAACGATATTTAAATCAACTTTTTTGCAGTAACACACTCACATTTTTCATAAAACAAACACATTTTTTTCAGGAATCTACTCTCTGAAACCTAATACTAATTTAAAAAAGAAATCTTTCTATGCATCCACTGTCCCTAATCGTGCAAGAAAATTTCAATTGACTTGTTGAAGTATTGCAATCACCCTTATCCAAAAACGATATTTAAATCAACTTTTTTGCAGTAACACACTCACATTTTTCATAAAACAAACAAATTTTTTTCAGGAATCTACTCTCTGGAACCTAAAACTAATTTTAAAAAAACATCTTTCTAGGCATCCACTGTCCCTAATCGTGCAAGAAAATTTCAATTGACTTGTTGAAATATTGCAATCACCCTTATCCAAAAACGAAATTTAAATCAACATTTTAGCAGTAACACACTCACATTTTTCATAAAAACAACACATTTTTTTCAGGAATCTACTCTCTGGAACTTAAAACTAATTTAAAAAAAACATCTTTCTAGGAATCCACTGTCCCTAATCGTGCAAGAAAATTTAAATTGACTTGTTGAAGTATTGCAATCACCCTTACCCAAAAACGAAATTTAAATCAACTTTTTAGCAGTAACACACTCACATTTTTCATAAAACAAACACATTTCTTTCAGGAATCTACTCTCTGGAACCTAAAACTAATTTTAAAAAAACATCTTTCTAGGCATCCACTGTCCCTAATCGTGCAAGAAAATTTCAATTGACTTGTTGAAATATTGCAATCACCCTTATCCAAAAACGAAATTTAATTCAACTTTTTAGCAGTAACACACTCACATTTTTCATAAAACAAACAAATTTTTTCAGGAATCAACTCTCTGGAACCTAAAACAAATATAAAAAAGACATCTTTCTATGCATCCACTCTCCCTAATCGTGCAAGAAAATTTCAATTAACTTGTTGAAATGATGCATTCACGCTTATCCTGAAACTAAATTTAAATCAACTTTTTTGCAGTAACACACTCACATTTTTCATGAAACAAATAATTTTTTTTTCAGGAATCCACTCTCTGGAACCTATAACGAATTTGTAAAAAACATCTTTCTAGGCATCCACTCTCCCTAATCTTGCAAGAAAATTTCAATTAACTTGTTGAAATATTGCAATCACCCTTATCCAAAAACAATATTTAAATCAACTTTTTTGCAGTAACACACTCACATTTTTCATAAAACAAACACATTTTTTTCAGGAATCCACTCTCTGGAACCTAAAACTAATTTTAAAAAAACATCTTTCTAGGCATCCACTGTCCCTAATCGTGCAAGAAAATTTCAATTGACTTGTTGAAATATTGCAATCACCCTTATCCAAAAATGAAATTTAAATCAACTTTTTAGCAGCAACACACTCACATTTTTCATAAAACAAACACATTTTTTTCAGGAATCTACTCTCTGGAACCTAAAACTAATTTTAAAAAAACATCTTTCTATGCATCCACTGTCCCTAATCGTGCAAGAAAATTTCAATTGACTTGTTGAAGTATTGCAATCACCCTTATCCAAAAACGAAATTTAAATCAACTTTTTAGCAGTAACACACTCACATTTTTCATAAAACAAACAAATTTTTTTCAGGAATCTACTCTCTGGAACCTAAAACTAATTTTAAAAACACATCTTTCTAGGCATCCACTGTCCCTAATCGTGCAAGAAAATTTCAATTGACTTGTTGAAATATTGCAATCACCCTTATCCAAAAACGAAATTTAAATCAACTTTTTAGCAGTAACACACTCATATTTTTCATAAAACAAACACATTTTTTTCAGGAATCAACTCTCTGGAACCTAAAACAAATATAAAAAAAACATCTTTCTATGCTTCCACTCTCCCTAATCGTGCAAGAAAATTTCAATTAACTTGTTGAAATGATGCATTCACGCTTATCCTGAAACCAAATTTAAATCAACTTTTTTGCAGTAACACACTCACATTTTTCATGAAACAAATAATTTTTTTTTCAGGAATCCACTCTCTGGAACCTATAACGAATTTGTAAAAAACATCTTTCTAGGCATCCACTCTCCCTAATCTTGCAAGAAAATTTCAATTAACTTGTTGAAATATTGCAATCACCCTTATCCAAAAATGAAATTTAAATCATTTTTTAGCAGTAACACACTCACATTTTTCATAAAACAAACACATTTTTTTCAGGAATCTACTATCTGGAACCTAAAACTAATTTAAAAAAAACATCTTTCTAGGCATCCACTGTCCCTAATCGTACAAGAAAATTTCAATTGACTAGTTGAAATATTGCAATCACCCTTATTCAAAAACGAAATTTAAATCAACTTTTTAGCAGTAACACCCTCACATTTTTCATAAAACAAACACATTTTTTTCAGGAATCTACTCTCTGAAACCTAATACTAATTTAAAAAAGAAATCTTTCTATGCATCCACTGTCCCTAATCGTGCAAGAAAATTTCAATTGACTTGTTGAAGTATTGCAATCACCCTTATCCAAAAACGATATTTAAATCAACTTTTTTGCAGTAACACACTCACATTTTTCATAAAACAAACAAATTTTTTTCAGGAATCTACTCTCTGGAACCTAAAACTAATTTTAAAAAAACATCTTTCTAGGCATCCACTGTCCCTAATCGTGCAAGAAAATTTCAATTGACTTGTTGAAATATTGCAATCACCCTTATCCAAAAACGAAATTTAAATCAACATTTTAGCAGTAACACACTCACATTTTTCATAAAAACAACACATTTTTTTCAGGAATCTACTCTCTGGAACCTAAAACTAATTTAAAAAAAACATCTTTCTAGGAATCCACTGTCCCTAATCGTGCAAGAAAATTTAAATTGACTTGTTGAAGTATTGCAATCACCCTTACCCAAAAACGAAATTTAAATCAACTTTTTAGCAGTAACACACTCACATTTTTCATAACACAAACACATTTCTTTCAGGAATCTACTCTCTGGAACCTAAAACTAATTTTAAAAAAACATCTTTCTAGGCATCCACTGTCCCTAATCGTGCAAGAAAATTTCAATTGACTTGTTGAAATATTGCAATCACCCTTATCCAAAAACGAAATTTAATTCAACTTTTTAGCAGTAACACACTCACATTTTTCATAAAACAAACACATTTTTTCAGGAATCAACTCTCTGGAACCTAAAACAAATATAAAAAAAACATCTTTCTATGCATCCACTCTCCCTAATCGTGCAAGAAAATTTCAATTAACTTGTTGAAATGATGCATTCACGCTTATCCTGAAACTAAATTTAAATCAACTTTTTTGCAGTAACACACTCACATTTTTCATGAAACAAATAATTTTTTTTTCAGGAATCCACTCTCTGGAACCTATAACGAATTTGTAAAAAACATCTTTCTAGGCATCCACTCTCCCTAATCTTGCAAGAAAATTTCAATTAACTTGTTGAAATATTGCAATCACCCTTATCCAAAAACGATATTTAAATCAACTTTTTTGCAGTAACACACTCACATTTTTCATAAAACAAACACATTTTTTTCAGGAATCCACTCTCTGGAACCTAAAACTAATTTTAAAAAAACATCTTTCTAGGCATCCACTGTCCCTAATCGTGCAAGAAAATTTCAATTGACTTGTTGAAATATTGCAATCACCCTTATCCAAAAATGAAATTTAAATCAACTTTTTAGCAGCAACACACTCACATTTTTCATAAAACAAACACATTTTTTTCAGGAATCTACTCTCTGGAACCTAAAACTAATTTTAAAAAAACATCTTTCTAGGCATCCACTGTCCCTAATCGTGCAAGAAAATTTCAATTGACTTGTTGAAATATTGCAATCACCCTTATCCAAAAACGATATTTAAATCAACTTTTTTGCAGTAACACACTCACATTTTTCATAAAACAAACACATTTTTTTCAGGAATCTACTCTCTGAAACCTAATACTAATTTAAAAAAGAAATCTTTCTATGCATCCACTGTCCCTAATCGTGCAAGAAAATTTCAATTGACTTGTTGAAGTATTGCAATCACCCTTATCCAAAAACGATATTTAAATCAACTTTTTTGCAGTAACACACTCACATTTTTCATAAAACAAACAAATTTTTTTCAGGAATCTACTCTCTGGAACCTAAAACTAATTTTAAAAAAACATCTTTCTAGGCATCCACTGTCCCTAATCGTGCAAGAAAATTTCAATTGACTTGTTGAAATATTGCAATCACCCTTATCCAAAAACGAAATTTAAATCAACATTTTAGCAGTAACACACTCACATTTTTCATAAAAACAACACATTTTTTTCAGGAATCTACTCTCTGGAACCTAAAACTAATTTAAAAAAAACATCTTTCTAGGAATCCACTGTCCCTAATCGTGCAAGAAAATTTAAATTGACTTGTTGAAGTATTGCAATCACCCTTACCCAAAAACGAAATTTAAATCAACTTTTTAGCAGTAACACACTCAAATTTTTCATAAAACAAACACATTTCTTTCAGGAATCTACTCTCTGAAACCTAAAACTAATTTTAAAAAAATATCTTTCTAGGCATCCACTGTCCCTAATCGTGCAAGAAAATTTCAATTGACTTGTTGAAATATTGCAATCACCCTTATCCAAAAATGAAATTTAAATCAACTTTTTAGCAGCAACACACTCACATTTTTCATAAAACAAACACATTTTTGCAGGAATCTACTCTCTGGAACCTAAAACTAATTTTAAAAAAACATCTTTCTAGGCATCCACTGTCCCTAATCGTGCAAGAAAATTTCAATTGACTTGTTGAAATATTGCAATCACCCTTATTCAAAAACGAAATTTAAATCAACTTTTTAGCAGTAACACCCTCACATTTTTCATAAAACAAACACATTTTTTTCAGGAATCTACTCTCTGAAACCTAATACTAATTTAAAAAAGAAATCTTTCTATGCATCCACTGTCCCTAATCGTGCAAGAAAATTTCAATTGACTTGTTGAAGTATTGCAATCACCCTTATCCAAAAACGAAATTTAAATCAACTTTTTAGCAGTAACACACTCACATTTTTCATAAAACAAACACATTTTTTTCAGGAATCTACTCTCTGGAACCTAAAACTAATTTTAAAAACACATCTTTCTAGGCATCCACTGTCCCTAATCGTGCAAGAAAATTTCAATTGACTTGTTGAAATATTGCAATCACCCTTATCCAAAAACGAAATTTAAATCAACTTTTTAGCAGTAACACACTCACATTTTTCATAAAACAAACACATTTTTTTCAGGAATCTACTCTCTGAAACCTAAAACTAATTTTAAAAAAATATCTTTCTAGGCATCCACTGTCCCTAATCGTGCAAGAAAATTTCAATTGACTTGTTGAAATATTGCAATCACCCTTATTCAAAAACGAAATTTAAATCAACTTTTTAGCAGTAACACCCTCACATTTTTCATAAAACAAACACATTTTTTTCAGGAATCTACTCTCTGAAACCTAAAACTAATTAAAAAAAACATCTTTCTAGGCATCCACTCTCCCTAATCTTCCAAGAAAATTTCAATTAACTAGTTGAAATAATGCAATCATGCCTATCCTGAAGCTACATTTAAATAAACTTTTTAGCAGTAACACACTCATATTTTTCATAAAACAAACACATTTTTTTCAGGAATCAACTCTCTGGAACCTAAAACAAATATAAAAAAAACATCTTTCTATGCTTCCACTCTCCCTAATCGTGCAAGAAAATTTCAATTAACTTGTTGAAATGATGCATTCACGCTTATCCTGAAACCAAATTTAAATCAACTTTTTTGCAGTAACACACTCACATTTTTCATGAAACAAATAATTTTTTTTTCAGGAATCCACTCTCTGGAACCTATAACGAATTTGTAAAAAACATCTTTCTAGGCATCCACTCTCCCTAATCTTGCAAGAAAATTTCAATTGACTTGTTGAAATATTGCAATCACCCTTATCCAAAAATGAAATTTAAATCAATTTTTTAGCAGTAACACACTCACATTTTTCATAAAACAAACACATTTTTTTCAGGAATCTACTCTCTGGAACCTAAAACTAATTTTAAAAAAACATCTTTCTAGGCATCCACTGTCCCTAATCGTACAAGAAAATTTCAATTGACTAGTTGAAATATTGCAATCACCCTTATTCAAAAACGAAATTTAAATCAACTTTTTAGCAGTAACACCCTCACATTTTTCATAAAACAAACACATTTTTTTCAGGAATCTACTCTCTGAAACCTAATACTAATTTAAAAAAGAAATCTTTCTATGCATCCACTGTCCCTAATCGTGCAAGAAAATTTCAATTGACTTGTTGAAGTATTGCAATCACCCTTATCCAAAAACGATATTTAAATCAACTTTTTTGCAGTAACACACTCACATTTTTCATAAAACAAACAACTTTTTTTCAGGAATCTACTCTCTGGAACCTAAAACTAATTTTAAAAAAACATCTTTCTAGGCATCCACTGTCCCTAATCGTGCAAGAAAATTTCAATTGACTTGTTGAAATATTGCAATCACCCTTATCCAAAAACGAAATTTAAATCAACATTTTAGCAGTAACACACTCACATTTTTCATAAAAACAACACATTTTTTTCAGGAATCTACTCTCTGGAACCTAAAACTAATTTAAAAAAAACATCTTTCTAGGAATCCACTGTCCCTAATCGTGCAAGAAAATTTCAATTGACTTGTTGAAATATTGCAATCACCCTTATTCAAAAACGAAATTTAAATCAACTTTTTAGCAGTAACACACTCACATTTTTCATAAAACAAACACATTTTTTTCAGGAATCTACTCTCTGGAACCTAAAACTAATTTTAAAAAAACATCTTTCTAGGCATCCACTGTCCCTAATCGTACAAGAAAATTTCAATTGACTTGTTGAAATATTGCAATCACCCTTATTCAAATACGAAATTTAAATCAACTTTTTAGCAGTAACACCCTCACATTTTTCATAAAACAAACACATTTTTTTCAGGAATCTACTCTCTGAAACCTAATACTAATTTAAAAAAGAAATCTTTCTATGCATCCACTGTCCCTAATCGTGCAAGAAAATTTCAATTGACTTGTTGAAGTATTGCAATCACCCTTATCCAAAAACGAAATTTAAATCAACTTTTTAGCAGTAACACACTCACATTTTTCATAAAACAAACACATTTTTTTCAGGAATCTACTCTCTGAAACCTAATACTAATTTAAAAAAGAAATCTTTCTATGCATCCACTGTCCCTAATCGTGCAAGAAAATTTCAATTGACTTGTTGAAGTATTGCAATCACCCTTATCCAAAAACGAAATTTAAATCAACTTTTTAGCAGTAACACACTCACATTTTTCATAAAACAAACACATTTTTTTCAGGAATCTACTCTCTGGAACCTAAAACTAATTTAAAAAAAACATCTTTCTAGGCATCCACTGTCCCTAATCGTGCAAGAAAATTTCAATTGACTTGTTGAAGTATTGCAATCACCCTTAGCCAAAAACGAAATTTAAATCAACTTTTTAGCAGTAACACACTCACATTTTTCATAAAACAAACACATTTTTTCAGGAATCTACTCTCTGGAACCTAAAACTAATTTTAAAAAAACATCTTTCTAGGCATCCACTGTCCCTAATCGTGCAAGAAAATTTCAATTGACTTGTTGAAATATTGCAATCACCCTTATCCAAAAACGAAATTTAAATCAACTTTTTAGCAGTAACACACTCACATTTTTCATAAAACAAACACATTTTTTCAGGAATCAACTCTCTGGAACCTAAAACAAATATAAAAAAAACATCTTTCTATGCATCCACTCTCCCTAATCGTGCAAGAAAATTTCAATTAACTTGTTGAAATGATGCATTCACGCTTATCCTGAAACCAAATTTAAATCAACTTTTTTGCAGTAACACACTCACATTTTTCATGAAACAAATATTTTTTTTTTCAGGAATCCACTCTCTGGAACCTATAACGAATTTTAAAAAAACATCTTTCTAGGCATCCACTGTCCCTAATCGTGCAAGAAAATTTCAATTGACTTGTTGAAATATTGCAATCACCCTTATCCAAAAATGAAATTTAATTCAACTTTTTAGCAGCAACACACTCACATTTTTCATAAAACAAACACATTTTTTTCAGGAATCTACTCTCTGGAACCTAAAACTAATTTTAAAAAAACATCTTTCTAGGCATCCACTGTCCCTAATCGTGCAAGAAAATTTCAATTGACTTGTTGAAATATTGCAATCACCCTTATTCAAAAACGAAATTTAAATCAACTTTTTAGCAGTAACACCCTCACATTTTTCATAAAACAAACACATTTTTTTCAGGAATCTACTCTCTGAAACCTAATACTAATTTAAAAAAGAAATCTTTCTATGCATCCACTGTCCCTAATCGTGCAAGAAAATTTCAATTGACTTGTTGAAGTATTGCAATCACCCTTATCCAAAAACGAAATTTAAATCAACTTTTTAGCAGTAACACACTCACATTTTTCATAAAACAAACACATTTTTTTCAGGAATCTACTCTCTGGAACCTAAAACTAATTTTAAAAACACATCTTTCTAGGCATCCACTCTCCCTAATCTTGCAAGAAAATTTCACTTAACTTGTTGAAATATTGCAATCACCCTTATCCAAAAACGATATTTAAATCAACTTTTTTGCAGTAACACACTCACATTTTTCATAAAACAAACACATTTTTTTCAGGAATCTACTCTCTGGAACCTAAAACTAATTTTAAAAACACATCTTTCTAGGCATCCACTGTCCCTAATCGTGCAAGAAAATTTCAATTGACTTGTTGAAATATTGCAATCACCCTTATCCAAAAATGAAATTTAAATCAACTTTTTAGCAGTAACACACTCACATTTTTCATAAAACAAACACATTTTTTTCAGGAATCTACTCTCTGGAACCTAAAACTAATTTTAAAAAAACATCTTTCTAGGCATCCACTGTCCCTAATCGTACAAGAAAATTTCAATTGACTTGTTGAAATATTGCAATCACCCTTATTCAAAAACGAAATTTAAATCAACTTTTTAGCAGTAACACCCTCACATTTTTCATAAAACAAACACATTTTTTTCAGGAATCTACTCTCTGGAACCTAAAACTAATTTTAAAAACACATCTTTCTAGGCATCCACTGTCCCTAATCGTGCAAGAAAATTTCAATTGACTTGTTGAAATATTGCAATCACCCTTATCCAAAAATGAAATTTAAATCAACTTTTTAGCAGTAACACACTCACATTTTTCATAAAACAAACACATTTTTTTCAGGAATCTACTCTCTGGAACCTAAAACTAATTTTAAAAAAACATCTTTCTAGGCATCCACTGTCCCTAATCGTACAAGAAAATTTCAATTGACTTGTTGAAATATTGCAATCACCCTTATTCAAAAACGAAATTTAAATCAACTTTTTAGCAGTAACACACTCACATTTTTCATAAAACAAACACATTTTTTTCAGGAATCTACTCTCTGGAACCTAAAACTAATTTTAAAAAAACATCTTTCTAGGCATCCACTGTCCCTAATCGTGCAAGAAAATTTCAATTGACTTGTTGAAATATTGCAATCACCCTTATCCAAAAACGAAATTTAAATCAACTTTTTAGCAGTAACACACTCACATTTTTCATAAAACAAACACATTTTTTCAGGAATCAACTCTCTGGAACCTAAAACAAATATAAAAAAAACATCTTTCTATGCATCCACTCTCCCTAATCGTGCAAGAAAATTTCAATTAACTAGTTGAAATAATGCAATCATGCCTATCCTGAAGCTAAATTTAAATAAACTTTTTAGCAGTAACACACTCACATTTTTCATAAAACAAACACATTTTTTTCAGGAATCAACTCTCTGGAACCTAAAACAAATATAAAAAAAAATCTTTCTATGCATCCACTCTCCCTAATCGTGCAAGAAAATTTCAATTAACTTGTTGAAATGATGCATTCATGCTTATCCTGAAACTAAATTTAAATCAACTTTTTTGCAGTAACACACTCACATTTTTCATGAAACAAATAATTTTTTTTTCAGGAATCCACTCTCTGGAACCTATAACGAATTTGTAAAAAACATCTTTCTAGGCATCCACTCTCCCTAATCTTGCAAGAAAATTTCAATTAACTTGTTGAAATATTGCAATCACCTTTATCCAAAAACGATATTTAAATCAACTTTTTTGCAGTAACACACTCACATTTTTCATAAAACAAACACATTTTTTTCAGGAATCTACTCTCTGGAACCTAAAACTAATTTTAAAAAAACATCTTTCTAGGCATCCACTGTCCCTAATCGTGCAAGAAAATTTCAATTGACTTGTTGAAATATTGCAATCACCCTTATCCAAAAACGAAATTTAAATCAACATTTTAGCAGTAACACACTCACATTTTTCATAAAACAAACACATTTTTTTCA
This sequence comes from Lissotriton vulgaris, assembly GCF_964263255.1. Taxonomy (NCBI): domain Eukaryota; kingdom Metazoa; phylum Chordata; class Amphibia; order Caudata; family Salamandridae; genus Lissotriton; species Lissotriton vulgaris. The sequence continues at coordinate 343,311 of NW_028247857.1, forward strand.
GGAATCTACTCTCTGGAACCTAAAACTAATTTAAAAAAAACATCTTTCTAGGCATCCACTGTCCCTAATCGTGCAAGAAAATTTCAATTGACTTGTTGAAATATTGCAATCACCCTTATTCAAAAACGAAATTTAAATCAACTTTTTAGCAGTAACACACTCACATTTTTCATAAAACAAACACATTTTTTTCAGGAATCTACTCTCTGGAACCTAAAACTAATTTTAAAAAAACATCTTTCTAGACATCCATTGTCCCTAATCGTGCAAGAAAATTTCAATTGACTTGTTGAAATATTGCAATCACCCTTATTCAAAAACGAAATTTAAATCAACTTTTTAGCAGTAACACCCTCACATTTTTCATACAACAAACACATTTTTTTCAGGAATCTACTCTCTGAAACCTAAAACTAATTAAAAAAAACATCTTTCTAGGCATCCACTCTCCCTAATCTTCCAAGAAAATTTCAATTAACTTATTGAAATATTGCAATCACCCTTATCCAAAAACGATATTTGAATCAACTTTTTTGCAGTAACACACTCACATTTTTCATAAAACAAACACATTTTTTCAGGAATCTACTCTCTGAAACCTAAAACTAACTTAAAAAAACATCTTTCTAGGCATCCACTGTCCCTAATCTTGCAAGAAAATGTCAATTGACTTGTTGAAATATTGCAATCACCCTTATCCAAAAACGAAATTTAAATCAACTTTTTAGCAGTAACACACTCACATTTTTCATGAAACAAACACATTTTTTTCAGGAATCAACTCTCTGGAACCTAAAACAAATATAAAAAAACATCTTTCTATGTATCCACTCTCCCTAATTGTGCAAGAAAATTTCAATTAACTAGTTGAAATAATGCAATCACGCCTATCCTGAAGCTAAATTTAAATAAACTTTTTAGCAGTAACACCCTCACATTTTTCATAAAACAAACACATTTTTTTCAGGAATCTACTCTCTGAAACCTAATACTAATTTAAAAAAGAAATCTTTCTATGCATCCACTGTCCCTAATCGTGCAAGAAAATTTCAATTGACTTGTTGAAATATTGCAATCACCCTTATTCAAAAACGAAATTTAAATCAACTTTTTAGCAGTAACACCCTCACATTTTTCATAAAACAAACACATTTTTTTCAGGAATCTACTCTCTGGAACCTAAAACTAATTTTAAAAAAACATCTTTCTAGGCATCCACTGTCCCTAATCGTGCAAGAAAATTTCAATTGACTTGTTGAAATGATGCATTCACGCCTATCCTGAAACTAAATTAAAATCAACTTTTTAGCAGTAACACTCACATTTTTCATAAAACAAACACATTTTTTTCAGGAATCTACTCTCTGAAACCTAAAACTAATTAAAAAAAAAACATCTTTCTAGGATCCACTCTCCCTAATCTTCCAAGAAAATTTCAATTACCTTATTGAAATATTGCAATCACCCTTATCCAAAGACGATATTTAAATCAACTTTTTTGCAGTAACACACTCACATTTTTCATAAAACAAACCCATTTTTTTCAGGAATCTACTCTCTGAAACCTAAAACTAATTTAAAAAAAAACATCTTTCTAGGCATCCACTGTCCCTAATCGTGCAAGAAAATTTCAATTGACTTGTTGAAATATTGCAATCACCCTTATCCAAAAACGAAATTTAAATCAACTTTTTATCAGTAACACACTCACATTTTTCATAAAACAAACACATTTTTTCAGGAATCAACTCTCTGGAACCTAAAACAAATATAAAAAAAACATCTTTCTATGCATCCACTCTCCCTAATCGTGCAAGAAAATTTCAATTAACTAGTTGAAATAATGCAATCATGCCTATCCTGAAGCTACATTTAAATAAACTTTTTAGCAGTAACACACTCACATTTTTCATAAAACAAACACATTTTTTTCAGGAATCTACTCTCTGAAACCTAAAACTAATTTTAAAAAAATATCTTTCTAGGCATCCACTGTCCCTAATCGTGCAAGAAAATTTCAATTGACTTGTTGAAATATTGCAATCACCCTTATTCAAAAACGAAATTTAAATCAACTTTTTAGCAGTAACACCCTCACATTTTTCATAAAACAAACACATTTTTTTCAGGAATCTACTCTCTGAAACCTAAAACTAATTAAAAAAACATCTTTCTAGGCATCCACTCTCCCTAATCTTCCAAGAAAATTTCAATTAACTAGTTGAAATAATGCAATCATGCCTATCCTGAAGCTACATTTAAATAAACTTTTTAGCAGTAACACACTCATATTTTTCATAAAACAAACACATTTTTTTCAGGAATCAACTCTCTGGAACCTAAAACAAATATAAAAAAAACATCTTTCTATGCATCCACTCTCCCTAATCGTGCAAGAAAATTTCAATTAACTTGTTGAAATGATGCATTCACGCTTATCCTGAAACCAAATTTAAATCAACTTTTTTGCAGTAACACACTCACATTTTTCATGAAACAAATATTTTTTTTTTCAGGAATCCACTCTCTGGAACCTATAACGAATTTGTAAAAAACATCTTTCTAGGCATCCACTCTCCCTAATCTTGCAAGAAAATTTCAATTAACTTGTTGAAATATTGCAATCACCCTTATCCAAAAACGATATTTAAATCAACTTTTTTGCAGTAACACACTCACATTTTTCATAAAACAAACACATTTTTTTCAGGAATCTACTCTCTGGAACCTAAAACTAATTTTAAAAAAACATCTTTCTAGGCATCCACTGTCCCTAATCGTGCAAGAAAATTTCAATTGACTTGTTGAAATATTGCAATCACCCTTATCCAAAAACGAAATTTAAATCAACTTTTTAGCAGTAACACACTCACATTTTTCATAAAACAAACACATTTTTTCAGGAATCAACTCTCTGGAACCTAAAACAAATATAAAAAAAACATCTTTCTATGCATCCACTCTCCCTAATCGTGCAAGAAAATTTCAATTAACTTGTTGAAATGATGCATTCACGCTTATCCTGAAACTAAATTTAAATCAACTTTTTTGCAGTAACACACTCACATTTTTCATGAAACAAATAATTTTTTTTTTCAGGAATCCACTCTCTGGAACCTATAACGAATTTGTAAAAAACATCTTTCTAGGCATCCACTCTCCCTAATCTTGCAAGAAAATTTCAATTAACTTGTTGAAATATTGCAATCACCCTTATCCAAAAACGATATTTAAATCAACTTTTTTGCAGTAACACCCTCACATTTTTCATAAAACAAACACATTTTTTTCAGGAATCTACTCTCTGAAACCTAATACTAATTTAAAAAAGAAATCTTTCTATGCATCCACTGTCCCTAATCGTGCAAGAAAATTTCAATTGACTTGTTGAAGTATTGCAATCACCCTTATCCAAAAACGAAATTTAAATCAACTTTTTAGCAGTAACACACTCACATTTTTCATAAAACAAACACATTTTTTTCAGGAATCTACTCTCTGAAACCTAAAACTAATTAAAAAAAACATCTTTCTAGGCATCCACTCTCCCTAATCTTCCAAGAAAATTTCAATTAACTAGTTGAAATAATGCAATCATGCCTATCCTGAAGCTACATTTAAATAAACTTTTTAGCAGTAACACACTCATATTTTTCATAAAACAAACACATTTTTTTCAGGAATCAACTCTCTGGAACCTAAAACAAATATAAAAAAACATCTTTCTATGCATCCACTCTCCCTAATCGTGCAAGAAAATTTCAATTAACTTGTTGAAATGATGCATTCACGCTTATCCTGAAACCAAATTTAAATCAACTTTTTTGCAGTAACACACTCACATTTTTCATGAAACAAATAATTTTTTTTTTCAGGAATCCACTCTCTGGAACCTATAACGAATTTGTAAAAAAACATCTTTCTAGGCATCCACTCTCCCTAATCTTGCAAGAAAATTTCAATTGACTTGTTGAAATATTGCAATCACCCTTATTCAAAAACGAAATTTAAATCAACTTTTTAGCAGTAACACCCTCACATTTTTCATAAAACAAACACATTTTTTTCAGGAATCTACTCTCTGAAACCTAATACTAATTTAAAAAAGAAATCTTTCTATGCATCCACTGTCCCTAATCGTGCAAGAAAATTTCAATTGACTTGTTGAAGTATTGCAATCACCCTTATCCAAAAACGAAATTTAAATCAACTTTTTAGCAGTAACACACTCACATTTTTCATAAAACAAACACATTTTTTTCAGGAATCTACTCTCTGGAACCTAAAACTAATTTTAAAAAAACATCTTTCTAGGCATCCACTGTCCCTAATCGTGCAAGAAAATTTCAATTGACTTGTTGAAATATTGCAATCACCCTTATCCAAAAACGAAATTTAAATCAACTTTTTAGCAGTAACACACTCACATTTTTCATAAAACAAACACATTTTTTTCAGGAATCTACTCTCTGAAACCTAAAACTAATTTAAAAAAAATATCTTTCTAGGCATCCACTGTCCCTAATCGTGCAAGAAAATTTCAATTGACTTGTTGAAATATTGCAATCACCCTTATTCAAAAACGAAATTTAAATCAACTTTTTAGCAGTAACACCCTCACATTTTTCATAAAACAAACACATTTTTTTCAGGAATCTACTCTCTGAAACCTAAAACTAATTAAAAAAACATCTTTCTAGGCATCCACTCTCCCTAATCTTCCAAGAAAATTTCAATTAACTAGTTGAAATAATGCAATCATGCCTATCCTGAAGCTACATTTAAATAAACTTTTTAGCAGTAACACACTCATATTTTTCATAAAACAAACACATTTTTTTCAGGAATCAACTCTCTGGAACCTAAAACAAATATAAAAAAAAATCTTTCTATGCATCCACTCTCCCTAATCGTGCAAGAAAATTTCAATTAACTTGTTGAAATGATGCATTCACGCTTATCCTGAAACCAAATTTAAATCAACTTTTTTGCAGTAACACACTCACATTTTTCATGAAACAAATAATTTTTTTTTCAGGAATCCACTCTCTGGAACCTATAACGAATTTGTAAAAAACATCTTTCTAGGCATCCACTCTCCCTAATCTTGCAAGAAAATTTCAATTGACTTGTTGAAGTATTGCAATCACCCTTATCCAAAAACGAAATTTAAATCAACTTTTTAGCAGTAACACACTCACATTTTTCATAAAACAAACACATTTTTTTCAGGAATCTACTCTCTGGAACCTAAAACTAATTTTAAAAAAACATCTTTCTAGGCATCCACTGTCCCTAATCGTGCAAGAAAATTTCAATTGACTTGTTGAAATATTGCAATCACCCTTATCCAAAAATGAAATTTAAATCAACTTTTTAGCAGTAACACACTCACATTTTTCATAAAACAAACACATTTTTTTCAGGAATCTACTCTCTGGAACCTAAAACTAATTTTAAAAAAACATCTTTCTAGGCATCCACTGTCCCTAATCGTACAAGAAAATTTCAATTGACTTGTTGAAATATTGCAATCACCCTTATTCAAAAACGAAATTTAAATCAACTTTTTAGCAGTAACACCCTCACATTTTTCATAAAACAAACACATTTTTTTCAGGAATCTACTCTCTGGAACCTAAAACTAATTTAAAAAAAAATCTTTCTAGGCATCCACTGTCCCTAATCGTGCAAGAAAATTTCAATTGACTTGTTGAAGTATTGCAATCACCCTTATCCAAAAACGAAATTTAAATCAACTTTTTAGCAGTAACACACTCACATTTTTCATAAAACAAACACATTTTTTTCAGGAATCTACTCTCTGGAACCTAAAACTAATTTTAAAAAAACATCTTTCTAGGCATCCACTGTCCCTAATCGTGCAAGAAAATTTCAATTGACTTGTTGAAATATTGCAATCACCCTTATCCAAAAACGAAATTTAAATCAACTTTTTAGCAGTAACACACTCACATTTTTCATTAAACAAACACATTTTTTCAGGAATCAACTCTCTGGAACCTAAAACAAATATAAAAAAAACATCTTTCTATGCATCCACTCTCCCTAATCGTGCAAGAAAATTTCAATTAACTTGTTGAAATGATGCATTCACGCTTATCCTGAAACTAAATTTAAATCAACTTTTTTGCAGTAACACACTCACATTTTTCATGAAACAAATCATTTTTTTTCAGGAATCCACTCTCTGGAACCTATAACGAATTTGTAAAAAACATCTTTCTAGGCATCCACTCTCCCTAATCGTGCAAGAAAATTTCAATTGACTTGTTGAAATATTGCAATCACCCTTATCCAAAAATGAAATTTAAATCAACTTTTTAGCAGTAACACACTCACATTTTTCATAAAACAAACACATTTTTTTCAGGAATCTACTCTCTGGAACCTAAAACTAATTTTAAAAAAACATCTTTCTAGGCATCCACTGTCCCTAATCGTGCAAGAAAATTTCAATTGACTTGTTGAAATATTGCAATCACCCTTATTCAAAAACGAAATTTAAATCAACTTTTTAGCAGTAACACCCTCACATTTTTCATAAAACAAACACATTTTTTTCAGGAATCTACTCTCTGAAACCTAATAATAATTTAAAAAAGAAATCTTTCTATGCATCCACTGTCCCTAATCGTGCAAGAAAATTTCAATTGACTTGTTGAAGTATTGCAATCACCCTTATCCAAAAACGAAATTTAAATCAACTTTTTAGCAGTAACACACTCACATTTTTCATGAAACAAACACATTTTTTTCAGGAATCGACTCTCTGGAACCTAAAACTAATTTTAAAAAAACATCTTTCTAGGCATCCACTGTCCCTAATCGTGCAAGAAAATTTCAATTGACTTGTTGAAATATTGCAATCACCCTTATCCAAAAACGAAATTTAAATCAACTTTTTAGCAGTAACACACTCACATTTTTCATAAAACAAACACATTTTTTTCAGGAATCTACTCTCTGGAACCTAAAACTAATTTTAAAAAAACATCTTTCTAGGCATCCACTGTCCCTAATCGTACAAGAAAATTTCAATTGACTTGTTGAAATATTGCAATCACCCTTATTCAAAAACGAAATTTAAATCAACTTTTTAGCAGTAACACCCTCACATTTTTCATAAAACAAACACATTTTTTTCAGGAATCTACTCTCTGGAACCTAAAACTAATTTAAAAAAAAATCTTTCTAGGCATCCACTGTCCCTAATCGTGCAAGAAAATTTCAATTGACTTGTTGAAGTATTGCAATCACCCTTATCCAAAAACGAAATTTAAATCAACTTTTTAGCAGTAACACACTCACATTTTTCATAAAACAAACACATTTTTTTCAGGAATCTACTCTCTGGAACCTAAAACTAATTTTAAAAAAACATCTTTCTAGGCATCCACTGTCCCTAATCGTGCAAGAAAATTTCAATTGACTTGTTGAAATATTGCAATCACCCTTATCCAAAAACGAAATTTAAATCAACTTTTTAGCAGTAACACACTCACATTTTTCATTAAACAAACACATTTTTTCAGGAATCAACTCTCTGGAACCTAAAACAAATATAAAAAAAACATCTTTCTATGCATCCACTCTCCCTAATCGTGCAAGAAAATTTCAATTAACTTGTTGAAATGATGCATTCACGCTTATCCTGAAACTAAATTTAAATCAACTTTTTTGCAGTAACACACTCACATTTTTCATGAAACAAATCATTTTTTTTCAGGAATCCACTCTCTGGAACCTATAACGAATTTGTAAAAAACATCTTTCTAGGCATCCACTCTCCCTAATCGTGCAAGAAAATTTCAATTGACTTGTTGAAATATTGCAATCACCCTTATCCAAAAATGAAATTTAAATCAACTTTTTAGCAGTAACACACTCACATTTTTCATAAAACAAACACATTTTTTTCAGGAATCTACTCTCTGGAACCTAAAACTAATTTTAAAAAAACATCTTTCTAGGCATCCACTGTCCCTAATCGTGCAAGAAAATTTCAATTGACTTGTTGAAATATTGCAATCACCCTTATTCAAAAACGAAATTTAAATCAACTTTTTAGCAGTAACACCCTCACATTTTTCATAAAACAAACACATTTTTTTCAGGAATCTACTCTCTGAAACCTAATAATAATTTAAAAAAGAAATCTTTCTATGCATCCACTGTCCCTAATCGTGCAAGAAAATTTCAATTGACTTGTTGAAGTATTGCAATCACCCTTATCCAAAAACGAAATTTAAATCAACTTTTTAGCAGTAACACACTCACATTTTTCATGAAACAAACACATTTTTTTCAGGAATCGACTCTCTGGAACCTAAAACTAATTTTAAAAAAACATCTTTCTAGGCATCCACTGTCCCTAATCGTGCAAGAAAATTTCAATTGACTTGTTGAAATATTGCAATCACCCTTATCCAAAAACGAAATTTAAATCAACTTTTTAGCAGTAACACACTCACATTTTTCATAAAACAAACACATTTTTTTCAGGAATCTACTCTCTGAAACCTAAAACTAATTTTAAAAAAATATCTTTCTAGGCATCCACTGTCCCTAATCGTGCAAGAAAATTTCAATTGACTTGTTGAAATATTGCAATCACCCTTATTCAAAAACGAAATTTAAATCAACTTTTTAGCAGTAACACCCTCACATTTTTCATAAAACAAACACATTTTTTTCAGGAATCTACTCTCTGAAACCTAAAACTAATTAAAAAAACATCTTTCTAGGCATCCACTCTCCCTAATCTTCCAAGAAAATTTCAATTAACTTATTGAAATATTGCAATCACCCTTATCCAAAAACGATATTTAAATCAACTTTTTAGCAGTAACACACTCACATTTTTCATAAAACAAACACATTTTTTTCAGGAATCTACTCTCTGGAACCTAAAACTAATTTTAAAAAAACATCTTTCTAGGCATCCACTGTCCCTAATCGTACAAGAAAATTTCAATTGACTTGTTGAAATATTGCAATCACCCTTATTCAAAAACGAAATTTAAATCAACTTTTTAGCAGTAACACCCTCACATTTTTCATAAAACAAACATATTTTTTTCAGGAATCTACTCTCTGAAACCTAATACTAATTTAAAAAAGAAATCTTTCTATGCATCCACTGTCCCTAATCGTGCAAGAAAATTTCAATTGACTTGTTGAAGTATTGCAATCACCCTTATCCAAAAACGAAATTTAAATCAACTTTTTAGCAGTAACACACTCACATTTTTCATAAAACAAACACATTTTTTTCAGGAATCTACTCTCTGGAACCTAAAACTAATTTAAAAAAAACATCTTTCTAGGCATCCACTGTCCCTAATCGTGCAAGAAAATTTCAATTGACTTGTTGAAGTATTGCAATCACCCTTACCCAAAAACGAAATTTAAATCAACTTTTTAGCAGTAACACACTCACATTTTTCATAAAACAAACACATTTTTTTCAGGAATCTACTCTCTGGAACCTAAAACTAATTTAAAAAAACATCTTTCTAGGCATCCACTGTCCCTAATTGTGCAAGAAAATTTCAATTGACTTGTTGAAATATTGCAATCACCCTTATCCAAAAACGAAATTTAAATCAACTTTTTAGCAGTAACACACTCACATTTTTCATAAAACAAACACATTTTTTCAGGAATCAACTCTCTGGAACCTAAAACAAATATTAAAAAAAACATCTTTCTATGCATCCACTCTCCCTAATCGTGCAAGAAAATTTCAATTAACTTGTTGAAATGATGCATTCACGCTTATCCTGAAACTAAATTTAAATCAACTTTTTTGCAGTAACACACTCACATTTTTCATGAAACAAATAATTTTTTTTTCAGGAATCCACTCTCTGGAACCTATAACAAATTTGTAAAAAACATCTTTCTAGGCATCCACTCTCCCTAATCTTGCAAGAAAATTTCAATTAACTTGTTGAAATATTGCAATCACCCTTATCCAAAAACGATATTTAAATCAACTTTTTTGCAGTAACACACTCACATTTTTCATAAAACAAACACATTTTTTTCAGGAATCTACTCTCTAGAACCTAAAACTAATTTTAAAAAAACATCTTTCTAGGCATCCACTGTCCCTAATCGTGCAAGAAAATTTCAATTGACTTGTTGAAATATTGCAATCACCCTTATCCAAAAATGAAATTTAAATCAACTTTTTAGCAGCAACACACTCACATTTTTCATAAAACAAACACATTTTTTTCAGGAATCTACTCTCTGGAACCTAAAACTAATTTAAAAAAAACATCTTTCTAGGCATCCACTGTCCCTAATCGTGCAAGAAAATTTCAATTGACTTGTTGAAATATTGCAATCACCCTTATTCAAAAACGAAATTTAAATCAACTTTTTAGCAGTAACACCCTCACATTTTTCATAAAACAAACACATTTTTTTCAGGAATCTACTCTCTGAAACCTAATACTAATTTAAAAAAGAAATCTTTCTAAGCATCCACTGTCCCTAATCGTGCAAGAAAATTTCAATTGACTTGTTGAAGTATTGCAATCACCCTTATCCAAAAACGAAATTTAAATCAACTTTTTAGCAATAACACACTCACATTTTTCATAAAACAAACACATTTTTTTCAGGAATCTACTCTCTGGAACCTAAAACTAATTTTAAAAAAACATCATTCTAGGCATCCACTGTCCCTAATCGTGCAAGAAAATTTCAATTGACTTGTTAAAATATTGCAATCACCCTTATCCAAAAACGAAATTTAAATCAACTTTTTAGCAGTAACACACTCACATTTTTCATAAAACAAACACATTTTTTTCAGGAATCTACTCTCTGAAACCTAAAACTAATTTTAAAAAAATATCTTTCTAGGCATCCACTGTCCCTAATCGTGCAAGAAAATTTCAATTGACTTGTTGAAATATTGCAATCACCCTTATTCAAAAACGAAATTTAAATCAACTTTTTAGCAGTAACACCCTCACATTTTTCATAAAACAAACACATTTTTTTCAGGAATCTACTCTCTGAAACCTAAAACTAATTAAAAAAAACATCTTTCTAGGCATCCACTATCCCTAATCTTCCAAGAAAATTTCAATTAACTAGTTGAAATAATGCAATCATGCCTATCCTGAAGCTACATTTAAATAAACTTTTTAGCAGTAACACACTCATATTTTTCATAAAACAAACACATTTTTTTCAGGAATCAACTCTCTGGAACCTAAAACAAATATAAAAAAAAATCTTTCTATGCATCCACTCTCCCTAATCGTGCAAGAAAATTTCAATTAACTTGTTGAAATGATGCATTCACGCTTATCCTGAAACCAAATTTAAATCAACTTTTTTGCAGTAACACACTCACATTTTTCATGAAACAAATAATTTTTTTTTCAGGAATCCACTCTCTGGAACCTATAACGAATTTGTAAAAAACATCTTTCTAGGCATCCACTCTCCCTAATCTTGCAAGAAAATTTCAATTGACTTGTTGAAATATTGCAATCACCCTTATTCAAAAACGAAATTTAAATCAACTTTTTAGCAGTAACACACTCACATTTTTCATAAAACAAACACATTTTTTTCAGGAATCTACTCTCTGAAACCTAATACTAATTTAAAAAAGAAATCTTTTATGCATCCACTGTCCCTAATCGTGCAAGAAAATTTCAATTGACTTGTTGAAGTATTGCAATCACCCTTATCCAAAAACGAAATTTAAATCAACTTTTTAGCAGTAACACACTCACATTTTTCATAAAACAAACACATTTTTTTCAGGAATCTACTCTCTGGAACCTAAAACTAATTTTAAAAAAACATCTTTCTAGGCATCCACTGTCCCTAATCGTGCAAGAAAATTTCAATTGACTTGTTGAAATATTGCAATCACCCTTATCCAAAAACGAAATTTAAATCAACTTTTTAGCAGTAACACACTCACATTTTTCATAAAACAAACACATTTTTTTCAGGAATCTACTCTCTGAAACCTAAAACTAATTTTAAAAAAATATCTTTCTAGGCATCCACTGTCCCTAATCGTGCAAGAAAATTTCAATTGACTTGTTGAAATATTGCAATCACCCTTATTCAAAAACGAAATTTAAATCAACTTTTTAGCAGTAACACCCTCACATTTTTCATAAAACAAACACATTTTTTTCAGGAATCTACTCTCTGAAACCTAAAACTAATTAAAAAAACATCTTTCTAGGCATCCACTCTCCCTAATCTTCCAAGAAAATTTCAATTAACTAGTTGAAATAATGCAATCATGCCTATCCTGAAGCTAAATTTAAATAAACTTTTTAGCAGTAACACACTCACATTTTTCATAAAACAAATAATTTTTTTTTCAGGAATCCACTCTCTGGAACCTATAACGAATTTGTAAAAAACATCTTTCTAGGCATCCACTCTCCCTAATCTTGCAAGAAAATTTCAATTAACTTGTTGAAATATTGCAATCACCTTTATCCAAAAACGATATTTAAATCAACTTTTTTGCAGTAACACACTCACATTTTTCATAAAACAAACACATTTTTTTCAGGAATCTACTCTCTGGAACCTAAAACTAATTTTAAAAAAACATCTTTCTAGGCATCCACTGTCCCTAATCGTGCAAGAAAATTTCAATTGACTTGTTGAAATATTGCAATCACCCTTATCCAAAAACGAAATTTAAATCAACATTTTAGCAGTAACACACTCACATTTTTCATAAAACAAACACATTTTTTTCAGGAATCTACTCTCTGAAACCTAATACTAATTTAAAAAAGACATCTTTCTAGGCATCCACTGTCCCTAATCGTGCAAGAAAATTTCAATTGACTTGTTGAAGTATTGCAATCACCCTTATCCAAAACGAAATTTAAATCAACTTTTTAGCAGTAACACACTCACATTTTTCATAAAACAAACACATTTTTTTCAGGAATCTACTCTCTGGAACCTAAAACTAATTTAAAAAAACATCTTTCTAGGCATCCACTGTCCCTAATCGTGCAAGAAAATTTAAATTGACTTGTTGAAGTATTGCAATCACCCTTACCCAAAAACGAAATTTAAATCAACTTTTTAGCAGTAACACACTCACATTTTTCATAAAACAAACACATTTCTTTCAGGAATCTACTCTCTGGAACCTAAAACTAATTTTAAAAAAACATCTTTCAAGGCATCCACTGTCCCTAATCGTGCAAGAAAATTTCAATTGACTTGTTGAAATATTGCAATCACCCTTATCCAAAAACGAAATTTAAATCAACTTTTTAGCAGTAACACACTCACATTTTTCATAAAACAAACAATTTTTTTCAGGAATCAACTCTCTGGAACCTAAAACAAATATAAAAAAAACATCTTTCTATGCATCCACTCTCCCTAATCGTGCAAGAAAATTTCAATTAACTTGTTGAAATGATGCATTCACGCTTATCCTGAAACTAAATTTAAATCAACTTTTTTGCAGTAACACACTCACATTTTTCATGAAACAAATAATTTTTTTTTCAGGAATCCACTCTCTGGAACCTATAACGAATTTGTAAAAAACATCTTTCTAGGCATCCACTCTCCCTAATCTTGCAAGAAAATTTCAATTAACTTGTTGAAATATTGCAATCACCCTTATCCAAAAACGATATTTAAATCAACTTTTTTGCAGTAACACACTCACATTTTTCATAAAACAAACACATTTTTTTCAGGAATCTACTCTCTGAAACCTAATACTAATTTAAAAAAGAAATATTTCTATGCATCCACTGTCCCTAATCGTGCAAGAAAATGTCAATTGACTTGTTGAAGTATTGCAATCACCCTTATCCAAAAACGAAATTTAAATCAACTTTTTAGCAGTAACACACTCACATTTTTCATAAAACAAACAAATTTTTTTCAGGAATCTACTCTCTGGAACCTAAAACTTATTTTAAAAAAACATCTTTCTAGGCATCCACTGTCCCTAATCGTGCAAGAAAATTTCAATTGACTTGTTGAAATATTGCAATCACCCTTATCCAAAAACGAAATTTAAATCAACTTTTTAGCAGTAACACACTCACATTTTTCATAAAACAAACACATTTTTTTCAGGAATCTACTCTCTGAAACCTAAAACTAATTTAAAAAAAATATCTTTCTAGGCATCCACTGTCCCTAATCGTGCAAGAAAATTTCAATTGACTTGTTGAAATATTGTAATCACCCTTATTCAAAAACGAAATTTAAATCAACTTTTTAGCAGTAACACACTCATATTTTTCATAAAACAAACACATTTTTTTCAGGAATCAACTCTCTGGAACCTAAAACAAATATAAAAAAAACATCTTTCTATGCATCCACTCTCCCTAATCGTGCAAGAAAATTTCAATTAACTTGTTGAAATGATGCATTCACGCTTATCCTGAAACCAGATTTAAATCAACTTTTTTGCAGTAACACACTCACATTTTTCATGAAACAAATAATTTTTTTTTCAGGAATCCACTCTCTGGAACCTATAACGAATTTGTAAAAAACATCTTTCTAGGCATCCACTGTCCCTAATCGTGCAAGAAAATTTCAATTGACTTGTTGAAATATTGCAATCACCCTTATCCAAAAACGAAATTTAAATCAACTTTTTAGCAGTAACACACTCACATTTTTCATAAAACAAACACATTTTTTCAGGAATCAACTCTCTGGAACCTAAAACAAATATAAAAAAAACATCTTTCTATGCATCCACTCTCCCTAATCGTGCAAGAAAATTTCAATTAACTAGTTGAAATAATGCAATCATGCCTATCCTGAAGCTAAATTTAAATAAACTTTTTAGCAGTAAGACACTCACATTTTTCATAAAACAAACACATTTTTTTCAGGAATCAACTCTCTGGAACCTAAAACAAATATAAAAAAAACATCTTTCTATGCATCCACTCTCCCTAATCGTGCAAGAAAATTTCAATTAACTTGTTGAAATGATGCATTCATGCTTATCCTGAAACTAAATTTAAATCAACTTTTTTGCAGTAACACACTCACATTTTTCATGAAACAAATAATTTTTTTTTCAGGAATCCACTCTCTGGAACCTATAACGAATTTGTAAAAAACATCTTTCTAGGCATCCACTCTCCCTAATCTTGCAAGAAAATTTCAATTAACTTGTTGAAATATTGCAATCACCTTTATCCAAAAACGATATTTAAATCAACTTTTTTGCAGTAACACACTCACATTTTTCATTAAACAAACACATTTTTTCAGGAATCAACTCTCTGGAACCTAAAACAAATATAAAAAAAACATCTTTCTATGCATCCACTCTCCCTAATCGTGCAAGAAAATTTCAATTAACTTGTTGAAATGATGCATTCACGCTTATCCTGAAACTAAATTTAAATCAACTTTTTTGCAGTAACACACTCACATTTTTCATGAAACAAATCATTTTTTTTCAGGAATCCACTCTCTGGAACCTATAACGAATTTGTAAAAAACATCTTTCTAGGCATCCACTCTCCCTAATCTTGCAAGAAAATTTCAATTAACTTGTTGAAATATTGCAATCACCCTTATCCAAAAACGATATTTAAATCAACTTTTTTGCAGTAACACACTCACATTTTTCATAAAACAAACACATTTTTTTCAGGAATCTACTCTCTGGAACCTAAAACTAATTTAAAAAAAACATCTTTCTAGGCATCCACTGTCCCTAATCGTGCAAGAAAATTTCAATTGACTTGTTGAAATATTGCAATCACCCTTATCCAAAAATGAAATTTAAATCAACTTTTTAGCAGTAACACACTCACATTTTTCATAAAACAAACACATTTTTTTCAGGAATCTACTCTCTGGAACCTAAAACTAATTTTAAAAAAACATCTTTCTAGGCATCCACTGTCCCTAATCGTGCAAGAAAATTTCAATTGACTTGTTGAAATATTGCAATCACCCTTATTCAAAAACGAAATTTAAATCAACTTTTTAGCAGTAACACCCTCACATTTTTCATAAAACAAACACATTTTTTTCAGGAATCTACTCTCTGAAACCTAATAATAATTTAAAAAAGAAATCTTTCTATGCATCCACTGTCCCTAATCGTGCAAGAAAATTTCAATTGACTTGTTGAAGTATTGCAATCACCCTTATCCAAAAACGAAATTTAAATCAACTTTTTAGCAGTAACACACTCACATTTTTCATGAAACAAACACATTTTTTTCAGGAATCGACTCTCTGGAACCTAAAACTAATTTTAAAAAAACATCTTTCTAGGCATCCACTGTCCCTAATCGTGCAAGAAAATTTCAATTGACTTGTTGAAATATTGCAATCACCCTTATCCAAAAACGAAATTTAAATCAACTTTTTAGCAGTAACACACTCACATTTTTCATAAAACAAACACATTTTTTTCAGGAATCTACTCTCTGAAACCTAAAACTAATTTTAAAAAAATATCTTTCTAGGCATCCACTGTCCCTAATCGTGCAAGAAAATTTCAATTGACTTGTTGAAATATTGCAATCACCCTTATTCAAAAACGAAATTTAAATCAACTTTTTAGCAGTAACACCCTCACATTTTTCATAAAACAAACACATTTTTTTCAGGAATCTACTCTCTGAAACCTAAAACTAATTAAAAAAACATATTTCTAGGCATCCACTCTCCCTAATCTTCCAAGAAAATTTCAATTAACTTATTGAAATATTGCAATCACCCTTATCCAAAAACGATATTTAAATCAACTTTTTAGCAGTAACACACTCACATTTTTCATAAAACAAACACATTTTTTTCAGGAATCTACTCTCTGGAACCTAAAACTAATTTTAAAAAAACATCTTTCTAGGCATCCACTGTCCCTAATCGTACAAGAAAATTTCAATTGACTTGTTGAAATATTGCAATCACCCTTATTCAAAAACGAAATTTAAATCAACTTTTTAGCAGTAACACCCTCACATTTTTCATAAAACAAACATATTTTTTTCAGGAATCTACTCTCTGAAACCTAATACTAATTTAAAAAAGAAATCTTTCTATGCATCCACTGTCCCTAATCGTGCAAGAAAATTTCAATTGACTTGTTGAAGTATTGCAATCACCCTTATCCAAAAACGAAATTTAAATCAACTTTTTAGCAGTAACACACTCACATTTTTCATAAAACAAACACATTTTTTTCAGGAATCTACTCTCTGGAACCTAAAACTAATTTAAAAAAAACATCTTTCTAGGCATCCACTGTCCCTAATCGTGCAAGAAAATTTCAATTGACTTGTTGAAGTATTGCAATCACCCTTACCCAAAAACGAAATTTAAATCAACTTTTTAGCAGTAACACACTCACATTTTTCATAAAACAAACACATTTTTTTCAGGAATCTACTTTCTGGAACCTAAAACTAATTTAAAAAAACATCTTTCTAGGCATCCACTGTCCCTAATTGTGCAAGAAAATTTCAATTGACTTGTTGAAATATTGCAATCACCCTTATCCAAAAACGAAATTTAAATCAACTTTTTAGCAGTAACACACTCACATTTTTCATAAAACAAACACATTTTTTCAGGAATCAACTCTCTGGAACCTAAAACAAATATTAAAAAAAACATCTTTCTATGCATCCACTCTCCCTAATCGTGCAAGAAAATTTCAATTAACTTGTTGAAATGATGCATTCACGCTTATCCTGAAACTAAATTTAAATCAACTTTTTTGCAGTAACACACTCACATTTTTCATGAAACAAATAATTTTTTTTTCAGGAATCCACTCTCTGGAACCTATAACAAATTTGTAAAAAACATCTTTCTAGGCATCCACTCTCCCTAATCTTGCAAGAAAATTTCAATTAACTTGTTGAAATATTGCAATCACCCTTATCCAAAAACGATATTTAAATCAACTTTTTTGCAGTAACACACTCACATTTTTCATAAAACAAACACATTTTTTTCAGGAATCTACTCTCTGGAACCTAAAACTAATTTTAAAAAAACATCTTTCTAGGCATCCACTGTCCCTAATCGTGCAAGAAAATTTCAATTGACTTGTTGAAATATTGCAATCACCCTTATCCAAAAATGAAATTTAAATCAACTTTTTAGCAGCAACACACTCACATTTTTCATAAAACAAACACATTTTTTTCAGGAATCTACTCTCTGGAACCTAAAACTAATTTTAAAAAAACGTCTTTCTAGGCATCCACTGTCCCTAATCGTGCAAGAAAATTTCAATTGACTTGTTGAAATATTGCAATCACCCTTATTCAAAAACGAAATTTAAATCAACTTTTTAGCAGTAACACCCTCACATTTTTCATAAAACAAACACATTTTTTTCAGGAATCTACTCTCTGAAACCTAATACTAATTTAAAAAAGAAATCTTTCTATGCATCCACTGTCCCTAATCGTGCAAGAAAATTTCAATTGACTTGTTGAAGTATTGCAATCACCCTTATCCAAAAACGAAATTTAAATCAACTTTTTAGCAATAACACACTCACATTTTTCATAAAACAAACACATTTTTTTCAGGAATCTACTCTCTGGAACCTAAAACTAATTTAAAAAAAAGATCTTTCTAGGCATCCACTGTCCCTAATCGTGCAAGAAAATTTCAATTGACTTGTTAAAATATTGCAATCACCCTTATCCAAAAACGAAATTTAAATCAACTTTTTAGCAGTAACACACTCACATTTTTCATAAAACAAACACATTTTTTTCAGGAATCTACTCTCTGAAACCTAAAACTAATTTTAAAAAAATATCTTTCTAGGCATCCACTGTCCCTAATCGTGCAAGAAAATTTCAATTGACTTGTTGAAATATTGCAATCACCCTTATTCAAAAACGAAATTTAAATCAACTTTTTAGCAGTAACACCCTCACATTTTTCATAAAACAAACACATTTTTTTCAGGAATCTACTCTCTGAAACCTAAAACTAATTAAAAAAAACATCTTTCTAGGCATCCACTCTCCCTAATCTTCCAAGAAAATTTCAATTAACTAGTTGAAATAATGCAATCATGCCTATCCTGAAGCTACATTTAAATAAACTTTTTAGCAGTAACACACTCATATTTTTCATAAAACAAACACATTTTTTTCAGGAATCAACTCTCTGGAACCTAAAACAAATATAAAAAAAAATCTTTCTATGCATCCACTCTCCCTAATCGTGCAAGAAAATTTCAATTAACTTGTTGAAATGATGCATTCACGCTTATCCTGAAACCAAATTTAAATCAACTTTTTTGCAGTAACACACTCACATTTTTCATGAAACAAATAATTTTTTTTTCAGGAATCCACTCTCTGGAACCTATAACGAATTTGTAAAAAACATCTTTCTAGGCATCCACTCTCCCTAATCTTGCAAGAAAATTTCAATTGACTTGTTGAAATATTGCAATCACCCTTATTCAAAAACGAAATTTAAATCAACTTTTTAGCAGTAACACACTCACATTTTTCATAAAACAAACACATTTTTTTCAGGAATCTACTCTCTGAAACCTAATACTAATTTAAAAAAGAAATCTTTTATGCATCCACTGTCCCTAATCGTGCAAGAAAATTTCAATTGACTTGTTGAAGTATTGCAATCACCCTTATCCAAAAACGAAATTTAAATCAACTTTTTAGCAGTAACACACTCACATTTTTCATAAAACAAACACATTTTTTTCAGGAATCTACTCTCTGGAACCTAAAACTAATTTTAAAAAAACATCTTTCTAGGCATCCACTGTCCCTAATCGTGCAAGAAAATTTCAATTGACTTGTTGAAATATTGCAATCACCCTTATCCAAAAACGAAATTTAAATCAACTTTTTAGCAGTAACACACTCACATTTTTCATAAAACAAACACATTTTTTTCAGGAATCTACTCTCTGAAACCTAAAACTAATTTTAAAAAAATATCTTTCTAGGCATCCACTGTCCCTAATCGTGCAAGAAAATTTCAATTGACTTGTTGAAATATTGCAATCACCCTTATTCAAAAACGAAATTTAAATCAACTTTTTAGCAGTAACACCCTCACATTTTTCATAAAACAAACACATTTTTTTCAGGAATCTACTCTCTGAAACCTAAAACTAATTAAAAAAACATCTTTCTAGGCATCCACTCTCCCTAATCTTCCAAGAAAATTTCAATTAACTAGTTGAAATAATGCAATCATGCCTATCCTGAAGCTAAATTTAAATAAACTTTTTAGCAGTAACACACTCACATTTTTCATAAAACAAATAATTTTTTTTTCAGGAATCCACTCTCTGGAACCTATAACGAATTTGTAAAAAACATCTTTCTAGGCATCCACTCTCCCTAATCTTGCAAGAAAATTTCAATTAACTTGTTGAAATATTGCAATCACCTTTATCCAAAAACGATATTTAAATCAACTTTTTTGCAGTAACACACTCACATTTTTCATAAAACAAACACATTTTTTTCAGGAATCTACTCTCTGGAACCTAAAACTAATTTTAAAAAAACATCTTTCTAGGCATCCACTGTCCCTAATCGTGCAAGAAAATTTCAATTGACTTGTTGAAATATTGCAATCACCCTTATCCAAAAACGAAATTTAAATCAACATTTTAGCAGTAACACACTCACATTTTTCATAAAACAAACACATTTTTTTCAGGAATCTACTCTCTGAAACCTAATACTAATTTAAAAAAGACATCTTTCTAGGCATCCACTGTCCCTAATCGTGCAAGAAAATTTCAATTGACTTGTTGAAGTATTGCAATCACCCTTATCCAAAACGAAATTTAAATCAACTTTTTAGCAGTAACACACTCACATTTTTCATAAAACAAACACATTTTTTTCAGGAATCTACTCTCTGGAACCTAAAACTAATTTAAAAAAACATCTTTCTAGGCATCCACTGTCCCTAATCGTGCAAGAAAATTTAAATTGACTTGTTGAAGTATTGCAATCACCCTTACCCAAAAACGAAATTTAAATCAACTTTTTAGCAGTAACACACTCACATTTTTCATAAAACAAACACATTTCTTTCAGGAATCTACTCTCTGGAACCTAAAACTAATTTTAAAAAAACATCTTTCAAGGCATCCACTGTCCCTAATCGTGCAAGAAAATTTCAATTGACTTGTTGAAATATTGCAATCACCCTTATCCAAAAACGAAATTTAAATCAACTTTTTAGCAGTAACACACTCACATTTTTCATAAAACAAACAATTTTTTTCAGGAATCAACTCTCTGGAACCTAAAACAAATATAAAAAAAACATCTTTCTATGCATCCACTCTCCCTAATCGTGCAAGAAAATTTCAATTAACTTGTTGAAATGATGCATTCACGCTTATCCTGAAACTAAATTTAAATCAACTTTTTTGCAGTAACACACTCACATTTTTCATGAAACAAATAATTTTTTTTTCAGGAATCCACTCTCTGGAACCTATAACGAATTTGTAAAAAACATCTTTCTAGGCATCCACTCTCCCTAATCTTGCAAGAAAATTTCAATTAACTTGTTGAAATATTGCAATCACCCTTATCCAAAAACGATATTTAAATCAACTTTTTTGCAGTAACACACTCACATTTTTCATAAAACAAACACATTTTTTTCAGGAATCTACTCTCTGAAACCTAATACTAATTTAAAAAAGAAATCTTTCTATGCATCCACTGTCCCTAATCGTGCAAGAAAATGTCAATTGACTTGTTGAAGTATTGCAATCACCCTTATCCAAAAACGAAATTTAAATCAACTTTTTAGCAGTAACACACTCACATTTTTCATAAAACAAACACATTTTTTTCAGGAATCTACTCTCTGGAACCTAAAACTTATTTTAAAAAAACATCTTTCTAGGCATCCACTGTCCCTAATCGTGCAAGAAAATTTCAATTGACTTGTTGAAATATTGCAATCACCCTTATCCAAAAACGAAATTTAAATCAACTTTTTAGCAGTAACACACTCACATTTTTCATAAAACAAACACATTTTTTTCAGGAATCTACTCTCTGAAACCTAAAACTAATTTTAAAAAAATATCTTTCTAGGCATCCACTGTCCCTAATCGTGCAAGAAAATTTCAATTGACTTGTTGAAATATTGTAATCACCCTTATTCAAAAACGAAATTTAAATCAACTTTTTAGCAGTAACACACTCATATTTTTCATAAAACAAACACATTTTTTTCAGGAATCAACTCTCTGGAACCTAAAACAAATATAAAAAAAACATCTTTCTATGCATCCACTCTCCCTAATCGTGCAAGAAAATTTCAATTAACTTGTTGAAATGATGCATTCACGCTTATCCTGAAACCAGATTTAAATCAACTTTTTTGCAGTAACACACTCACATTTTTCATGAAACAAATAATTTTTTTTTCAGGAATCCACTCTCTGGAACCTATAACGAATTTGTAAAAAACATCTTTCTAGGCATCCACTGTCCCTAATCGTGCAAGAAAATTTCAATTGACTTGTTGAAATATTGCAATCACCCTTATCCAAAAACGAAATTTAAATCAACTTTTTAGCAGTAACACACTCACATTTTTCATAAAACAAACACATTTTTTCAGGAATCAACTCTCTGGAACCTAAAACAAATATAAAAAAAACATCTTTCTATGCATCCACTCTCCCTAATCGTGCAAGAAAATTTCAATTAACTAGTTGAAATAATGCAATCATGCCTATCCTGAAGCTAAATTTAAATAAACTTTTTAGCAGTAAGACACTCACATTTTTCATAAAACAAACACATTTTTTTCAGGAATCAACTCTCTGGAACCTAAAACAAATATAAAAAAAACATCTTTCTATGCATCCACTCTCCCTAATCGTGCAAGAAAATTTCAATTAACTTGTTGAAATGATGCATTCATGCTTATCCTGAAACTAAATTTAAATCAACTTTTTTGCAGTAACACACTCACATTTTTCATGAAACAAATAATTTTTTTTTCAGGAATCCACTCTCTGGAACCTATAACGAATTTGTAAAAAACATCTTTCTAGGCATCCACTCTCCCTAATCTTGCAAGAAAATTTCAATTAACTTGTTGAAATATTGCAATCACCTTTATCCAAAAACGATATTTAAATCAACTTTTTTGCAGTAACACACTCACATTTTTCATAAAACAAACACATTTTTTTCAGGAATCTACTCTCTGGAACCTATAACTAATTTTAAAAAAACATCTTTCTAGGCATCCACTGTCCCTAATCGTGCAAGAAAATTTCAATTGACTTGTTGAAATATTGCAATCACCCTTATCCAAAAACGAAATTTAAATCAACATTTTAGCAGTAACACACTCACATTTTTCATACAACAAACACATTTTTTTCAGGAATCTACTCTCTGGAACCTAAAACTAATTTTAAAAAAACATCTTTCTAGGCATCCACTGTCCCTAATCGTGCAAGAAAATTTCAATTGACTTGTTGAAATATTGCAATCACCCTTATTCAAAAACGAAATTTAAATCAACTTTTTAGCAGTAACACCCTCACATTTTTCATAAAACAAACACATTTTTTTCAGGAATCTACTCTCTGGAACCTAAAACTAATTTAAAAAAAACATCTTTCTAGGCATCCACTGTCCCTAATCGTGCAAGAAAATTTCAATTGACTTGTTGAAGTATTGCAATCACCCTTACCCAAAAACGAAATTTAAATCAACTTTTTAGCAGTAACACACTCACACTTTTCATAAAACAAACAAATTTTTTTCAGGAATCTACTCTCTGGAACCTAAAACTAATTTTAAAAAAACATCTTTCTAGGCATCCACTGTCCCTAATCGTGCAAGAAAATTTCAATTGACTTGTTGAAATATTGCAATCACCCTTATTCAAAAACGAAATTTAAATCAACTTTTTAGCAGTAACACCCTCACATTTTTCATAAAACAAACACATTTTTTTCAGGAATCTACTCTCTGGAACCTAAAACTAATTTAAAAAAAACATCTTTCTAGGCATCCACTGTCCCTAATCGTGCAAGAAAATTTCAATTGACTTGTTGAAGTATTGCAATCACCCTTACCCAAAAACGAAATTTAAATCAACTTTTTAGCAGTAACACACTCACATTTTTCATAAAACAAACAAATTTTTTTCAGGAATCTACTCTCTGGAACCTAAAACTAATTTTAAAAAAACATCTTTCTAGGCATCCACTGTCCCTAATCGTGCAAGAAAATTTCAATTGACTTGTTGAAATATTGCAATCACCCTTATCCAAAAACGAAATTTAAATCAACTTTTTAGCAGTAACACACTCACATTTTTCATTAAACAAACACATTTTTTCAGGAATCAACTCTCTGGAACCTAAAACAAATATAAAAAAAAACATCTTTCTATGCATCCACTCTCCCTAATCGTGCAAGAAAATTTCAATTAACTTGTTGAAATGATGCATTCACGCTTATCCTGAAACCAAATTTAAATCAACTTTTTTGCAGTAACACACTCACATTTTTCATGAAACAAATAATTTTTTTTTCAGGAATCCACTCTCTGGAACCTATAACGAATTTGTAAAAAACATCTTTCTAGGCATCCACTCTCCCTAATCTTGCAAGAAAATTTCAATTGACTTGTTGAAATATTGCAATCACCCTTATTCAAAAACGAAATTTAAATCAACTTTTTAGCAGTAACACACTCACATTTTTCATAAAACAAACACATTTTTTTCAGGAATCTACTCTCTGAAACCTAATACTAATTTAAAAAAGAAATCTTTTATGCATCCACTGTCCCTAATCGTGCAAGAAAATTTCAATTGACTTGTTGAAGTATTGCAATCACCCTTATCCAAAAACGAAATTTAAATCAACTTTTTAGCAGTAACACACTCACATTTTTCATAAAACAAACACATTTTTTTCAGGAATCTACTCTCTGGAACCTAAAACTAATTTTAAAAAAACATCTTTCTAGGCATCCACTGTCCCTAATCGTGCAAGAAAATTTCAATTGACTTGTTGAAATATTGCAATCACCCTTATCCAAAAACGAAATTTAAATCAACTTTTTAGCAGTAACACACTCACATTTTTCATAAAACAAACACATTTTTTTCAGGAATCTACTCTCTGAAACCTAAAACTAATTTTAAAAAAATATCTTTCTAGGCATCCACTGTCCCTAATCGTGCAAGAAAATTTCAATTGACTTGTTGAAATATTGCAATCACCCTTATTCAAAAACGAAATTTAAATCAACTTTTTAGCAGTAACACCCTCACATTTTTCATAAAACAAACACATTTTTTTCAGGAATCTACTCTCTGAAACCTAAAACTAATTAAAAAAACATCTTTCTAGGCATCCACTCTCCCTAATCTTCCAAGAAAATTTCAATTAACTAGTTGAAATAATGCAATCATGCCTATCCTGAAGCTAAATTTAAATAAACTTTTTAGCAGTAACACACTCACATTTTTCATAAAACAAATAATTTTTTTTTCAGGAATCCACTCTCTGGAACCTATAACGAATTTGTAAAAAACATCTTTCTAGGCATCCACTCTCCCTAATCTTGCAAGAAAATTTCAATTAACTTGTTGAAATATTGCAATCACCTTTATCCAAAAACGATATTTAAATCAACTTTTTTGCAGTAACACACTCACATTTTTCATAAAACAAACACATTTTTTTCAGGAATCTACTCTCTGGAACCTAAAACTAATTTTAAAAAAACATCTTTCTAGGCATCCACTGTCCCTAATCGTGCAAGAAAATTTCAATTGACTTGTTGAAATATTGCAATCACCCTTATCCAAAAACGAAATTTAAATCAACATTTTAGCAGTAACACACTCACATTTTTCATAAAACAAACACATTTTTTTCAGGAATCTACTCTCTGAAACCTAATACTAATTTAAAAAAGACATCTTTCTAGGCATCCACTGTCCCTAATCGTGCAAGAAAATTTAAATTGACTTGTTGAAGTATTGCAATCACCCTTACCCAAAAACGAAATTTAAATCAACTTTTTAGCAGTAACACACTCACATTTTTCATAAAACAAACACATTTCTTTCAGGAATCTACTCTCTGGAACCTAAAACTAATTTTAAAAAAACATCTTTCAAGGCATCCACTGTCCCTAATCGTGCAAGAAAATTTCAATTGACTTGTTGAAATATTGCAATCATCCTTATCCAAAAACGAAATTTAAATCAACTTTTTAGCAGTAACACACTCACATTTTTCATAAAACAAACAATTTTTTTCAGGAATCAACTCTCTGGAACCTAAAACAAATATAAAAAAAACATCTTTCTATGCATCCACTCTCCCTAATCGTGCAAGAAAATTTCAATTAACTTGTTGAAATGATGCATTCACGCTTATCCTGAAACTAAATTTAAATCAACTTTTTTGCAGTAACACACTCACATTTTTCATGAAACAAATAATTTTTTTTTCAGGAATCCACTCTCTGGAACCTATAACGAATTTGTAAAAAACATCTTTCTAGGCATCCACTCTCCCTAATCTTGCAAGAAAATTTCAATTAACTTGTTGAAATATTGCAATCACCCTTATCCAAAAACGATATTTAAATCAACTTTTTTGCAGTAACACACTCACATTTTTCATAAAACAAACACATTTTTTTCAGGAATCTACTCTCTGAAACCTAATACTAATTTAAAAAAGAAATCTTTCTATGCATCCACTGTCCCTAATCGTGCAAGAAAATGTCAATTGACTTGTTGAAGTATTGCAATCACCCTTATCCAAAAACGAAATTTAAATCAACTTTTTAGCAGTAACACACTCACATTTTTCATAAAACAAACAAATTTTTTTCAGGAATCTACTCTCTGGAACCTAAAACTTATTTTAAAAAAACATCTTTCTAGGCATCCACTGTCCCTAATCGTGCAAGAAAATTTCAATTGACTTGTTGAAATATTGCAATCACCCTTATCCAAAAACGAAATTTAAATCAACTTTTTAGCAGTAACACACTCACATTTTTCATAAAACAAACACATTTTTTTCAGGAATCTACTCTCTGAAACCTAAAACTAATTTTAAAAAAATATCTTTCTAGGCATCCACTGTCCCTAATCGTGCAAGAAAATTTCAATTGACTTGTTGAAATATTGTAATCACCCTTATTCAAAAACGAAATTTAAATCAACTTTTTAGCAGTAACACACTCATATTTTTCATAAAACAAACACATTTTTTTCAGGAATCAACTCTCTGGAACCTAAAACAAATATAAAAAAAACATCTTTCTATGCATCCACTCTCCCTAATCGTGCAAGAAAATTTCAATTAACTTGTTGAAATGATGCATTCACGCTTATCCTGAAACCAGATTTAAATCAACTTTTTTGCAGTAACACACTCACATTTTTCATGAAACAAATAATTTTTTTTTCAGGAATCCACTCTCTGGAACCTATAACGAATTTGTAAAAAACATCTTTCTAGGCATCCACTGTCCCTAATCGTGCAAGAAAATTTCAATTGACTTGTTGAAATATTGCAATCACCCTTATCCAAAAACGAAATTTAAATCAACTTTTTAGCAGTAACACACTCACATTTTTCATAAAACAAACACATTTTTTCAGGAATCAACTCTCTGGAACCTAAAACAAATATAAAAAAAACATCTTTCTATGCATCCACTCTCCCTAATCGTGCAAGAAAATTTCAATTAACTAGTTGAAATAATGCAATCATGCCTATCCTGAAGCTAAATTTAAATAAACTTTTTAGCAGTAAGACACTCACATTTTTCATAAAACAAACACATTTTTTTCAGGAATCAACTCTCTGGAACCTAAAACAAATATAAAAAAAACATCTTTCTATGCATCCACTCTCCCTAATCGTGCAAGAAAATTTCAATTAACTTGTTGAAATGATGCATTCATGCTTATCCTGAAACTAAATTTAAATCAACTTTTTTGCAGTAACACACTCACATTTTTCATGAAACAAATAATTTTTTTTTCAGGAATCCACTCTCTGGAACCTATAACGAATTTGTAAAAAACATCTTTCTAGGCATCCACTCTCCCTAATCTTGCAAGAAAATTTCAATTAACTTGTTGAAATATTGCAATCACCTTTATCCAAAAACGATATTTAAATCAACTTTTTTGCAGTAACACACTCACATTTTTCATAAAACAAACACATTTTTTTCAGGAATCTACTCTCTGGAACCTATAACTAATTTTAAAAAAACATCTTTCTAGGCATCCACTGTCCCTAATCGTGCAAGAAAATTTCAATTGACTTGTTGAAATATTGCAATCACCCTTATCCAAAAACGAAATTTAAATCAACATTTTAGCAGTAACACACTCACATTTTTCATACAACAAACACATTTTTTTCAGGAATCTACTCTCTGGAACCTAAAACTAATTTTAAAAAAACATCTTTCTAGGCATCCACTGTCCCTAATCGTGCAAGAAAATTTCAATTGACTTGTTGAAATATTGCAATCACCCTTATTCAAAAACGAAATTTAAATCAACTTTTTAGCAGTAACACCCTCACATTTTTCATAAAACAAACACATTTTTTTCAGGAATCTACTCTCTGGAACCTAAAACTAATTTAAAAAAAATATCTTTCTAGGCATCCACTGTCCCTAATCGTGCAAGAAAATTTCAATTGACTTGTTGAAGTATTGCAATCACCCTTACCCAAAAACGAAATTTAAATCAACTTTTTAGCAGTAACACACTCACACTTTTCATAAAACAAACAAATTTTTTTCAGGAATCTACTCTCTGGAACCTAAAACTAATTTTAAAAAAACATCTTTCTAGGCATCCACTGTCCCTAATCGTGCAAGAAAATTTCAATTGACTTGTTGAAATATTGCAATCACCCTTATTCAAAAACGAAATTTAAATCAACTTTTTAGCAGTAACACCCTCACATTTTTCATAAAACAAACACATTTTTTTCAGGAATCTACTCTCTGGAACCTAAAACTAATTTAAAAAAAACATCTTTCTAGGCATCCACTGTCCCTAATCGTGCAAGAAAATTTCAATTGACTTGTTGAAGTATTGCAATCACCCTTACCCAAAAACGAAATTTAAATCAACTTTTTAGCAGTAACACACTCACATTTTTCATAAAACAAACAATTTTTTTTCAGGAATCTACTCTCTGGAACCTAAAACTAATTTTAAAAAAACATCTTTCTAGGCATCCACTGTCCCTAATCGTGCAAGAAAATTTCAATTGACTTGTTGAAATATTGCAATCACCCTTATCCAAAAACGAAATTTAAATCAACTTTTTAGCAGTAACACACTCACATTTTTCATTAAACAAACACATTTTTTCAGGAATCAACTCTCTGGAACCTAAAACAAATATAAAAAAAAACATCTTTCTATGCATCCACTCTCCCTAATCGTGCAAGAAAATTTCAATTAACTTGTTGAAATGATGCATTCATGCTTATCCTGAAACTAAATTTAGATCAACTTTTTTGCAGTAACACACTCACATTTTTCATGAAACAAATAATTTTTTTTTCAGGAATCCACTCTCTGGAACCTATAACGAATTTGTAAAAAACATCTTTCTAGGCATCCACTCTCCCTAATCTTGCAAGAAAATTTCAATTAACTTGTTGAAATATTGCAATCACCTTTATCCAAAAACGATATTTAAATCAACTTTTTTGCAGTAACACACTCACATTTTTCATAAAACAAACACATTTTTTTCAGGAATCTACTCTCTGGAACCTAAAACTAATTTAAAAAAAACATCTTTCTAGGCATCCACTGTCCCTAATTGTGCAAGAAAATTTCAATTGACTTGTTGAAATATTGCAATCACCCTTATCCAAAAACGAAATTTAAATCAACATTTTAGCAGTAACACACTCACATTTTTCATAAAACAAACACATTTTTTTCAGGAATCTACTCTCTGGAACCTAAAACTAATTTTAAAAAAACATCTTTCTAGGCATCCACTGTCCCTAATCGTTCAAGAAAATTTCAATTGACTTGTTGAAATATTGCAATCACCCTTATTCAAAAACGAAATTTAAATCAACTTTTTAGCAGTAATACACTCACATTTTTCATAAAACAAACACATTTTTTTAGGAATCAACTCTCTGGAACCTATAACAAATTTGTAAAAAACATCTTTCTAGGCATCCACTCTCCCTAATCTTGCAAGAAAATTTCAATTAACTTGTTGAAATATTGCAATCACCCTTATCCAAAAACGATATTTAAATCAACTTTTTTGCAGTAACACACTCACATTTTTCATAAAACAAACACATTTTTTTCAGGAATCTACTCCCTGGAACCTAAAACTAATTTTAAAAAAACATCTTTCTAGGCATCCACTGTCCCTAATCGTGCAAGAAAATTTATTGTTGACTTGTTGAAATATTGCAATCACCCTTATCCAAAAATGAAATTTAAATCAACTTTTTAGCAGTAACACACTCACATTTTTCATAAAACAAACACATTTTTTTCAGGAATCTACTCTCTGAAACCTAATACTAATTTAAAAAAGAAATCTTTCTATGCATCCACTGTCCCTAATCGTGCAAGAAAATTTCAATTGACTTGTTGAAGTATTGCAATCACCCTTATCCAAAACGAAATTTAAATCAACTTTTTAGCAGTAACACACTCACATTTTTCATAAAACAAACACATTTTTTTCAGGAATCTACTCTCTGGAACCTAAAACTAATTTAAAAAAACATCTTTCTAGGCATCCACTGTCCCTAATCGTGCAAGAAAATTTAAATTGACTTGTTGAAGTATTGCAATCACCCTTACCCAAAAACGAAATTTAAATCAACTTTTTAGCAGTAACACACTCACATTTTTCATAAAACAAACACATTTCTTTCAGGAATCTACTCTCTGGAACCTAAAACTAATTTAAAAAAAACATCTTTCAAGGCATCCACTGTCCCTAATCGTGCAAGAAAATTTCAATTGACTTGTTGAAATATTGCAATAACCCTTATCCAAAAACGAAATTTAAATCAACTTTTTAGCAGTAACACACTCACATTTTTCATAAAACAAACAAATTTTTTCAGGAATCAACTCTCTGGAACCTAAAACAAATATAAAAAAAAATCTTTCTATGCATCCACTCTCCCTAATCGTGCGAGAAAATTTCAATTAACTTGTTCAAATGATGCAATCATGCCTATCCTGAAGCTACATTTAAATAAACTTTTTAGCAGTAACACACTCATATTTTTCATAAAACAAACACATTTTTTTCAGGAATCAACTCTCTGGAACCTAAAACAAATATAAAAAAAAATCTTTCTATGCTTCCACTCTCCCTAATCGTGCAAGAAAATTTCAATTAACTTGTTGAAATGATGCATTCACGCTTATCCTGAAACCAAATTTAAATCAACTTTTTTGCAGTAACACACTCACATTTTTCATGAAACAAATAATTTTTTTTTCAGGAATCCACTCTCTGGAACCTATAACGAATTTGTAAAAAACATCTTTCTAGGCATCCACTCTCCCTAATCTTGCAAGAAAATTTCAATTAACTTGTTGAAATATTGCAATCACCCTTATCCAAAAACGATATTTAAATCAACTTTTTTGCAGTAACACACTCACATTTTTCATAAAACAAACACATTTTTTTCAGGAATCTACTCTCTGGAACCTAAAACTAATTTTAAAAAAACATCTTTCTAGGCATCCACTGTCCCTAATCGTGCATGAAAATTTCAATTGACTTGTTGAAATATTGCAATCACCCTTATCCAAAAATGAAATTTAAATCATTTTTTAGCAGTAACACACTCACATTTTTCATAAAACAAACACATTTTTTTCAGGAATCTACTCTCTGGAACCTAAAACTAATTTTAAAAAAACATCTTTCTAGGCATCCACTGTCCCTAATCGTACAAGAAAATTTCAATTGACTAGTTGAAATATTGCAATCACCCTTATTCAAAAACGAAATTTAAATCAACTTTTTAGCAGTAACACCCTCACATTTTTCATAAAACAAACACATTTTTTTCAGGAATCTACTCTCTGAAACCTAATACTAATTTAAAAAAGAAATCTTTCTATGCATCCACTGTCCCTAATCGTGCAAGAAAATTTCAATTGACTTGTTGAAGTATTGCAATCACCCTTATCCAAAAACGATATTTAAATCAACTTTTTTGCAGTAACACACTCACATTTTTCATAAAACAAACAAATTTTTTTCAGGAATCTACTCTCTGGAACCTAAAACTAATTTAAAAAAAACATCTTTCTAGGCATCCACTGTCCCTAATCGTGCAAGAAAATTTCAATTGACTTGTTGAAATATTGCAATCACCCTTATCCAAAAACGAAATTTAAATCAACATTTTAGCAGTAACACACTCACATTTTTCATAAAAACAACACATTTTTTTCAGGAATCTACTCTCTGGAACCTAAAACTAATTTAAAAAAAACATCTTTCTAGGAATCCACTGTCCCTAATCGTGCAAGAAAATTTAAATTGACTTGTTGAAGTATTGCAATCACCCTTACCCAAAAACGAAATTTAAATCAACTTTTTAGCAGTAACACACTCACATTTTTCATAACACAAACACATTTCTTTCAGGAATCTACTCTCTGGAACCTAAAACTAATTTTAAAAAAACATCTTTCTAGGCATCCACTGTCCCTAATCGTGCAAGAAAATTTCAATTGACTTGTTGAAATATTGCAATCACCCTTATCCAAAAACGAAATTTAATTCAACTTTTTAGCAGTAACACACTCACATTTTTCATAAAACAAACAAATTTTTTCAGGAATCAACTCTCTGGAACCTAAAACAAATATAAAAAAAACATCTTTCTATGCATCCACTCTCCCTAATCGTGCAAGAAAATTTGAATTAACTTGTTGAAATGATGCATTCACGCTTATCCTGAAACTAAATTTAAATCAACTTTTTTGCAGTAACACACTCACATTTTTCATGAAACAAATAATTTTTTTTTCAGGAATCCACTCTCTGGAACCTATAACGAATTTGTAAAAAACATCTTTCTAGGCATCCACTCTCCCTAATCTTGCAAGAAAATTTCAATTAACTTGTTGAAATATTGCAATCACCCTTATCCAAAAACGATATTTAAATCAACTTTTTTGCAGTAACACACTCACATTTTTCATAAAACAAACACATTTTTTTCAGGAATCCACTCTCTGGAACCTAAAACAAATTTTAAAAAAACATCTTTCTAGGCATCCACTGTCCCTAATCGTGCAAGAAAATTTCAATTGACTTGTTGAAATATTGCAATCACCCTTATCCAAAAATGAAATTTAAATCAACTTTTTAGCAGCAACACACTCACATTTTTCATAAAACAAACACATTTTTTTCAGGAATCTACTCTCTGGAACCTAAAACTAATTTTAAAAAAACATCTTTCTAGGCATCCACTGTCCCTAATCGTGCAAGAAAATTTCAATTGACTTGTTGAAATATTGCAATCACCCTTATCCAAAAACGATATTTAAATCAACTTTTTTGCAGTAACACACTCACATTTTTCATAAAACAAACACATTTTTTTCAGGAATCTACTCTCTGAAACCTAATACTAATTTAAAAAAGAAATGTTTCTATGCATCCACTGTCCCTAATCGTGCAAGAAAATTTCAATTGACTTGTTGAAGTATTGCAATCACCCTTATCCAAAAACGATATTTAAATCAACTTTTTTGCAGTAACACACTCACATTTTTCATAAAACAAACAAATTTTTTTCAGGAATCTACTCTCTGGAACCTAAAACTAATTTTAAAAAAACATCTTTCTAGGCATCCACTGTCCCTAATCGTGCAAGAAAATTTCAATTGACTTGTTGAAATATTGCAATCACCCTTATCCAAAAACGAAATTTAAATCAACATTTTAGCAGTAACACACTCACATTTTTCATAAAAACAACACATTTTTTTCAGGAATCTACTCTCTGGAACCTAAAACTAATTTAAAAAAAACATCTTTCTAGGAATCCACTGTCCCTAATCGTGCAAGAAAATTTAAATTGACTTGTTGAAGTATTGCAATCACCCTTACCCAAAAACGAAATTTAAATCAACTTTTTAGCAGTAACACACTCACATTTTTCATAAAACAAACACATTTCTTTCAGGAATCTACTCTCTGGAACCTAAAACTAATTTTAAAAAAACATCTTTCTAGGCATCCACTGTCCCTAATCGTGCAAGAAAATTTCAATTGACTTGTTGAAATATTGCAATCACCCTTATCCAAAAACGAAATTTAATTCAACTTTTTAGCAGTAACACACTCACATTTTTCATAAAACAAACACATTTTTTCAGGAATCAACTCTCTGGAACCTAAAACAAATATAAAAAAAACATCTTTCTATGCATCCACTCTCCCTAATCGTGCAAGAAAATTTCAATTAACTTGTTGAAATGATGCATTCACGCTTATCCTGAAACTAAATTTAAATCAACTTTTTTGCAGTAACACACTCACATTTTTCATGAAACAAATAATTTTTTTTTCAGGAATCCACTCTCTGGAACCTATAACGAATTTGTAAAAAACATCTTTCTAGGCATCCACTCTCCCTAATCTTGCAAGAAAATTTCAATTAACTTGTTGAAATATTGCAATCACCCTTATCCAAAAACGATATTTAAATCAACTTTTTTGCAGTAACACACTCACATTTTTCATAAAACAAACACATTTTTTTCAGGAATCCACTCTCTGGAACCTAAAACTAATTTTAAAAAAACATCTTTCTAGGCATCCACTGTCCCTAATCGTGCAAGAAAATTTCAATTGACTTGTTGAAATATTGCAATCACCCTTATCCAAAAATGAAATTTAAATCAACTTTTTAGCAGCAACACACTCACATTTTTCATAAAACAAACACATTTTTTTCAGGAATCTACTCTCTGGAACCTAAAACTAATTTTAAAAAAACATCTTTCTAGGCATCCACTGTCCCTAATCGTGCAAGAAAATTTCAATTGACTTGTTGAAATATTGCAATCACCCTTATTCAAAAACGAAATTTAAATCAACTTTTTAGCAGTAACACCCTCACATTTTTCATAAAACAAACACATTTTTTTCAGGAATCTACTCTCTGAAACCTAATACTAATTTAAAAAAGAAATCTTTCTATGCATCCACTGTCCCTAATCGTGCAAGAAAATTTCAATTGACTTGTTGAAGTATTGCAATCACCCTTATCCAAAAACGAAATTTAAATCAACTTTTTAGCAGTAACACACTCACATTTTTCATAAAACAAACACATTTTTTTCAGGAATCTACTCTCTGGAACCTAAAACTAATTTTAAAAACACATCTTTCTAGGCATCCACTGTCCCTAATCGTGCAAGAAAATTTCAATTGACTTGTTGAAATATTGCAATCACCCTTATCCAAAAACGAAATTTAAATCAACTTTTTAGCAGTAACACACTCACATTTTTCATAAAACAAACACATTTTTTTCAGGAATCTACTCTCTGAAACCTAAAACTAATTTTAAAAAAATATCTTTCTAGGCATCCACTGTCCCTAATCGTGCAAGAAAATTTCAATTGACTTGTTGAAATATTGCAATCACCCTTATTCAAAAACGAAATTTAAATCAACTTTTTAGCAGTAACACCCTCACATTTTTCATAAAACAAACACATTTTTTTCAGGAATCTACTCTCTGAAACCTAAAACTAATTAAAAAAAACATCTTTCTAGGCATCCACTCTCCCTAATCTTCCAAGAAAATTTCAATTAACTAGTTGAAATAATGCAATCATGCCTATCCTGAAGCTACATTTAAATAAACTTTTTAGCAGTAACACACTCATATTTTTCATAAAACAAACACATTTTTTTCAGGAATCAACTCTCTGGAACCTAAAACAAATATAAAAAAACATCTTTCTATGCTTCCACTCTCCCTAATCGTGCAAGAAAATTTCAATTAACTTGTTGAAATGATGCATTCACGCTTATCCTGAAACCAAATTTAAATCAACTTTTTTGCAGTAACACACTCACATTTTTCATGAAACAAATAATTTTTTTTTCAGGAATCCACTCTCTGGAACCTATGACGAATTTGTAAAAAACATCTTTCTAGGCATCCACTCTCCCTAATCTTGCAAGAAAATTTCAATTAACTTGTTGAAATATTGCAATCACCCTTATCCAAAAACGATATTTAAATCAACTTTTTTGCAGTAACACACTCACATTTTTCATAAAACAAACACATTTTTTTCAGGAATCTACTCTCTGGAACCTAAAACTAATTTTGAAAAAACATCTTTCTAGGCATCCACTGTCCCTAATCGTGCAAGAAAATTTCAATTGACTTGTTGAAATATTGCAATCACCCTTATCCAAAAATGAAATTTAAATCAATTTTTTAGCAGTAACACACTCACATTTTTCATAAAACAAACACATTTTTTTCAGGAATCTACTCTCTGGAACCTAAAACTAATTTTAAAAAAACATCTTTCTAGGCATCCACTGTCCCTAATCGTACAAGAAAATTTCAATTGACTAGTTGAAATATTGCAATCACCCTTATTCAAAAACGAAATTTAAATCAACTTTTTAGCAGTAACACCCTCACATTTTTCATAAAACAAACACATTTTTTTCAGGAATCTACTCTCTGAAACCTAATACTAATTTAAAAAAGAAATCTTTCTATGCATCCACTGTCCCTAATCGTGCAAGAAAATTTCAATTGACTTGTTGAAGTATTGCAATCACCCTTATCCAAAAACGATATTTAAATCAACTTTTTTGCAGTAACACACTCACATTTTTCATAAAACAAACAACTTTTTTTCAGGAATCTACTCTCTGGAACCTAAAACTAATTTTAAAAAAACATCTTTCTAGGCATCCACTGTCCCTAATCGTGCAAGAAAATTTCAATTGACTTGTTGAAATATTGCAATCACCCTTATCCAAAAACGAAATTTAAATCAACATTTTAGCAGTAACACACTCACATTTTTCATAAAAACAACACATTTTTTTCAGGAATCTACTCTCTGGAACCTAAAACTAATTTAAAAAAAACATCTTTCTAGGAATCCACTGTCCCTAATCGTGCAAGAAAATTTCAATTGACTTGTTGAAATATTGCAATCACCCTTATTCAAAAACGAAATTTAAATCAACTTTTTAGCAGTAACACACTCACATTTTTCATAAAACAAACACATTTTTTTCAGGAATCTACTCTCTGGAACCTAAAACTAATTTTAAAAAAACATCTTTCTAGGCATCCACTGTCCCTAATCGTACAAGAAAATTTCAATTGACTTGTTGAAATATTGCAATCACCCTTATTCAAATACGAAATTTAAATCAACTTTTTAGCAGTAACACCCTCACATTTTTCATAAAACAAACACATTTTTTTCAGGAATCTACTCTCTGAAACCTAATACTAATTTAAAAAATAAATCTTTCTATGCATCCACTGTCCCTAATCGTGCAAGAAAATTTCAATTGACTTGTTGAAGTATTGCAATCACCCTTATCCAAAAACGAAATTTAAATCAACTTTTTAGCAGTAACACACTCACATTTTTCATAAAACAAACACATTTTTTTCAGGAATCTACTCTCTGAAACCTAATACTAATTTAAAAAAGAAATCTTTCTATGCATCCACTGTCCCTAATCGTGCAAGAAAATTTCAATTGACTTGTTGAAGTATTGCAATCACCCTTATCCAAAAACGAAATTTAAATCAACTTTTTAGCAGTAACACACTCACATTTTTCATAAAACAAACACATTTTTTTCAGGAATCTACTCTCTGGAACCTAAAACTAATTTAAAAAAAACATCTTTCTAGGCATCCACTGTCCCTAATCGTGCAAGAAAATTTCAATTGACTTGTTGAAGTATTGCAATCACCCTTAGCCAAAAACGAAATTTAAATCAACTTTTTAGCAGTAACACACTCACATTTTTCATAAAACAAACACATTTTTTCAGGAATCTACTCTCTGGAACCTAAAACTAATTTTAAAAAAACATCTTTCTAGGCATCCACTGTCCCTAATCGTGCAAGAAAATTTCAATTGACTTGTTGAAATATTGCAATCACCCTTATCCAAAAACGAAATTTAAATCAACTTTTTAGCAGTAACACACTCACATTTTTCATAAAACAAACACATTTTTTCAGGAATCAACTCTCTGGAACCTAAAACAAATATAAAAAAAACATCTTTCTATGCATCCACTCTCCCTAATCGTGCAAGAAAATTTCAATTAACTTGTTGAAATGATGCATTCACGCTTATCCTGAAACCAAATTTAAATCAACTTTTTTGCAGTAACACACTCACATTTTTCATGAAACAAATATTTTTTTTTTCAGGAATCCACTCTCTGGAACCTATAACGAATTTGTAAAAAACATCTTTCTAGGCATCCACTCTCCCTAATCTTGCAAGAAAATTTCACTTAACTTGTTGAAATATTGCAATCACCCTTATCCAAAAACGATATTTAAATCAACTTTTTTGCAGTAACACACTCACATTTTTCATAAAACAAACAAATTTTTTTCAGGAATCTACTCTCTGGAACCTAAAACTAATTTTAAAAAAACATCTTTCTAGGCATCCACTGTCCCTAATCGTGCAAGAAAATTTCAATTGACTTGTTGAAATATTGCAATCACCCTTATCCAAAAACGAAATTTAAATCAACTTTTTAGCAGTAACACACTCACATTTTTCATTAAACAAACACTTTTTTTCAGGAATCAACTCTCTGGAACCTAAAACAAATATAAAAAAAAACATCTTTCTATGCATCCACTCTCCCTAATCGTGCAAGAAAATTTCAATTAACTTGTTGAAATGATGCATTCATGCTTATCCTGAAACTAAATTTAAATCAACTTTTTTGCAGTAACACACTCACATTTTTCATGAAATAAATAATTTTTTTTTCAGGAATCCACTCTCTGGAACCTATAACGAATTTGTAAAAAACATCTTTCTAGGCATCCACTCTCCCTAATCTTGCAAGAAAATTTCAATTAACTTGTTGAAATATTGCAATCACCTTTATCCAAAAACGATATTTAAATCAACTTTTTTGCAGTAACACACTCACATTTTTCATAAAACAAACACATTTTTTTCAGGAATCTACTCTCTGGAACCTAAAACTAATTTTAAAAAAACATCTTTCTAGGCATCCACTGTCCCTAATTGTGCAAGAAAATTTCAATTGACTTGTTGAAATATTGCAATCACCCTTATCCAAAAACGAAATTTAAATCAACATTTTAGCAGTAACACACTCACATTTTTCATAAAACAAACACATTTTTATCAGGAATCTACTCTCTGGAACCTAAAACTAATTTTAAAAAAACATCTTTCTAGGCATCCACTGTCCCTAATCGTTCAAGAAAATTTCAATTGACTTGTTGAAATATTGCAATCACCCTTATTCAAAAACGAAATTTAAATCAACTTTTTAGCAGTAATACACTCACATTTTTCATAAAACAAACACATTTTTTTAGGAATCAACTCTCTGGAACCTATAACGAATTTGTAAAAAACATCTTTCTAGGCATCCACTCTCCCTAATCTTGCAAGAAAATTTCAATTAACTTGTTGAAATATTGCAATCACCCTTATCCAAAAACGATATTTAAATCAACTTTTTTGCAGTAACACACTCACATTTTTCATAAAACAAACACATTTTTTTCAGGAATCTACTCCCTGGAACCTAAAACTAATTTTAAAAAAACATCTTTCTAGGCATCCACTGTCCCTAATCGTGCAAGAAAATTTATTGTTGACTTGTTGAAATATTGCAATCACCCTTATCCAAAAATGAAATTTAAATCAACTTTTTAGCAGTAACACACTCACATTTTTCATAAAACAAACACATTTTTTTCAGGAATCTACTCTCTGGAACCTAAAACTAATTTTAAAAAAACATCTTTCTAGGCATCCACTGTCCCTAATCGTACAAGAAAATTTCAATTGACTAGTTGAAATATTGCAATCACCCTTATTCAAAAACGAAATTTAAATCAACTTTTTAGCAGTAACACCCTCACATTTTTCATAAAACAAACACATTTTTTTCAGGAATCTACTCTCTGAAACCTAATACTAATTTAAAAAAGAAATCTTTCTATGCATCCACTGTCCCTAATCGTGCAAGAAAATTTCAATTGACTTGTTGAAGTATTGCAATCACCCTTATCCAAAACGAAATTTAAATCAACTTTTTAGCAGTAACACACTCACATTTTTCATAAAACAAACACATTTTTTTCAGGAATCTACTCTCTGGAACCTAAAACTAATTTAAAAAAACATCTTTCTAGGCATCCACTGTCCCTAATCGTGCAAGAAAATTTAAATTGACTTGTTGAAGTATTGCAATCACCCTTACCCAAAAACGAAATTTAAATCAACTTTTTAGCAGTAACACACTCACATTTTTCATAAAACAAACACATTTCTTTCAGGAATCTACTCTCTGGAACCTAAAACTAATTTTAAAAAAACATCTTTCAAGGCATCCACTGTCCCTAATCGTGCAAGAAAATTTCAATTGACTTGTTGAAATATTGCAATAACCCTTATCCAAAAACGAAATTTAAATCAACTTTTTAGCAGTAACACACTCACATTTTTCATAAAACAAACAAATTTTTTCAGGAATCAACTCTCTGGAACCTAAAACAAATATAAAAAAAACATCTTTCTATGCATCCACTCTCCCTAATCGTGCGAGAAAATTTCAATTAACTTGTTGAAATGATGCAATCATGCCTATCCTGAAGCTACATTTAAATAAACTTTTTAGCAGTAACACACTCATATTTTTCATAAAACAAACACATTTTTTTCAGGAATCAACTCTCTGGAACCTAAAACAAATATAAAAAAAAATCTTTCTATGCTTCCACTCTCCCTAATCGTGCAAGAAAATTTCAATTAACTTGTTGAAATGATGCATTCACGCTTATCCTGAAACCAAATTTAAATCAACTTTTTTGCAGTAACACACTCACATTTTTCATGAAACAAATAATTTTTTTTTCAGGAATCCACTCTCTGGAACCTATAACGAATTTGTAAAAAACATCTTTCTAGGCATCCACTCTCCCTAATCTTGCAAGAAAATTTCAATTAACTTGTTGAAATATTGCAATCACCCTTATCCAAAAACGATATTTAAATCAACTTTTTTGCAGTAACACACTCACATTTTTCATAAAACAAACACATTTTTTTCAGGAATCTACTCTCTGGAACCTAAAACTAATTTTAAAAAAACATCTTTCTAGGCATCCACTGTCCCTAATCGTGCATGAAAATTTCAATTGACTTGTTGAAATATTGCAATCACCCTTATCCAAAAATGAAATTTAAATCATTTTTTAGCAGTAACACACTCACATTTTTCATAAAACAAACACATTTTTTTCAGGAATCTACTCTCTGGAACCTAAAACTAATTTTAAAAAAACATCTTTCTAGGCATCCACTGTCCCTAATCGTACAAGAAAATTTCAATTGACTAGTTGAAATATTGCAATCACCCTTATTCAAAAACGAAATTTAAATCAACTTTTTAGCAGTAACACCCTCACATTTTTCATAAAACAAACACATTTTTTTCAGGAATCTACTCTCTGAAACCTAATACTAATTTAAAAAAGAAATCTTTCTATGCATCCACTGTCCCTAATCGTGCAAGAAAATTTCAATTGACTTGTTGAAGTATTGCAATCACCCTTATCCAAAAACGATATTTAAATCAACTTTTTTGCAGTAACACACTCACATTTTTCATAAAACAAACAAATTTTTTTCAGGAATCTACTCTCTGGAACCTAAAACTAATTTTAAAAAAACATCTTTCTAGGCATCCACTGTCCCTAATCGTGCAAGAAAATTTCAATTGACTTGTTGAAATATTGCAATCACCCTTATCCAAAAACGAAATTTAAATCAACATTTTAGCAGTAACACACTCACATTTTTCATAAAAACAACACATTTTTTTCAGGAATCTACTCTCTGGAACCTAAAACTAATTTAAAAAAAACATCTTTCTAGGAATCCACTGTCCCTAATCGTGCAAGAAAATTTAAATTGACTTGTTGAAGTATTGCAATCACCCTTACCCAAAAACGAAATTTAAATCAACTTTTTAGCAGTAACACACTCACATTTTTCATAACACAAACACATTTCTTTCAGGAATCTACTCTCTGGAACCTAAAACTAATTTTAAAAAAACATCTTTCTAGGCATCCACTGTCCCTAATCGTGCAAGAAAATTTCAATTGACTTGTTGAAATATTGCAATCACCCTTATCCAAAAACGAAATTTAATTCAACTTTTTAGCAGTAACACACTCACATTTTTCATAAAACAAACAAATTTTTTCAGGAATCAACTCTCTGGAACCTAAAACAAATATAAAAAAAACATCTTTCTATGCATCCACTCTCCCTAATCGTGCAAGAAAATTTGAATTAACTTGTTGAAATGATGCATTCACGCTTATCCTGAAACTAAATTTAAATCAACTTTTTTGCAGTAACACACTCACATTTTTCATGAAACAAATAATTTTTTTTTCAGGAATCCACTCTCTGGAACCTTTAACGAATTTGTAAAAAACATCTTTCTAGGCATCCACTCTCCCTAATCTTGCAAGAAAATTTCAATTAACTTGTTGAAATATTGCAATCACCCTTATCCAAAAACGATATTTAAATCAACTTTTTTGCAGTAACACACTCACATTTTTCATAAAACAAACACATTTTTTTCAGGAATCTACTCTCTGGAACCTAAAACTAATTTTAAAAAAACATCTTTCTAGGCATCCACTGTCCCTAATCGTGCAAGAAAATTTCAATTGACTTGTTGAAATATTGCAATCACCCTTATTCAAAAACGAAATTTAAATCAACTTTTTAGCAGTA
The DNA here is from genome assembly GCF_964263255.1 of Lissotriton vulgaris. Lineage (NCBI taxonomy): Eukaryota > Metazoa > Chordata > Amphibia > Caudata > Salamandridae > Lissotriton > Lissotriton vulgaris. The sequence continues at coordinate 386,500 of NW_028247857.1, forward strand.
ACACCCTCACATTTTTCATAAAACAAACACATTTTTTTCAGGAATCTACTCTCTGAAACCTAATACTAATTTAAAAAAGAAATCTTTCTATGCATCCACTGTCCCTAATCGTGCAAGAAAATTTCAATTGACTTGTTGAAGTATTGCAATCACCCTTATCCAAAAACGAAATTTAAATCAACTTTTTAGCAGTAACACACTCACATTGTTCATAAAACAAACACATTTTTTTCAGGAATCTACTCTCTGGAACCTAAAACTAATTTTAAAAACACATCTTTCTAGGCATCCACTGTCCCTAATCGTGCAAGAAAATTTCAATTGACTTGTTGAAATATTGCAATCACCCTTATCCAAAAACGAAATTTAAATCAACTTTTTAGCAGTAACACACTCACATTTTTCATAAAACAAACACATTTTTTTCAGGAATCTACTCTCTGAAACCTAAAACTAATTTTAAAAAAATATCTTTCTAGGCATCCACTGTCCCTAATCGTGCAAGAAAATTTCAATTGACTTGTTGAAATATTGCAATCACCCTTATTCAAAAACGAAATTTAAATCAACTTTTTAGCAGTAACACCCTCACATTTTTCATAAAACAAACACATTTTTTTCAGGAATCTACTCTCTGAAACCTAAAACTAATTAAAAAAAACATCTTTCTAGGCATCCACTCTCCCTAATCTTCCAAGAAAATTTCAATTAACTAGTTGAAATAATGCAATCATGCCTATCCTGAAGCTACATTTAAATAAACTTTTTAGCAGTAACACACTCATATTTTTCATAAAACAAACACATTTTTTTCAGGAATCAACTCTCTGGAACCTAAAACAAATATAAAAAAACATCTTTCTATGCTTCCACTCTCCCTAATCGTGCAAGAAAATTTCAATTAACTTGTTGAAATGATGCATTCACGCTTATCCTGAAACCAAATTTAAATCAACTTTTTTGCAGTAACACACTCACATTTTTCATGAAACAAATAATTTTTTTTTCAGGAATCCACTCTCTGGAACCTATAACGAATTTGTAAAAAACATCTTTCTAGGCATCCACTCTCCCTAATCTTGCAAGAAAATTTCAATTAACTTGTTGAAATATTGCAATCACCCTTATCCAAAAACGATATTTAAATCAACTTTTTTGCAGTAACACACTCACATTTTTCATAAAACAAACACATTTTTTTCAGGAATCTACTCTCTGGAACCTAAAACTAATTTTGAAAAAACATCTTTCTAGGCATCCACTGTCCCTAATCGTGCAAGAAAATTTCAATTGACTTGTTGAAATATTGCAATCACCCGTATCCAAAAATGAAATTTAAATCAATTTTTTAGCAGTAACACACTCACATTTTTCATAAAACAAACACATTTTTTTCAGGAATCTACTCTCTGGAACCTAAAACTAATTTAAAAAAAACATCTTTCTAGGCATCCACTGTCCCTAATCGTACAAGAAAATTTCAATTGACTAGTTGAAATATTGCAATCACCCTTATTCAAAAACGAAATTTAAATCAACTTTTTAGCAGTAACACCCTCACATTTTTCATAAAACAAACACATTTTTTTCAGGAATCTACTCTCTGAAACCTAATACTAATTTAAAAAAGAAATCTTTCTATGCATCCACTGTCCCTAATCGTGCAAGAAAATTTCAATTGACTTGTTGAAGTATTGCAATCACCCTTATCCAAAAACGATATTTAAATCAACTTTTTTGCAGTAACACACTCACATTTTTCATAAAACAAACAACTTTTTTTCAGGAATCTACTCTCTGGAACCTAAAACTAATTTTAAAAAAACATCTTTCTAGGCATCCACTGTCCCTAATCGTGCAAGAAAATTTCAATTGACTTGTTGAAATATTGCAATCACCCTTATCCAAAAACGAAATTTAAATCAACATTTTAGCAGTAACACACTCACATTTTTCATAAAAACAACACATTTTTTTCAGGAATCTACTCTCTGGAACCTAAAACTAATTTAAAAAAAACATCTTTCTAGGAATCCACTGTCCCTAATCGTGCAAGAAAATTTCAAATGACTTGTTGAAATATTGCAATCACCCTTATTCAAAAACGAAATTTAAATCAACTTTTTAGCAGTAACACACTCACATTTTTCATAAAACAAACACATTTTTTTCAGGAATCTACTCTCTGGAACCTAAAACTAATTTTAAAAAACATCTTTCTAGGCATCCACTGTCCCTAATCGTACAAGAAAATTTCAATTGACTTGTTGAAATATTGCAATCACCCTTATTCAAATACGAAATTTAAATCAACTTTTTAGCAGTAACACCCTCACATTTTTCATAAAACAAACACATTTTTTTCAGGAATCTACTCTCTGAAACCTAATACTAATTTAAAAAAGAAATCTTTCTATGCATCCACTGTCCCTAATCGTGCAAGAAAATTTCAATTGACTTGTTGAAGTATTGCAATCACCCTTATCCAAAAACGAAATTTAAATCAACTTTTTAGCAGTAACACACTCACATTTTTCATAAAACAAACACATTTTTTTCAGGAATCTACTCTCTGAAACCTAATACTAATTTAAAAAAGAAATCTTTCTATGCATCCACTGTCCCTAATCGTGCAAGAAAATTTCAATTGACTTGTTGAAGTATTGCAATCACCCTTATCCAAAAACGAAATTTAAATCAACTTTTTAGCAGTAACACACTCACATTTTTCATAAAACAAACACATTTTTTTCAGGAATCTACTCTCTGGAACCTAAAACTAATTTAAAAAAAACATCTTTCTAGGCATCCACTGTCCCTAATCGTGCAAGAAAATTTCAATTGACTTGTTGAAGTATTGCAATCACCCTTAGCCAAAAACGAAATTTAAATCAACTTTTTAGCAGTAACACACTCACATTTTTCATAAAACAAACACATTTTTTCAGGAATCTACTCTCTGGAACCTAAAACTAATTTTAAAAAAACATCTTTCTAGGCATCCACTGTCCCTAATCGTGCAAGAAAATTTCAATTGACTTGTTGAAATATTGCAATCACCCTTATCCAAAAACGAAATTTAAATCAACTTTTTAGCAGTAACACACTCACATTTTTCATAAAACAAACACATTTTTTCAGGAATCAACTCTCTGGAACCTAAAACAAATATAAAAAAAACATCTTTCTATGCATCCACTCTCCCTAATCGTGCAAGAAAATTTCAATTAACTTGTTGAAATGATGCATTCACGCTTATCCTGAAACCAAATTTAAATCAACTTTTTTGCAGTAACACACTCACATTTTTCATGAAACAAATATTTTTTTTTTCAGGAATCCACTCTCTGGAACCTATAACGAATTTGTAAAAAACATCTTTCTAGGCATCCACTCTCCCTAATCTTGCAAGAAAATTTCACTTAACTTGTTGAAATATTGCAATCACCCTTATCCAAAAACGATATTTAAATCAACTTTTTTGCAGTAACACACTCACATTTTTCATAAAACAAACAAATTTTTTTCAGGAATCTACTCTCTGGAACCTAAAACTAATTTTAAAAAAACATCTTTCTAGGCATCCACTGTCCCTAATCGTGCAAGAAAATTTCAATTGACTTGTTGAAATATTGCAATCACCCTTATCCAAAAACGAAATTTAAATCAACTTTTTAGCAGTAACACACTCACATTTTTCATTAAACAAACACATTTTTTCAGGAATCAACTCTCTGGAACCTAAAACAAATATAAAAAAAAACATCTTTCTATGCATCCACTCTCCCTAATCGTGCAAGAAAATTTCAATTAACTTGTTGAAATGATGCATTCATGCTTATCCTGAAACTAAATTTAAATCAACTTTTTTGCAGTAACACACTCACATTTTTCATGAAACAAATAATTTTTTTTTCAGGAATCCACTCTCTGGAACCTATAACGAATTTGTAAAAAACATCTTTCTAGGCATCCACTCTCCCTAATCTTGCAAGAAAATTTCAATTAACTTGTTGAAATATTGCAATCACCTTTATCCAAAAACGATATTTAAATCAACTTTTTTGCAGTAACACACTCACATTTTTCATAAAACAAACACATTTTTTTCAGGAATCTACTCTCTGGAACCTAAAACTAATTTTAAAAAAACATCTTTCTAGGCATCCACTGTCCCTAATTGTGCAAGAAAATTTCAATTGACTTGTTGAAATATTGCAATCACCCTTATCCAAAAACGAAATTTAAATCAACATTTTAGCAGTAACACACTCACATTTTTCATAAAACAAACACATTTTTTTCAGGAATCTACTCTCTGGAACCTAAAACTAATTTTAAAAAAACATCTTTCTAGGCATCCACTGTCCCTAATCGTTCAAGAAAATTTCAATTGACTTGTTGAAATATTGCAATCACCCTTATTCAAAAACGAAATTTAAATCAACTTTTTAGCAGTAATACACTCACATTTTTCATAAAACAAACACATTTTTTTAGGAATCAACTCTCTGGAACCTATAACGAATTTGTAAAAAACATCTTTCTAGGCATCCACTCTCCCTAATCTTGCAAGAAAATTTCAATTAACTTGTTGAAATATTGCAATCACCCTTATCCAAAAACGATATTTAAATCAACTTTTTTGCAGTAACACACTCACATTTTTCATAAAACAAACACATTTTTTTCAGGAATCTACTCCCTGGAACCTAAAACTAATTTTAAAAAAACATCTTTCTAGGCATCCACTGTCCCTAATCGTGCAAGAAAATTTATTGTTGACTTGTTGAAATATTGCAATCACCCTTATCCAAAAATGAAATTTAAATCAACTTTTTAGCAGTAACACACTCACATTTTTCATAAAACAAACACATTTTTTTCAGGAATCTACTCTCTGGAACCTAAAACTAATTTTAAAAAAACATCTTTCTAGGCATCCACTGTCCCTAATCGTACAAGAAAATTTCAATTGACTAGTTGAAATATTGCAATCACCCTTATTCAAAAACGAAATTTAAATCAACTTTTTAGCAGTAACACCCTCACATTTTTCATAAAACAAACACATTTTTTTCAGGAATCTACTCTCTGAAACCTAATACTAATTTAAAAAAGAAATCTTTCTATGCATCCACTGTCCCTAATCGTGCAAGAAAATTTCAATTGACTTGTTGAAGTATTGCAATCACCCTTATCCAAAACGAAATTTAAATCAACTTTTTAGCAGTAACACACTCACATTTTTCATAAAACAAACACATTTTTTTCAGGAATCTACTCTCTGGAACCTAAAACTAATTTAAAAAAACATCTTTCTAGGCATCCACTGTCCCTAATCGTGCAAGAAAATTTAAATTGACTTGTTGAAGTATTGCAATCACCCTTACCCAAAAACGAAATTTAAATCAACTTTTTAGCAGTAACACACTCACATTTTTCATAAAACAAACACATTTCTTTCAGGAATCTACTCTCTGGAACCTAAAACTAATTTTAAAAAAACATCTTTCAAGGCATCCACTGTCCCTAATCGTGCAAGAAAATTTCAATTGACTTGTTGAAATATTGCAATAACCCTTATCCAAAAACGAAATTTAAATCAACTTTTTAGCAGTAACACACTCACATTTTTCATAAAACAAACACATTTTTTCAGGAATCAACTCTCTGGAACCTAAAACAAATATAAAAAAAACATCTTTCTATGCATCCACTCTCCCTAATCGTGCGAGAAAATTTCAATTAACTTGTTGAAATGATGCAATCATGCCTATCCTGAAGCTACATTTAAATAAACTTTTTAGCAGTAACACACTCATATTTTTCATAAAACAAACACATTTTTTTCAGGAATCAACTCTCTGGAACCTAAAACAAATATAAAAAAAAATCTTTCTATGCTTCCACTCTCCCTAATCGTGCAAGAAAATTTCAATTAACTTGTTGAAATGATGCATTCACGCTTATCCTGAAACCAAATTTAAATCAACTTTTTTGCAGTAACACACTCACATTTTTCATGAAACAAATAATTTTTTTTTCAGGAATCCACTCTCTGGAACCTATAACGAATTTGTAAAAAACATCTTTCTAGGCATCCACTCTCCCTAATCTTGCAAGAAAATTTCAATTAACTTGTTGAAATATTGCAATCACCCTTATCCAAAAACGATATTTAAATCAACTTTTTTGCAGTAACACACTCACATTTTTCATAAAACAAACACATTTTTTTCAGGAATCTACTCTCTGGAACCTAAAACTAATTTTAAAAAAACATCTTTCTAGGCATCCACTGTCCCTAATCGTGCATGAAAATTTCAATTGACTTGTTGAAATATTGCAATCACCCTTATCCAAAAATGAAATTTAAATCATTTTTTAGCAGTAACACACTCACATTTTTCATAAAACAAACACATTTTTTTCAGGAATCTACTCTCTGGAACCTAAAACTAATTTTAAAAAAACATCTTTCTAGGCATCCACTGTCCCTAATCGTACAAGAAAATTTCAATTGACTAGTTGAAATATTGCAATCACCCTTATTCAAAAACGAAATTTAAATCAACTTTTTAGCAGTAACACCCTCACATTTTTCATAAAACAAACACATTTTTTTCAGGAATCTACTCTCTGAAACCTAATACTAATTTAAAAAAGAAATCTTTCTATGCATCCACTGTCCCTAATCGTGCAAGAAAATTTCAATTGACTTGTTGAAGTATTGCAATCACCCTTATCCAAAAACGATATTTAAATCAACTTTTTTGCAGTAACACACTCACATTTTTCATAAAACAAACACATTTTTTTCAGGAATCTACTCTCTGGAACCTAAAACTAATTTTAAAAAAACATCTTTCTAGGCATCCACTGTCCCTAATCGTGCAAGAAAATTTCAATTGACTTGTTGAAATATTGCAATCACCCTTATCCAAAAACGAAATTTAAATCAACATTTTAGCAGTAACACACTCACATTTTTCATAAAAACAACACATTTTTTTCAGGAATCTACTCTCTGGAACCTAAAACTAATTTAAAAAAAACATCTTTCTAGGAATCCACTGTCCCTAATCGTGCAAGAAAATTTAAATTGACTTGTTGAAGTATTGCAATCACCCTTACCCAAAAACGAAATTTAAATCAACTTTTTAGCAGTAACACACTCACATTTTTCATAACACAAACACATTTCTTTCAGGAATCTACTCTCTGGAACCTAAAACTAATTTAAAAAAAACATCTTTCTAGGCATCCACTGTCCCTAATCGTGCAAGAAAATTTCAATTGACTTGTTGAAATATTGCAATCACCCTTATCCAAAAACGAAATTTAATTCAACTTTTTAGCAGTAACACACTCACATTTTTCATAAAACAAACAAATTTTTTCAGGAATCAACTCTCTGGAACCTAAAACAAATATAAAAAAAACATCTTTCTATGCATCCACTCTCCCTAATCGTGCAAGAAAATTTGAATTAACTTGTTGAAATGATGCATTCACGCTTATCCTGAAACTAAATTTAAATCAACTTTTTTGCAGTAACACACTCACATTTTTCATGAAACAAATAATTTTTTTTTCAGGAATCCACTCTCTGGAACCTTTAACGAATTTGTAAAAAACATCTTTCTAGGCATCCACTCTCCCTAATCTTGCAAGAAAATTTCAATTAACTTGTTGAAATATTGCAATCACCCTTATCCAAAAACGATATTTAAATCAACTTTTTTGCAGTAACACACTCACATTTTTCATAAAACAAACACATTTTTTTCAGGAATCCACTCTCTGGAACCTAAAACAAATTTTAAAAAAACATCTTTCTAGGCATCCACTGTCCCTAATCGTGCAAGAAAATTTCAATTGACTTGTTGAAATATTGCAATCACCCTTATCCAAAAATGAAATTTAAATCAACTTTTTAGCAGCAACACACTCACATTTTTCATAAAACAAACACATTTTTTTCAGGAATCTACTCTCTGGAACCTAAAACTAATTTTAAAAAAACATCTTTCTAGGCATCCACTGTCCCTAATCGTGCAAGAAAATTTCAATTGACTTGTTGAAATATTGCAATCACCCTTATCCAAAAACGATATTTAAATCAACTTTTTTGCAGTAACACACTCACATTTTTCATAAAACAAACACATTTTTTTCAGGAATCTACTCTCTGAAACCTAATACTAATTTAAAAAAGAAATCTTTCTATGCATCCACTGTCCCTAATCGTGCAAGAAAATTTCAATTGACTTGTTGAAGTATTGCAATCACCCTTATCCAAAAACGATATTTAAATCAACTTTTTTGCAGTAACACACTCACATTTTTCATAAAACAAACAAATTTTTTTCAGGAATCTACTCTCTGGAACCTAAAACTAATTTTAAAAAAACATCTTTCTAGGCATCCACTGTCCCTAATCGTGCAAGAAAATTTCAATTGACTTGTTGAAATATTGCAATCACCCTTATCCAAAAACGAAATTTAAATCAACATTTTAGCAGTAACACACTCACATTTTTCATAAAAACAACACATTTTTTTCAGGAATCTACTCTCTGGAACCTAAAACTAATTTAAAAAAAAATCTTTCTAGGAATCCACTGTCCCTAATCGTGCAAGAAAATTTAAATTGACTTGTTGAAGTATTGCAATCACCCTTACCCAAAAACGAAATTTAAATCAACTTTTTAGCAGTAACACACTCACATTTTTCATAAAACAAACACATTTCTTTCAGGAATCTACTCTCTGGAACCTAAAACTAATTTTAAAAAAACATCTTTCTAGGCATCCACTGTCCCTAATCGTGCAAGAAAATTTCAATTGACTTGTTGAAATATTGCAATCACCCTTATCCAAAAACGAAATTTAATTCAACTTTTTAGCAGTAACACACTCACATTTTTCATAAAACAAACAAATTTTTTCAGGAATCAACTCTCTGGAACCTAAAACAAATATAAAAAAAACATCTTTCTATGCATCCACTCTCCCTAATCGTGCAAGAAAATTTCAATTAACTTGTTGAAATGATGCATTCACGCTTATCCTGAAACTAAATTTAAATCAACTTTTTTGCAGTAACACACTCACATTTTTCATGAAACAAATAATTTTTTTTTCAGGAATCCACTCTCTGGAACCTATAACGAATTTGTAAAAAACATCTTTCTAGGCATCCACTCTCCCTAATCTTGCAAGAAAATTTCAATTAACTTGTTGAAATATTGCAATCACCCTTATCCAAAAACGATATTTAAATCAACTTTTTTGCAGTAACACACTCACATTTTTCATAAAACAAACACATTTTTTTCAGGAATCCACTCTCTGGAACCTAAAACTAATTTTAAAAAAACATCTTTCTAGGCATCCACTGTCCCTAATCGTGCAAGAAAATTTCAATTGACTTGTTGAAATATTGCAATCACCCTTATCCAAAAATGAAATTTAAATCAACTTTTTAGCAGCAACACACTCACATTTTTCATAAAACAAACACATTTTTTTCAGGAATCTACTCTCTGGAACCTAAAACTAATTTTAAAAAAACATCTTTCTAGGCATCCACTGTCCCTAATCGTGCAAGAAAATTTCAATTGACTTGTTGAAATATTGCAATCACCCTTATTCAAAAACGAAATTTAAATCAACTTTTTAGCAGTAACACCCTCACATTTTTCATAAAACAAACACATTTTTTTCAGGAATCTACTCTCTGAAACCTAATACTAATTTAAAAAAGAAATCTTTCTATGCATCCACTGTCCCTAATCGTGCAAGAAAATTTCAATTGACTTGTTGAAGTATTGCAATCACCCTTATCCAAAAACGAAATTTAAATCAACTTTTTAGCAGTAACACACTCACATTTTTCATAAAACAAACACATTTTTTCAGGAATCTACTCTCTGGAACCTAAAACTAATTTTAAAAACACATCTTTCTAGGCATCCACTGTCCCTAATCGTGCAAGAAAATTTCAATTGACTTGTTGAAATATTGCAATCACCCTTATCCAAAAACGAAATTTAAATCAACTTTTTAGCAGTAACACACTCACATTTTTCATAAAACAAACACATTTTTTTCAGGAATCTACTCTCTGAAACCTAAAACTAATTTTAAAAAAATATCTTTCTAGGCATCCACTGTCCCTAATCGTGCAAGAAAATTTCAATTGACTTGTTGAAATATTGCAATCACCCTTATTCAAAAACGAAATTTAAATCAACTTTTTAGCAGTAACACCCTCACATTTTTCATAAAACAAACACATTTTTTTCAGGAATCTACTCTCTGAAACCTAAAACTAATTAAAAAAAACATCTTTCTAGGCATCCACTCTCCCTAATCTTCCAAGAAAATTTCAATTAACTAGTTGAAATAATGCAATCATGCCTATCCTGAAGCTACATTTAAATAAACTTTTTAGCAGTAACACACTCATATTTTTCATAAAACAAACACATTTTTTTCAGGAATCAACTCTCTGGAACCTAAAACAAATATAAAAAAAACATCTTTCTATGCTTCCACTCTCCCTAATCGTGCAAGAAAATTTCAATTAACTTGTTGAAATGATGCATTCACGCTTATCCTGAAACCAAATTTAAATCAACTTTTTTGCAGTAACACACTCACATTTTTCATGAAACAAATATTTTTTTTTTCAGGAATCCACTCTCTGGAACCTATAACGAATTTGTAAAAAACATCTTTCTAGGCATCCACTCTCCCTAATCTTGCAAGAAAATTTCAATTAACTTGTTGAAATATTGCAATCACCCTTATCCAAAAACGATATTTAAATCAACTTTTTTGCAGTAACACACTCACATTTTTCATAAAACAAACACATTTTTTTCAGGAATCTACTCTCTGGAACCTAAAACTAATTTTGAAAAAACATCTTTCTAGGCATCCACTGTCCCTAATCGTGCAAGAAAATTTCAATTGACTTGTTGAAATATTGCAATCACCCTTATCCAAAAATGAAATTTAAATCAATTTTTTAGCAGTAACACACTCACATTTTTCATAAAACAAACACATTTTTTTCAGGAATCTACTCTCTGGAACCTAAAACTAATTTTAAAAAAACATCTTTCTAGGCATCCACTGTCCCTAATCGTACAAGAAAATTTCAATTGACTAGTTGAAATATTGCAATCACCCTTATTCAAAAACGAAATTTAAATCAACTTTTTAGCAGTAACACCCTCACATTTTTCATAAAACAAACACATTTTTTTCAGGAATCTACTCTCTGAAACCTAATACTAATTTAAAAAAGAAATCTTTCTATGCATCCACTGTCCCTAATCGTGCAAGAAAATTTCAATTGACTTGTTGAAGTATTGCAATCACCCTTATCCAAAAACGATATTTAAATCAACTTTTTTGCAGTAACACACTCACATTTTTCATAAAACAAACAACTTTTTTTCAGGAATCTACTCTCTGGAACCTAAAACTAATTTTAAAAAAACATCTTTCTAGGCATCCACTGTCCCTAATCGTGCAAGAAAATTTCAATTGACTTGTTGAAATATTGCAATCACCCTTATCCAAAAACGAAATTTAAATCAACATTTTAGCAGTAACACACTCACATTTTTCATAAAAACAACACATTTTTTTCAGGAATCTACTCTCTGGAACCTAAAACTAATTTAAAAAAAACATCTTTCTAGGAATCCACTGTCCCTAATCGTGCAAGAAAATTTCAATTGACTTGTTGAAATATTGCAATCACCCTTATTCAAAAACGAAATTTAAATCAACTTTTTAGCAGTAACACACTCACATTTTTCATAAAACAAACACATTTTTTTCAGGAATCTACTCTCTGGAACCTAAAACTAATTTAAAAAAAACATCTTTCTAGGCATCCACTGTCCCTAATCGTGCAAGAAAATTTCAATTGACTTGTTGAAGTATTGCAATCACCCTTAGCCAAAAACGAAATTTAAATCAACTTTTTAGCAGTAACACACTCACATTTTTCATAAAACAAACACATTTTTTCAGGAATCTACTCTCTGGAACCTAAAACTAATTTTAAAAAAACATCTTTCTAGGCATCCACTGTCCCTAATCGTGCAAGAAAATTTCAATTGACTTGTTGAAATATTGCAATCACCCTTATCCAAAAACGAAATTTAAATCAACTTTTTAGCAGTAACACACTCACATTTTTCATAAAACAAACACATTTTTTCAGGAATCAACTCTCTGGAACCTAAAACAAATATAAAAAAAACATCTTTCTATGCATCCACTCTCCCTAATCGTGCAAGAAAATTTCAATTAACTTGTTGAAATGATGCATTCACGCTTATCCTGAAACCAAATTTAAATCAACTTTTTTGCAGTAACACACTCACATTTTTCATGAAACAAATATTTTTTTTTTCAGGAATCCACTCTCTGGAACCTATAACGAATTTGTAAAAAACATCTTTCTAGGCATCCACTCTCCCTAATCTTGCAAGAAAATTTCACTTAACTTGTTGAAATATTGCAATCACCCTTATCCAAAAACGATATTTAAATCAACTTTTTTGCAGTAACACACTCACATTTTTCATAAAACAAACACATTTTTTTCAGGAATCTACTCTCTGGAACCTAAAACTAATTTTGAAAAAACATCTTTCTAGGCATCCACTGTCCCTAATCGTGCAAGAAAATTTCAATTGACTTGTTGAAATATTGCAATCACCCTTATCCAAAAATGAAATTTAAATCAATTTTTTAGCAGTAACACACTCACATTTTTCATAAAACAAACACATTTTTTTCAGGAATCTACTCTCTGGAACCTAAAACTAATTTTAAAAAAACATCTTTCTAGGCATCCACTGTCCCTAATCGTACAAGAAAATTTCAATTGACTAGTTGAAATATTGCAATCACCCTTATTCAAAAACGAAATTTAAATCAACTTTTTAGCAGTAACACCCTCACATTTTTCATAAAACAAACACATTTTTTTCAGGAATCTACTCTCTGAAACCTAATACTAATTTAAAAAAGAAATCTTTCTATGCATCCACTGTCCCTAATCGTGCAAGAAAATTTCAATTGACTTGTTGAAGTATTGCAATCACCCTTATCCAAAAACGATATTTAAATCAACTTTTTTGCAGTAACACACTCACATTTTTCATAAAACAAACAACTTTTTTTCAGGAATCTACTCTCTGGAACCTAAAACTAATTTTAAAAAAACATCTTTCTAGGCATCCACTGTCCCTAATCGTGCAAGAAAATTTCAATTGACTTGTTGAAATATTGCAATCACCCTTATCCAAAAACGAAATTTAAATCAACATTTTAGCAGTAACACACTCACATTTTTCATAAAAACAACACATTTTTTTCAGGAATCTACTCTCTGGAACCTAAAACTAATTTAAAAAAAACATCTTTCTAGGAATCCACTGTCCCTAATCGTGCAAGAAAATTTCAATTGACTTGTTGAAATATTGCAATCACCCTTATTCAAAAACGAAATTTAAATCAACTTTTTAGCAGTAACACACTCACATTTTTCATAAAACAAACACATTTTTTTCAGGAATCTACTCTCTGGAACCTAAAACTAATTTAAAAAAAACATCTTTCTAGGCATCCACTGTCCCTAATCGTGCAAGAAAATTTCAATTGACTTGTTGAAGTATTGCAATCACCCTTAGCCAAAAACGAAATTTAAATCAACTTTTTAGCAGTAACACACTCACATTTTTCATAAAACAAACACATTTTTTCAGGAATCTACTCTCTGGAACCTAAAACTAATTTTAAAAAAACATCTTTCTAGGCATCCACTGTCCCTAATCGTGCAAGAAAATTTCAATTGACTTGTTGAAATATTGCAATCACCCTTATCCAAAAACGAAATTTAAATCAACTTTTTAGCAGTAACACACTCACATTTTTCATAAAACAAACACATTTTTTCAGGAATCAACTCTCTGGAACCTAAAACAAATATAAAAAAAACATCTTTCTATGCATCCACTCTCCCTAATCGTGCAAGAAAATTTCAATTAACTTGTTGAAATGATGCATTCACGCTTATCCTGAAACCAAATTTAAATCAACTTTTTTGCAGTAACACACTCACATTTTTCATGAAACAAATATTTTTTTTTTCAGGAATCCACTCTCTGGAACCTATAACGAATTTGTAAAAAACATCTTTCTAGGCATCCACTCTCCCTAATCTTGCAAGAAAATTTCACTTAACTTGTTGAAATATTGCAATCACCCTTATCCAAAAACGATATTTAAATCAACTTTTTTGCAGTAACACACTCACATTTTTCATAAAACAAACACATTTTTTTCAGGAATCTACTCTCTGGAACCTAAAACTAATTTTAAAAACACATCTTTCTAGGCATCCACTGACCCTAATCGTGCAAGAAAATGTCAATTGACTTGTTGAAATATTGCAATCACCCTTATCCAAAAATGAAATTTAAATCAACTTTTTAGCAGTAACACACTCACATTTTTCATAAAACAAACACATTTTTTTCAGGAATCTACTCTCTGGAACCTAAAACTAATTTTAAAAAAACATCTTTCTAGGCATCCACTGTCCCTAATCGTACAAGAAAATTTCAATTGACTTGTTGAAATATTGCAATCACCCTTATTCAAAAACGAAATTTAAATCAACTTTTTAGCAGTAACACCCTCACATTTTTCATAAAACAAACACATTTTTTTCAGGAATCTACTCTCTGGAACCTAAAACTAATTTAAAAAAAAATCTTTCTAGGCATCCACTGTCCCTAATCGTGCAAGAAAATTTCAATTGACTTGTTGAAGTATTGCAATCACCCTTATCCAAAAACGAAATTTAAATCAACTTTTTAGCAGTAACACACTCACATTTTTCATAAAACAAACACATTTTTTTCAGGAATCTACTCTCTGGAACCTAAAACTAATTTTAAAAAAACATCTTTCTAGGCATCCACTGTCCCTAATCGTGCAAGAAAATTTCAATTGACTTGTTGAAATATTGCAATCACCCTTATCCAAAAACGAAATTTAAATCAACTTTTTAGCAGTAACACACTCACATTTTTCATAAAACAAACACATTTTTTCAGGAATCAACTCTCTGGAACCTAAAACAAATATAAAAAAAACATCTTTCTATGCATCCACTCTCCCTAATCGTGCAAGAAAATTTCAATTAACTAGTTGAAATAATGCAATCATGCCTATCCTGAAGCTAAATTTAAATAAACTTTTTAGCAGTAACACACTCACATTTTTCATAAAACAAACACATTTTTTTCAGGAATCAACTCTCTGGAACCTAAAACAAATATAAAAAAAATCTTTCTATGCATCCACTCTCCCTAATCGTGCAAGAAAATTTCAATTAACTTGTTGAAATGATGCATTCATGCTTATCCTGAAACTAAATTTAAATCAACTTTTTTGCAGTAACACACTCACATTTTTCATGAAACAAATAATTTTTTTTTCAGGAATCCACTCTCTGGAACCTATAACGAATTTGTAAAAAACATCTTTCTAGGCATCCACTCTCCCTAATCTTGCAAGAAAATTTCAATTAACTTGTTGAAATATTGCAATCACCTTTATCCAAAAACGATATTTAAATCAACTTTTTTGCAGTAACACACTCACATTTTTCATAAAACAAACACATTTTTTTCAGGAATCTACTCTCTGGAACCTAAAACTAATTTTAAAAAAACATCTTTCTAGGCATCCACTGTCCCTAATCGTGCAAGAAAATTTCAATTGACTTGTTGAAATATTGCAATCACCCTTATCCAAAAACGAAATTTAAATCAACTTTTTAGCAGTAACACACTCACATTTTTCATAAAACAAACACATTTTTTTCAGGAATCTACTCTCTGAAACCTAAAACTAATTTTAAGAAAACATCTTTCTAGGAATCCACTGTCCCTAATCGTGCAAGAAAATTTCAATTGACTTGTTGAAATATTGCAATCACCCTTATTCAAAAACGAAATTTAAATCAACTTTTTAGCAGTAACACACTCACATTTTTCATAAAACAAACACATTTTTTTCAGGAATCTACTCTCTGGAACCTAAAACTAATTTAAAAAAAACATCTTTCTAGGCATCCACTGTCCCTAATCGTGCAAGAAAATTTCAATTGACTTGTTGAAGTATTGCAATCACCCTTAGCCAAAAACGAAATTTAAATCAACTTTTTAGCAGTAACACACTCACATTTTTCATAAAACAAACACATTTTTTCAGGAATCTACTCTCTGGAACCTAAAACTAATTTTAAAAAAACATCTTTCTAGGCATCCACTGTCCCTAATCGTGCAAGAAAATTTCAATTGACTTGTTGAAATATTGCAATCACCCTTATCCAAAAACGAAATTTAAATCAACTTTTTAGCAGTAACACACTCACATTTTTCATAAAACAAACACATTTTTTCAGGAATCAACTCTCTGGAACCTAAAACAAATATAAAAAAAACATCTTTCTATGCATCCACTCTCCCTAATCGTGCAAGAAAATTTCAATTAACTTGTTGAAATGATGCATTCACGCTTATCCTGAAACCAAATTTAAATCAACTTTTTTGCAGTAACACACTCACATTTTTCATGAAACAAATATTTTTTTTTTCAGGAATCCACTCTCTGGAACCTATAACGAATTTGTAAAAAACATCTTTCTAGGCATCCACTCTCCCTAATCTTGCAAGAAAATTTCACTTAACTTGTTGAAATATTGCAATCACCCTTATCCAAAAACGATATTTAAATCAACTTTTTTGCAGTAACACACTCACATTTTTCATAAAACAAACACATTTTTTTCAGGAATCTACTCTCTGGAACCTAAAACTAATTTTAAAAACACATCTTTCTAGGCATCCACTGTCCCTAATCGTGCAAGAAAATGTCAATTGACTTGTTGAAATATTGCAATCACCCTTATCCAAAAATGAAATTTAAATCAACTTTTTAGCAGTAACACACTCACATTTTTCATAAAACAAACACATTTTTTTCAGGAATCTACTCTCTGGAACCTAAAACTAATTTTAAAAAAACATCTTTCTAGGCATCCACTGTCCCTAATCGTACAAGAAAATTTCAATTGACTTGTTGAAATATTGCAATCACCCTTATTCAAAAACGAAATTTAAATCAACTTTTTAGCAGTAACACCCTCACATTTTTCATAAAACAAACACATTTTTTTCAGGAATCTACTCTCTGGAACCTAAAACTAATTTAAAAAAAACATCTTTCTAGGCATCCACTGTCCCTAATCGTGCAAGAAAATTTCAATTGACTTGTTGAAGTATTGCAATCACCCTTAGCCAAAAACGAAATTTAAATCAACTTTTTAGCAGTAACACACTCACATTTTTCATAAAACAAACACATTTTTTCAGGAATCTACTCTCTGGAACCTAAAACTAATTTTAAAAAAACATCTTTCTAGGCATCCACTGTCCCTAATCGTGCAAGAAAATTTCAATTGACTTGTTGAAATATTGCAATCACCCTTATCCAAAAACGAAATTTAAATCAACTTTTTAGCAGTAACACACTCACATTTTTCATAAAACAAACACATTTTTTCAGGAATCAACTCTCTGGAACCTAAAACAAATATAAAAAAAACATCTTTCTATGCATCCACTCTCCCTAATCGTGCAAGAAAATTTCAATTAACTTGTTGAAATGATGCATTCATGCTTATCCTGAAACTAAATTTAAATCAACTTTTTTGCAGTAACACACTCACATTTTTCATGAAACAAATAATTTTTTTTTCAGGAATCCACTCTCTGGAACCTATAACGAATTTGTAAAAAACATCTTTCTAGGCATCCACTCTCCCTAATCTTGCAAGAAAATTTCAATTAACTTGTTGAAATCTTGCAATCACCTTTATCCAAAAACGATATTTAAATCAACTTTTTTGCAGTAACACACTCACATTTTTCATAAAACAAACACATTTTTTTCAGGAATCTACTCTCTGGAACCTAAAACTAATTTTAAAAAAACATCTTTCTAGGCATCCACTGTCCCTAATCGTGCAAGAAAATTTCAATTGACTTGTTGAAATATTGCAATCACCCTTATCCAAAAACGAAATTTAAATCAACATTTTAGCAGTAACACACTCACATTTTTCATAAAACAAACACATTTTTTTCAGGAATCTACTCTCTGGAACCTAAAACTAATTTAAAAAAAACATCTTTCTAGGCATCCACTGTCCCTAATCGTGCAAGAAAATTTCAATTGACTTGTTGAAATATTGCAATCACCCTTATTCAAAAACGAAATTTAAATCAACTTTTTAGCATTAACACACTCACATTTTTCATAAAACAAACACATTTTTTTCAGGAATCTACTCTCTGGAACCTAAAACTAATTTTAAAAAAACATCTTTCTAGGCATCCACTGTCCCTAATCGTACAAGAAAATTTCAATTGACTTGTTGAAATATTGCAATCACCCTTATTCAAAAACGAAATTTAAATCAACTTTTTAGCAGTAACACCCTCACATTTTTCATAAAACAAACACATTTTTTTCAGGAATCTACTCTCTGAAACCTAATACTAATTTAAAAAAGAAATCTTTCTATGCATCCACTGTCCCTAATCATGCAAGAAAATTTCAATTGACTTGTTGAAGTATTGCAATCACCCTTATCCAAAAACGAAATTTAAATCAACTTTTTAGCAGTAACACACTCACATTTTTCATAAAACAAACACATTTTTTTCAGGAATCTACTCTCTGGAACCTAAAACTAATTTAAAAAAAACATCTTTCTAGGCATCCACTCTCCCTAATCGTGCAAGAAAATTTCAATTGACTTGTTGAAGTATTGCAATCACCCTTAGCCAAAAACAAAATTTAAATCAACTTTTTAGCAGTAACACACTCACATTTTTCATAAAACAAACACATTTTTTCAGGAATCTACTCTCTGGAACCTAAAACTAATTTTAAAAAAACATCTTTCTAGGCATCCACTGTCCCTAATCGTGCAAGAAAATTTCAATTGACTTGTTGAAATATTGCAATCACCCTTATCCAAAATCGAAATTTAAATCAACTTTTTAGCAGTAACACACTCACATTTTTCATAAAACAAACACATTTTTTCAGGAATCAACTCTCTGGAACCTAAAACAAATATAAAAAAAAACATCTTTCTATGCATCCACTCTCCCTAATCGTGCAAGAAAATTTCAATTAACTTGTTGAAATGATGCATTCACGCTTATCCTGAAACCAAATTTAAATCAACTTTTTTGCAGTAACACACTCACATTTTTCATGAAACAAATAATTTTTTTTTCAGGAATCCACTCTCTGGAACATATAACGAATTTGTAAAAAACATCTTTCTAGGCATCCACTCTCCCTAATCTTGCAAGAAAATTTCAATTAACTTGTTGAAATATTGCAATCACCCTTATCCAAAAACGATATTTAAATCAACTTTTTTGCAGTAACACACTCACATTTTTCATAAAACAAACACATTTTTTTCAGGAATCTACTCTCTGGAACCTAAAACTAATTTTAAAAACACATCTTTCTAGGCATCCACTGTCCCTAATCGTGCAAGAAAATTTCAATTGACTTGTTGAAATATTGCAATCACCCTTATCCAAAAATGAAATTTAAATCAACTTTTTAGCAGTAACACACTCACATTTTTCATAAAACAAACACATTTTTTTCAGGAATCTACTCTCTGGAACCTAAAACTAATTTAAAAAAAAAATCTTTCTAGGCATCCACTGTCCCTAATCGTACAAGAAAATTTCAATTGACTTGTTGAAATATTGCAATCACCCTTATTCAAAAACGAAATTTAAATCAACTTTTTAGCAGTAACACCCTCACATTTTTCATAAAACAAACACATTTTTTTCAGGAATCTACTCTCTGGAACCTAAAACTAATTTAAAAAAAAATCTTTCTAGGCATCCACTGTCCCTAATCGTGCAAGAAAATTTCAATTGACTTGTTAAAGTATTGCAATCACCCTTATCCAAAAACGAAATTTAAATCAACTTTTTAGCAGTAACACACTCACATTTTTCATAAAACAAACACATTTTTTTCAGGAATCTACTCTCTGGAACCTAAAACTAATTTTAAAAAAACATCTTTCTAGGCATCCACTGTCCCTAATCGTGCAAGAAAATTTCAATTGACTTGTTGAAATATTGCAATCACCCTTATCCAAAAACGAAATTTATATCAACTTTTTAGCAGTAACACACTCACATTTTTCATAAAACAAACACATTTTTTCAGGAATCAACTCTCTGGAACCTAAAACAAATATAAAAAAAACATCTTTCTATGCATCCACTCTCCCTAATCGTGCAAGAAAATTTCAATTAACTAGTTGAAATAATGCAATCATGCCTATCCTGAAGCTAAATTTAAATAAACTTTTTAGCAGTAACACACTCACATTTTTCATAAAACAAACACATTTTTTTCAGGAATCAACTCTCTGGAACCTAAAACAAATATAAAAAAAACATCTTTCTATGCATCCACTCTCCCTAATCGTGCAAGAAAATTTCAATTAACTTGTTGAAATGATGCATTCATGCTTATCCTGAAACTAAATTTAAATCAACTTTTTTGCAGTAACACACTCACATTTTTCATGAAACAAATAATTTTTTTTTCAGGAATCCACTCTCTGGAACCTATAACGAATTTGTAAAAAACATCTTTCTAGGCATCCACTCTCCCTAATCTTGCAAGAAAATTTCAATTAACTTGTTGAAATATTGCAATCACCTTTATCCAAAAACGATATTTAAATCAACTTTTTTGCAGTAACACACTCACATTTTTCATAAAACAAACACATTTTTTTCAGGAATCTACTCTCTGGAACCTAAAACTAATTTAAAAAAAACATCTTTCTAGGCATCCACTGTCCCTAATCGTGCAAGAAAATTTCAATTGACTTGTTGAAATATTGCAATCACCCTTATCCAAAAACGAAATTTAAATCAACATTTTAGCAGTAACACACTCACATTTTTCATAAAACAAACACATTTTTTTCAGGAATCTACTCTCTGGAACCTAAAACTAATTTTAAAAAAACATCTTTCTAGGCATCCACTGTCCCTAATCGTACAAGAAAATTTCAATTGACTTGTTGAAATATTGCAATCACCCTTATTCAAAAACGAAATTTAAATCAACTTTTTAGCAGTAACACCCTCACATTTTTCATAAAACAAACACATTTTTTTCAGGAATCTACTCTCTGAAACCTAATACTAATTTAAAAAAGAAATCTTTCTATGCATCCACTGTCCCTACTCGTGCAAGAAAATTTCAATTGACTTGTTGAAGTATTGCAATCACCCTTACCCAAAAACGAAATTTAAATCAACTTTTTAGCAGTAACACACTCACATTTTTCATAAAACAAACACATTTTTTTCAGGAATCTACTCTCTGGAACCTAAAACTAATTTAAAAAAAACATCTTTCTAGGCATCCACTGTCCCTAATCGTACAAGAAAATTTCAATTGACTTGTTGAAGTATTGCAATCACCCTTACCCAAAAACGAAATTTAAATCAACTTTTTAGCAGTAACACACTCACATTTTTCATAAAACAAACACATTTTTTTCAGGAATCTACTCTCTGGAACCTAAAACTAATTTTAAAAAAACATCTTTCTAGGCATCCACTGTCCCTAATCGTGCAAGAAAATTTCAATTGACTTGTTGAAATATTGCAATCACCCTTATCCAAAAACGAAATTTAAATCAACTTTTTAGCAGTAACACACTCACATTTTTCATAAAACAAACACATTTTTTCAGGAATCAACTCTCTGGAACCTAAAACAAATATAAAAAAAACATCTTTCTATGCATCCACTCTCCCTAATCGTGCAAGAAAATTTCAATTAACTTGTTGAAATGATGCATTCACGCTTATCCTGAAACTAAATTTAAATCCACTTTTTTGCAGTAACACACTCACATTTTTCATGAAACAAATAATTTTTTTTTCAGGAATCCACTCTCTGGAACCTATAACGAATTTGTAAAAACATCTTTCTAGGCATCCACTGTCCCTAATCGTGCAAGAAAATTTCAATTGACTTGTTGAAATATTGCAATCACCCTTATCCAAAAATGAAATTTAAATCAACTTTTTAGCAGCAACACACTCACATTTTTCATAAAACAAACACATTTTTTTCAGGAATCTACTCTCTGGAACCTAAAACTAATTTTAAAAAAACATCTTTCTAGGCATCCACTGTCCCTAATCGTGCAAGAAAATTTCAATTGACTTGTTGAAATATTGCAATCACCCTTATTCAAAAACGAAATTTAAATCAACTTTTTAGCAGTAACACCCTCACATTTTTCATAAAACAAACACATTTTTTTCAGGAATCTACTCTCTGAAACCTAATACTAATTTAAAAAAGAAATCTTTCTATGCATCCACCGTCCCTAATCGTGCAAGAAAATGTCAATTGACTTGTTGAAGTATTGCAATCACCCTTATCCAAAAACGAAATTTAAATCAACTTTTTAGCAGTAACACACTCACATTTTTCATAAAACAAACACATTTTTTTCAGGAATCTACTCTCTGGAACCTAAAACTAATTTTAAAAAAACATCTTTCTAGGCATCCACTGTCCCTAATCGTGCAAGAAAATTTCAATTGACTTGTTGAAATATTGCAATCACCCTTATCCAAAAACGAAATTTAAATCAACTTTTTAGCAGTAACACACTCACATTTTTCATAAAACAAACACATTTTTTTCAGGAATCTACTCTCTGAAACCTAAAACTAATTTTAAAAAAATATCTTTCTAGGCATCCACTGTCCCTAATCGTGCAAGAAAATTTCAATTGACTTGTTGAAATATTGTAATCACCCTTATTCAAAAACGAAATTTAAATCAACTTTTTAGCAGTAACACCCTCACATTTTTCATAAAACAAACACATTTTTTTCAGGAATCTACTCTCTGAAACCTAAAACTAATTAAAAAAAACATCTTTCTAGGCATCCACTCTCCCTAATCTTCCAAGAAAATTTCAATTATCTAGTTAAAATAATGCAATCATGCCTATCCTGAAGCTACATTTAAATAAACTTTTTAGCAGTAACACACTCATATTTTTCATAAAACAAACACATTTTTTTCAGGAATCAACTCTCTGGAACCTAAAACAAATATAAAAAAAACATCTTTCTATGCATCCACTCTCCCTAATCGTGCAAGAAAATTTCAATTAACTTGTTGAAATGATGCATTCACGCTTATCCTGAAACCAGATTTAAATCAACTTTTTTGCAGTAACACACTCACATTTTTCATGAAACAAATAATTTTTTTTTCAGGAATCCACTCTCTGGAACCTATAACGAATTTGTAAAAAACATCTTTCTAGGCATCCACTGTCCCTAATCGTGCAAGAAAATTTCAATTGACTTGTTGAAATATTGCAATCACCCTTATCCAAAAACGAAATTTAAATCAACTTTTTAGCAGTAACACACTCACATTTTTCATAAAACAAACACATTTTTTCAGGAATCAACTCTCTGGAACCTAAAACAAATATAAAAAAACATCTTTCTATGCATCCACTCTCCCTAATCGTGCAAGAAAATTTCAATTAACTAGTTGAAATAATGCAATCATGCCTATCCTGAAGCTAAATTTAAATAAACTTTTTATCAGTAAGACACTCACATTTTTCATAAAACAAACACATTTTTTTCAGGAATCAACTCTCTGGAACCTAAAACAAATATAAAAAAAACATCTTTCTATGCATCCACTCTCCCTAATCGTGCAAGAAAATTTCAATTAACTTGTTGAAATGATGCATTCATGCTTATCCTGAAACTAAATTTAAATCAACTTTTTTGCAGTAACACACTCACATTTTTCATGAAACAAATAATTTTTTTTTCAGGAATCCACTCTCTGGAACCTATAACGAATTTGTAAAAAACATCTTTCTAGGCATCCACTCTCCCTAATCTTGCAAGAAAATTTCAATAACTTGTTGAAATATTGCAATCACCTTTATCCAAAAACGATATTTAAATCAACTTTTTTGCAGTAACACACTCACATTTTTCATAAAACAAACACATTTTTTTCAGGAATCTACTCTCTGGAACCTAAAACTAATTTAAAAAAAACATCTTTCTAGGCATCCACTGTCCCTAATCGTGCAAGAAAATTTCAATTGACTTGTTGAAATATTGCAATCACCCTTATCCAAAAACGAAATTTAAATCAACATTTTAGCAGTAACACACTCACATTTTTCATAAAACAAACACATTTTTTTCAGGTATCTACTCTCTGGAACCTAAAACTAATTTTAAAAAAACATCTTTCTAGGCATCCACTGTCCCTAATCGTGCAAGAAAATTTCAATTGACTTATTGAAATATTGCAATCACCCTTATTCAAAAACGAAATTTAAATCAACTTTTTAGCAGTAACACCCTCACATTTTTCATAAAACAAACACATTTTTTTCAGGAATCTACTCTCTGGAACCTAAAACTAATTTAAAAAAAACATCTTTCTAGGCATCCACTGTCCCTAATCGTGCAAGAAAATTTCAATTGACTTGTTGAAGTATTGCAATCACCCTTACCCAAAAACGAAATTTAAATCAACTTTTTAGCAGTAACACACTCACATTTTTCATAAAACAAACTAATTTTTTTCAGGAATCTACTCTCTGGAACCTAAAACTAATTTTAAAAAAACATCTTTCTAGGCATCCACTGTCCCTAATCGTGCAAGAAAATTTCAATTGACTTGTTGAAATATTGCAATCACCCTTATTCAAAAACGAAATTTAAATCAACTTTTTAGCAGTAACACCCTCACATTTTTCATAAAACAAACACATTTTTTTCAGGAATCTACTCTCTGGAACCTAAAACTAATTTAAAAAAAACATCTTTCTAGGCATCCACTGTCCCTAATCGTGCAAGAAAATTTCAATTGACTTGTTGAAGTATTGCAATCACCCTTACCCAAAAACGAAATTTAAATCAACTTTTTAGCAGTAACTCACTCACATTTTTCATAAAACAAACACATTTTTTTCAGGAATCTACTCTCTGGAACCTAAAACTAATTTTAAAAAAACATCTTTCTAGGCATCCACTGTCCCTAATCGTGCAAGAAAATTTCAATTGACTTGTTGAAATATTGCAATCACCCTTATCCAAAAACGAAATTTAAATCAACTTTTTAGCAGTAACACACTCACATTTTTCATTAAACAAACACATTTTTTCAGGAATCAACTCTCTGGAACCTAAAACAAATATAAAAAAAAACATCTTTCTATGCATCCACTCTCCCTAATCGTGCAAGAAAATTTCAATTAACTTGTTGAAATGATGCATTCATGCTTATCCTGAAACTAAATTTAAATCAACTTTTTTGCAGTAACACACTCACATTTTTCATGAAACAAATAATTTTTTTTTTCAGGAATCCACTCTCTGGAACCTATAACGAATTTGTAAAAAACATCTTTCTAGGCATCCACTCTCCCTAATCTTGCAAGAAAATTTCAATTAACTTGTTGAAATATTGCAATCACCTTTATCCAAAAACGATATTTAAATCAACTTTTTTGCAGTAACACACTCACATTTTTCATAAAACAAACACATTTTTTTCAGGAATCTACTCTCTGGAACCTAAAACTAATTTTAAAAAAACATCTTTCTAGGCATCCACTGTCCCTAATCGTGCAAGAAAATTTCAATTGACTTGTTGAAATATTGCAATCACCCTTATCCAAAAACGAAATTTAAATCAACATTTTAGCAGTAACACACTCACATTTTTCATAAAACAAACACATTTTTTTCAGGAATCTACTCTCTGGAACCTAAAACTAATTTTAAAAAAACATCTTTCTAGGCATCCACTGTCCCTAATCGTGCAAGAAAATTTCAATTGACTTGTTGAAATATTGCAATCACCCTTATTCAAAAACGAAATTTAAATCAACTTTTTAGCAGTAACACCCTCACATTTTTCATAAAACAAACACATTTTTTTCAGGAATCTACTCTCTGGAACCTAAAACTAATTTAAAAAAAACATCTTTCTAGGCATCCACTGTCCCTAATCGTGCAAGAAAATTTCAATTGACTTGTTGAAGTATTGCAATCACCCTTACCCAAAAACGAAATTTAAATCAACTTTTTAGCAGTAACACACTCACATTTTTCATAAAACAAACACATTTTTTTCAGGAATCTACTCTCTGGAACCTAAAACTAATTTTAAAAAAACATCTTTCTAGGCATCCACTGTCCCTAATCGTGCAAGAAAATTTCAATTGACTTGTTGAAATATTGCAATCACCCTTATCCAAAAACGAAATTTAAATCAACTTTTTAGCAGTAACACACTCACATTTTTCATTAAACAAACACATTTTTTCAGTAATCAACTCTCTGGAACCTAAAACAAATATAAAAAAAACATCGTTCTATGCATCCACTCTCCCTAATCGTGCAAGAAAATTTCAATTAACTTGTTGAAATGATGCATTCACGCTTATCCTGAAACTAAATTTAAATCAACTTTTTTGCAGTAACACACTCACATTTTTCATGAAACAAATCATTTTTTTTTCAGGAATCCACTCTCTGGAACCTATAACGAATTTGTAAAAAACATCTTTCTAGGCATCCACTCTCCCTAATCTTGCAAGAAAATTTCAATTAACTTGTTGAAATATTGCAATCACCCTTATCCAAAAACGATATTTAAATCAACTTTTTTGCAGTAACACACTCACATTTTTCATAAAACAAACACATTTTTTTCAGGAATCTACTCTCTGGAACCTAAAACTAATTTTAAAAAAACATCTTTCTAGGCATCCACTGTCCCTAATCGTGCAAGAAAATTTCAATTGACTTGTTGAAATATTGCAATCACCCTTATCCAAAAATGAAATTTAAATCAACTTTTTAGCAGTAACACACTCACATTTTTCATAAAACAAACACATTTTCTTCAGGAATCTACTCTCTGGAACCTAAAACTAATTTTAAAAAAACATCTTTCTAGGCATCCACTGTCCCTAATCGTGCAAGAAAATTTCAATTGACTTGTTGAAATATTGCAATCACCCTTATTCAAAAACAAAATTTAAATCAACTTTTTAGCAGTAACACCCTCACATTTTTCATAAAACAAACACATTTTTTTCAGGAATCTACTCTCTGAAACCTAATACTAATTTAAAAAAGAAATCTTTCTATGCATCCACTGTCCCTAATCGTGCAAGAAAATTTCAATTGACTTGTTGAAGTATTGCAATCACCCTTATCCAAAAACGAAATTTAAATCAACTTTTTAGCAGTAACACACTCACATTTTTCATGAAACAAACACATTTTTTTCAGGAATCTACTCTCTGGAACCTAAAACTAATTTTAAAAAAACATCTTTCTAGGCATCCACTGTCCCTAATCGTGCAAGAAAATTTCAATTGACTTGTTGAAATATTGCAATCACCCTTATCCAAAAACGAAATTTAAATCAACTTTTTAGCAGTAACACACTCACATTTTTCATAAAACAAACACATTTTTTTCAGGAATCTACTCTCTGAAACCTAAAACTAATTTAAAAAAAATATCTTTCTAGGCATCCACTGTCCCTAATCGTGCAAGAAAATTTCAATTGACTTGTTGAAATATTGCAATCACCCTTATCCAAAAACGAAATTTAAATCAACTTTTTAGCAGTAACACACTCACATTTTTCATAAAACAAACACATTTTTTCAGGAATCAACTCTCTGGAACCTAAAACAAATATAAAAAAAACATCTTTCTATGCATCCACTCTCCCTAATCTTGCAAGAAAATTTCAATTAACTTGTTGAAATATTGCAATCACCTTTATCCAAAAACGATATTTAAATCAACTTTTTTGCAGTAACACACTCACATTTTTCATAAAACAAACACATTTTTTTCAGGAATCTACTCTCTGGAACCTAAAACTAATTTTAAAAAAACATCTTTCTAGGCATCCACTGTCCCTAATCGTGCAAGAAAATTTCAATTGACTTGTTGAAATATTGCAATCACCCTTATCCAAAAACGAAATTTAAATCAACATTTTAGCAGTAACACACTCACATTTTTCATAAAATAAACACATTTTTTTCAGGAATCTACTCTCTGGAACCTAAAACTAATTTAAAAAAAAATCTTTCTAGGCATCCACTGTCCCTAATCGTGCAAGAAAATTTCAATTGACTTGTTGAAATATTGCAATCACCCTTATTCAAAAACGAAATTTAAATCAACTTTTTAGCAGTAACACACTCACATTTTTCATAAAACAAACACATTTTTTTCAGGAATCTACTCTCTGGAACCTAAAACTAATTTTAAAAAAACATCTTTCTAGGCATCCACTGTCCCTAATCGTGCAAGAAAATTTCAATTGACTTGTTGAAATATTGCAATCACCCTTATCCAAAAACGAAATTTATATCAACTTTTTAGCAGTAACACACTCACATTTTTCATAAAACAAACACATTTTTTCAGGAATCAACTCTCTGGAACCTAAAACAAATATAAAAAAAACATCTTTCTATGCATCCACTCTCCCTAATCGTGCAAGAAAATTTCAATTAACTAGTTGAAATAATGCAATCATGCCTATCCTGAAGCTAAATTTAAATAAACTTTTTAGCAGTAACACACTCACATTTTTCATAAAACAAACACATTTTTTTCAGGAATCAACTCTCTGGAACCTAAAACAAATATAAAAAAAACATCTTTCTATGCATCCACTCTCCCTAATCGTGCAAGAAAATTTCAATTAACTTGTTGAAATGATGCATTCATGCTTATCCTGAAACTAAATTTAAATCAACTTTTTTGCAGTAACACACTCACATTTTTCATGAAACAAATAATTTTTTTTTCAGGAATCCACTTTCTGGAACCTATAACGAATTTGTAAAAAACATCTTTCTAGGCATCCACTGTCCCTAATCGTGCAAGAAAATTTCAATTGACTTGTTGAAGTATTGCAATCACCCTTACCCAAAAACGAAATTTAAATCAACTTTTTAGCAGTAACACACTCACATTTTTCATAAAACAAACACATTTTTTTCAGGAATCTACTCTCTGGAACCTAAAACTAATTTTAAAAAAACATCTTTCTAGGCATCCACTGTCCCTAATCGTGCAAGAAAATTTCAATTGACTTGTTGAAATATTGCAATCACCCTTATCCAAAAACGAAATTTAAATCAACTTTTTAGCAGTAACACACTCACATTTTTCATTAAACAAACACATTTTTTCAGGAATCAACTCTCTGGAACCTAAAACAAATATAAAAAAAACATCTTTCTATGCATCCACTCTCCCTAATCGTGCAAGAAAATTTCAATTAACTTGTTGAAATGATGCATTCACGCTTATCCTGAAACTAAATTTAAATCAACTTTTTTGCAGTAACACACTCACATTTTTCATGAAACAAATCATTTTTTTTTCAGGAATCCACTCTCTGGAACCTATAACGAATTTGTAAAAAACATCTTTCTAGGCATCCACTCTCCCTAATCTTGCAAGAAAATTTCAATTAACTTGTTGAAATATTGCAATCACCCTTATCCAAAAACGATATTTAAATCAACTTTTTTGCAGTAACACACTCACATTTTTCATAAAACAAACACATTTTTTTCAGGAATCTACTCTCTGGAACCTAAAACTAATTTTAAAAAAACATCTTTCTAGGCATCCACTGTCCCTAATCGTGCAAGAAAATTTCAATTGACTTGTTGAAATATTGCAATCACCCTTATCCAAAAATGAAATTTAAATCAACTTTTTAGCAGTAACACACTCACATTTTTCATAAAACAAACACATTTTCTTCAGGAATCTACTCTCTGGAACCTAAAACTAATTTTAAAAAAACATCTTTCTAGGCATCCACTGTCCCTAATCGTGCAAGAAAATTTCAATTGACTTGTTGAAATATTGCAATCACCCTAATTCAAAAACAAAATTTAAATCAACTTTTTAGCAGTAACACCCTCACATTTTTCATAAAACAAACACATTTTTTTCAGGAATCTACTCTCTGAAACCTAATACTAATTTAAAAAAGAAATCTTTCTATGCATCCACTGTCCCTAATCGTGCAAGAAAATTTCAATTGACTTGTTGAAGTATTGCAATCACCCTTATCCAAAAACGAAATTTAAATCAACTTTTTAGCAGTAACACACTCACATTTTTCATGAAACAAACACATTTTTTTCAGGAATCTACTCTCTGGAACCTAAAACTAATTTTAAAAAAACATCTTTCTAGGCATCCACTGTCCCTAATCGTGCAAGAAAATTTCAATTGACTTGTTGAAATATTGCAATCACCCTTATCCAAAAACGAAATTTAAATCAACTTTTTAGCAGTAACACACTCACATTTTTCATAAAACAAACACATTTTTTTCAGGAATCTACTCTCTGAAACCTAAAACTAATTTAAAAAAAATATCTTTCTAGGCATCCACTGTCCCTAATCGTGCAAGAAAATTTCAATTGACTTGTTGAAATATTGCAATCACCCTTATCCAAAAACGAAATTTAAATCAACTTTTTAGCAGTAACACACTCACATTTTTCATAAAACAAACACATTTTTTCAGGAATCAACTCTCTGGAACCTAAAACAAATATAAAAAAAACATCTTTCTATGCATCCACTCTCCCTAATCTTGCAAGAAAATTTCAATTAACTTGTTGAAATATTGCAATCACCTTTATCCAAAAACGATATTTAAATCAACTTTTTTGCAGTAACACACTCACATTTTTCATAAAACAAACACATTTTTTTCAGGAATCTACTCTCTGGAACCTAAAACTAATTTTAAAAAAACATCTTTCTAGGCATCCACTGTCCCTAATCGTGCAAGAAAATTTCAATTGACTTGTTGAAATATTGCAATCACCCTTATCCAAAAACGAAATTTAAATCAACATTTTAGCAGTAACACACTCACATTTTTCATAAAATAAACACATTTTTTTCAGGAATCTACTCTCTGGAACCTAAAACTAATTTAAAAAAAACATCTTTCTAGGCATCCACTGTCCCTAATCGTGCAAGAAAATTTCAATTGACTTGTTGAAATATTGCAATCACCCTTATTCAAAAACGAAATTTAAATCAACTTTTTAGCAGTAACACACTCACATTTTTCATAAAACAAACACATTTTTTTCAGGAATCTACTCTCTGGAACCTAAAACTAATTTTAAAAAAACATCTTTCTAGGCATCCACTGTCCCTAATCGTGCAAGAAAATTTCAATTGACTTGTTGAAATATTGCAATCACCCTTATCCAAAAACGAAATTTATATCAACTTTTTAGCAGTAACACACTCACATTTTTCATAAAACAAACACATTTTTTCAGGAATCAACTCTCTGGAACCTAAAACAAATATAAAAAAAACATCTTTCTATGCATCCACTCTCCCTAATCGTGCAAGAAAATTTCAATTAACTAGTTGAAATAATGCAATCATGCCTATCCTGAAGCTAAATTTAAATAAACTTTTTAGCAGTAACACACTCACATTTTTCATAAAACAAACACATTTTTTTCAGGAATCAACTCTCTGGAACCTAAAACAAATATAAAAAAAACATCTTTCTATGCATCCACTCTCCCTAATCGTGCAAGAAAATTTCAATTCACTTGTTGAAATGATGCATTCATGCTTATCCTGAAACTAAATTTAAATCAACTTTTTTGCAGTAACACACTCACATTTTTCATGAAACAAATAATTTTTTTTTCAGGAATCCACTTTCTGGAACCTATAACGAATTTGTAAAAAACATCTTTCTAGGCATCCACTCTCCCTAATCTTGCAAGAAAATTTCAATTAACTTGTTGAAATATTGCAATCACCTTTATCCAAAAACGATATTTAAATCAACTTTTTTGCAGTAACACACTCACATTTTTCATAAAACAAACACATTTTTTTCAGGAATCTACTCTCTGGAACCTAAAACTAATTTTAAAAAAACATCTTTCTAGGCATCCACTGTCCCTAATCGTGCAAGAAAATTTCAATTGACTTGTTGAAATATTGCAATCACCCTTATCCAAAAACGAAATTTAAATCAACATTTTAGCAGTAACACACTCACATTTTTCATAAAACAAACACATTTTTTTCAGGAATCTACTCTCTGGAACCTAAAACTAATTTAAAAAAAACATCTTTCTAGGCATCCACTGTCCCTAATCGTACAAGAAAATTTCAATTGACTTGTTGAAATATTGCAATCACCCTTATTCAAAAACGAAATTTAAATCAACTTTTTAGCAGTAACACCCTCACATTTTTCATAAAACAAACACATTTTTTTCAGGAATCTACTCTCTGAAACCTAATACTAATTTAAAAAAGAAATCTTTCTATGCATCCACTGTCCCTAATCGTGCAAGAAAATTTCAATTGACTTGTTGAAGTATTGCAATCACCCTTACCCAAAAACGAAATTTAAATCAACTTTTTAGCAGTAACACACTCACATTTTTCATAAAACAAACACATTTTTTTCAGGAATCTACTCTCTGGAACCTAAAACTAATTTAAAAAAAACATCTTTCTAGGCATCCACTGTCCCTAATTGTACAAGAAAATTTCAATTGACTTGTTGAAGTATTGCAATCACCCTTACCCAAAAACGAAATTTAAATCAACTTTTTAGCAGTAACACACTCACATTTTTCATAAAACAAACACATTTTTTTCAGGAATCTACTCTCTGGAACCTAAAACTAATTTAAAAAAAACATCTTTCTAGGCATCCACTGTCCCTAATCGTGCAAGAAAATTTCAATTGACTTGTTGAAATATTGCAATCACCCTTATCCAAAAACGAAATTTAAATCAACTTTTTAGCAGTAACACACTCACATTTTTCATAAAACAAACACATTTTTTCAGGAATCAACTCTCTGGAACCTAAAACAAATATAAAAAAAACATCTTTCTATGCATCCACTCTCCCTAATCGTGCAAGAAAATTTCAATTAACTTGTTGAAATGATGCATTCACGCTTATCCTGAAACTAAATTTAAATCCACTTTTTTGCAGTAACACACTCACATTTTTCATGAAACAAATAACTTTTTTTTTCAGGAATCCACTCTCTGGAACCTATAACGAATTTGTAAAAAACATCTTTCTAGGCATCCACTGTCCCTAATCGTGCAAGAAAATTTCAATTGACTTGTTGAAATATTGCAATCACCCTTATCCAAAAATGAAATTTAAATCAACTTTTTAGCAGCAACACACTCACATTTTTCATAAAACAAACACATTTTTTTCAGGAATCTACTCTCTGGAACCTAAAACTAATTTTAAAAAAACATCTTTCTAGGCATCCACTGTCCCTAATCGTGCAAGAAAATTTCAATTGACTTGTTGAAATATTGCAATCACCCTTATTCAAAAACGAAATTTAAATCAACTTTTTAGCAGTAACACCCTCACATTTTTCATAAAACAAACACATTTTTTTCAGGAATCTACTCTCTGAAACCTAATACTAATTTAAAAAAGAAATCTTTCTATGCATCCACTGTCCCTAATCGTGCAAGAAAATGTCAATTGACTTGTTGAAGTATTGCAATCACCCTTATCCAAAAACGAAATTTAAATCAACTTTTTAGCAGTAACACACTCACATTTTTCATAAAACAAACAAATTTTTTTCAGGAATCTACTCTCTGGAACCTAAAACTAATTTTAAAAAAACATCTTTCTAGGCATCCACTGTCCCTAATCGTGCAAGAAAATTTCAATTGACTTGTTGAAATATTGCAATCACCCTTATCCAAAAACGAAATTTAAATCAACTTTTTAGCAGTAACACACTCACATTTTTCATAAAACAAACACATTTTTTTCAGGAATCTACTCTCTGAAACCTAAAACTAATTTTAAAAAAATATCTTTCTAGGCATCCACTGTCCCTAATCGTGCAAGAAAATTTCAATTGACTTGTTGAAATATTGTAATCACCCTTATTCAAAAACGAAATTTAAATCAACTTTTTAGCAGTAACACCCTCACATTTTTCATAAAACAAACACATTTTTTTCAGGAATCTACTCTCTGAAACCTAAAACTAATTAAAAAAAACATCTTTCTAGGCATCCACTCTCCCTAATCTTCCAAGAAAATTTCAATTATCTAGTTAAAATAATGCAATCATGCCTATCCTGAAGCTACATTTAAATAAACTTTTTAGCAGTAACACACTCATATTTTTCATAAAACAAACACATTTTTTTCAGGAATCAACTCTCTGGAACCTAAAACAAATATAAAAAAACATCTTTCTATGCATCCACTCTCCCTAATCGTGCAAGAAAATTTCAATTAACTTGTTGAAATGATGCATTCACGCTTATCCTGAAACCAGATTTAAATCAACTTTTTTGCAGTAACACACTCACATTTTTCATGAAACAAATATTTTTTTTTTCAGGAATCCACTCTCTGGAACCTATAACGAATTTGTAAAAAACATCTTTCTAGGCATCCACTGTCCCTAATCGTGCAAGAAAATTTCAATTGACTTGTTGAAATATTGCAATCACCCTTATCCAAAAACGAAATTTAAATCAACTTTTTAGCAGTAACACACTCACATTTTTCATAAAACAAACACATTTTTTCAGGAATCAACTCTCTGGAACCTAAAACAAATATAAAAAAAACATCTTTCTATGCATCCACTCTCCCTAATCGTGCAAGAAAATTTCAATTAACTAGTTGAAATAATGCAATCATGCCTATCCTGAAGCTAAATTTAAATAAACTTTTTAGCAGTAAGACACTCACATTTTTCATAAAACAAACACATTTTTTTCAGGAATCAACTCTCTGGAACCTAAAACAAATATAAAAAAAACATCTTTCTATGCATCCACTCTCCCTAATCGTGCAAGAAAATTTCAATTAACTTGTTGAAATGATGCATTCATGCTTATCCTGAAACTAAATTTAAATCAACTTTTTTGCAGTAACACACTCACATTTTTCATGAAACAAATAATTTTTTTTTCAGGAATCCACTCTCTGGAACCTATAACGAATTTGTAAAAAACATCTTTCTAGGCATCCACTCTCCCTAATCTTGCAAGAAAATTTCAATTAACTTGTTGAAATATTGCAATCACCTTTATCCAAAAACGATATTTAAATCAACTTTTTTGCAGTAACACACTCACATTTTTCATAAAACAAACACATTTTTTTCAGGAATCTACTCTCTGGAACCTAAAACTAATTTTAAAAAAACATCTTTCTAGGCATCCACTGTCCCTAATCGTGCAAGAAAATTTCAATTGACTTGTTGAAATATTGCAATCACCCTTATCCAAAAACGAAATTTAAATCAACATTTTAGCAGTAACACACTCACATTTTTCATAAAACAAACACATTTTTTTCAGGAATCTACTCTCTGGAACCTAAAACTAATTTTAAAAAAACATCTTTCTAGGCATCCACTGTCCCTAATCGTGCAAGAAAATTTCAATTGACTTGTTGAAATATTGCAATCACCCTTATTCAAAAACGAAATTTAAATCAACTTTTTAGCAGTAACACCCTCACATTTTTCATAAAACAAACACATTTTTTTCAGGAATCTACTCTCTGGAACCTAAAACTAATTTAAAAAAACATCTTTCTAGGCATCCACTGTCCCTAATCGTGCAAGAAAATTTCAATTGACTTGTTGAAGTATTGCAATCACCCTTACCCAAAAACGAAATTTAAATCAACTTTTTAGCAGTAACACACTCACATTTTTCATAAAACAAACAAATTTTTTTCAGGAATCTACTCTCTGGAACCTAAAACTAATTTTAAAAAAACATCTTTCTAGGCATCCACTGTCCCTAATCGTGCAAGAAAATTTCAATTGACTTGTTGAAATATTGCAATCACCCTTATTCAAAAACGAAATTTAAATCAACTTTTTAGCAGTAACACCCTCACATTTTTCATAAAACAAACACATTTTTTTCAGGAATCTACTCTCTGGAACCTAAAACTAATTTAAAAAAAATATCTTTCTAGGCATCCACTGTCCCTAATCGTGCAAGAAAATTTCAATTGACTTGTTGAAGTATTGCAATCACCCTTACCCAAAAACAAAATTTAAATCAACTTTTTAGCAGTAACACACTCACATTTTTCATAAAACAAACAATTTTTTTTCAGGAATCTACTCTCTGGAACCTAAAACTAATTTTAAAAAAACATCTTTCTAGGCATCCACTGTCCCTAATCGTGCAAGAAAATTTCAATTGACTTGTTGAAATATTGCAATCACCCTTATCCAAAAACGAAATTTAAATCAACTTTTTAGCAGTAACACACTCACATTTTTCATTAAACAAACACATTTTTTCAGGAATCAACTCCCTGGAACCTAAAACAAATATAAAAAAAAACATCTTTCTATGCATCCACTCTCCCTAATCGTGCAAGAAAATTTCAATTAACTTGTTGAAATGATGCATTCATGCTTATCCTGAAACTAAATTTAAATCAACTTTTTTGCAGTAACACACTCACATTTTTCATGAAACAAATAATTTTTTTTTCAGGAATCCACTCTCTGGAACCTATAACGAATTTGTAAAAAACATCTTTCTAGGCATCCACTCTCCCTAATCTTGCAAGAAAATTTCAATTAACTTGTTGAAATATTGCAATCACCTTTATCCACAAACGATATTTAAATCAACTTTTTTGCAGTAACACACTCACATTTTTCATAAAACAAACACATTTTTTTCAGGAATCTACTCTCTGGAACCTAAAACTAATTTTAAAAAAACATCTTTCTAGGCATCCACTGTCCCTAATCGTGCAAGAAAATTTCAATTGACTTGTTGAAATATTGCAATCACCCTTATCCAAAAACGAAATTTAAATCAACATTTTAGCAGTAACACACTCACATTTTTCATAAAACAAACACATTTTTTTCAGGAATCTACTCTCTGGAACCTAAAACTAATTTTAAAAAAACATCTTTCTAGGCATCCACTGTCCCTAATCGTGCAAGAAAATTTCAATTGACTTGTTGAAATATTGCAATCACCCTTATTCAAAAACGAAATTTAAATCAACTTTTTAGCAGTAACACCCTCACATTTTTCATAAAACAAACACATTTTTTTCAGGAATCTACTCTCTGGAACCTAAAACTAATTTAAAAAAAACATCTTTCTAGGCATCCACTGTCCCTAATCGTGCAAGAAAATTTCAATTGACTTGTTGAAGTATTGCAATCACCCTTACCCAAAAACGAAATTTAAATCAACTTTTTAGCAGTAACACACTCACATTTTTCATAAAACAAACACATTTTTTTCAGGAATCTACTCTCTGGAACCTAAAACTAATTTTAAAAAAACATCTTTCTAGGCATCCACTGTCCCTAATCGTGCAAGAAAATTTCAATTGACTTGTTGAAATATTGCAATCACCCTTATCCAAAAACAAAATTTAAATCAACTTTTTAGCAGTAACACACTCACATTTTTCATTAAACAAACACATTTTTTCAGGAATCAACTCTCTGGAACCTAAAACAAATATAAAAAAAAATCTTTCTATGCATCCACTCTCCCTAATCGTGCAAGAAAATTTCAATTAACTTGTTGAAATGATGCATTCACGCTTATCCTGAAACTAAATTTAAATCAACTTTTTTGCAGTAACACACTCACATTTTTCATGAAACAAATCATTTTTTTTTCAGGAATCCACTCTCTGGAACCTATAACGAATTTGTAAAAAACATCTTTCTAGGCATCCACTCTCCCTAATCTTGCAAGAAAATTTCAATTAACTTGTTGAAATATTGCAATCACCCTTATCCAAAAACGATATTTAAATCAACTTTTTTGCAGTAACACACTCACATTTTTCATAAAACAAACACATTTTTTTCAGGAATCTACTCTCTGGAACCTAAAACTAATTTTAAAAAAACATCTTTCTAGGCATCCACTGTCCCTAATCGTGCAAGAAAATTTCAATTGACTTGTTGAAATATTGCAATCACCCTTATCCAAAAATGAAATTTAAATCAACTTTTTAGCAGTAACACACTCACATTTTTCATAAAACAAACACATTTTTTTCAGGAATCTACTCTCTGGAACCTAAAACTAATTTTAAAAAAACATCTTTCTAGGCATCCACTGTCCCTAATCGTGCAAGAAAATTTCAATTGACTTGTTGAAATATTGCAATCACCCTTATTCAAAAACAAAATTTAAATCAACTTTTTAGCAGTAACACCCTCACATTTTTCATAAAACAAACACATTTTTTTCAGGAATCTACTCTCTGAAACCTAATACTAATTTAAAAAAGAAATCTTTCTATGCATCCACTGTCCCTAATCGTGCAAGAAAATTTCAATTGACTTGTTGAAGTATTGCAATCACCCTTATCCAAAAACGAAATTTAAATCAACTTTTTAGCAGTAACACACTCACATTTTTCATGAAACAAACACATTTTTTTCAGGAATCTACTCTCTGGAACCTAAAACTAATTTTAAAAAAACATCTTTCTAGGCATCCACTGTCCCTAATCGTGCAAGAAAATTTCAATTGACTTGTTGAAATATTGCAATCACCCTTATCCAAAAACGAAATTTAAATCAACTTTTTAGCAGTAACACACTCACATTTTTCATAAAACAAACACATTTTTTTCAGGAATCTACTCTCTGAAACCTAAAACTAATTTTAAAAAAATATCTTTCTAGGCATCCACTGT
This sequence comes from Lissotriton vulgaris, assembly GCF_964263255.1. Lineage (NCBI taxonomy): Eukaryota > Metazoa > Chordata > Amphibia > Caudata > Salamandridae > Lissotriton > Lissotriton vulgaris. The sequence continues at coordinate 425,575 of NW_028247857.1, forward strand.
CCCTAATCGTGCAAGAAAATTTCAATTGACTTGTTGAAATATTGCAATCACCCTTATTCAAAAACGAAATTTAAATCAACTTTTTAGCAGTAACACCCTCACATTTTTCATAAAACAAACACATTTTTTTCAGGAATCTACTCTCTGAAACCTAAAACTAATTAAAAAAACATCTTTCTAGGCATCCACTCTCCCTAATCTTCCAAGAAAATTTCAATTAACTTATTGAAATATTGCAATCACCCTTATCTAAAAACGATATTTAAATCAACTTTTTAGCAGTAACACACTCACATTTTTCATAAAACAAACACATTTTTTTCAGGAATCTACTCTCTGGAACCTAAAACTAATTTTAAAAAAACATCTTTCTAGGCATCCACTGTCCCTAATCGTGCAAGAAAATTTCAATTGACTTGTTGAAATATTGCAATCACCCTTATCCAAAAACGAAATTTATATCAACTTTTTAGCAGTAACACACTCACATTTTTCATAAAACAAACACATTTTTTCAGGAATCAACTCTCTGGAACCTAAAACAAATATAAAAAAAACATCTTTCTATGCATCCACTCTCCCTAATCGTGCAAGAAAATTTCAATTAACTAGTTGAAATAATGCAATCATGCCTATCCTGAAGCTAAATTTAAATAAACTTTTTAGCAGTAACACACTCACATTTTTCATAAAACAAACACATTTTTTTCAGGAATCAACTCTCTGGAACCTAAAACAAATATAAAAAAAACATCTTTCTATGCATCCACTCTCCCTAATCGTGCAAGAAAATTTCAATTAACTTGTTGAAATGATGCATTCATGCTTATCCTGAAACTAAATTTAAATCAACTTTTTTGCAGTAACACACTCACATTTTTCATGAAACAAATAATTTTTTTTTCAGGAATCCACTTTCTGGAACCTATAACGAATTTGTAAAAAACGTCTTTCTAGGCATCCACTCTCCCTAATCTTGCAAGAAAATTTCAATTAACTTGTTGAAATATTGCAATCACCTTTATCCAAAAACGATATTTAAATCAACTTTTTTGCAGTAACACACTCACATTTTTCATAAAACAAACACATTTTTTTCAGGAATCTACTCTCTGGAACCTAAAACTAATTTTAAAAAAACATCTTTCTAGGCATCCACTGTCCCTAATCGTGCAAGAAAATTTCAATTGACTTGTTGAAATATTGCAATCACCCTTATCCAAAAACGAAATTTAAATCAACATTTTAGCAGTAACACACTCACATTTTTCATAAAACAAACACATTTTTTTCAGGAATCTACTCTCTGGAACCTAAAACTAATTTAAAAAAAACATCTTTCTAGGCATCCACTGTCCCTAATCGTACAAGAAAATTTCAATTGACTTGTTGAAATATTGCAATCACCCTTATTCAAAAACGAAATTTAAATCAACTTTTTAGCAGTAACACCCTCACATTTTTCATAAAACAAACACATTTTTTTCAGGAATCTACTCTCTGAAACCTAATACTAATTTAAAAAAGAAATCTTTCTATGCATCCACTGTCCCTAATCGTGCAAGAAAATTTCAATTGACTTGTTGAAGTATTGCAATCACCCTTACCCAAAAACGAAATTTAAATCAACTTTTTAGCAGTAACACACTCACATTTTTCATAAAACAAACACATTTTTTTCAGGAATCTACTCTCTGGAACCTAAAACTAATTTAAAAAAAACATCTTTCTAGGCATCCACTGTCCCTAATTGTACAAGAAAATTTCAATTGACTTGTTGAAGTATTGCAATCACCCTTACCCAAAAACGAAATTTAAATCAACTTTTTAGCAGTAACACACTCACATTTTTCATAAAACAAACACATTTTTTTCAGGAATCTACTCTCTGGAACCTAAAACTAATTTAAAAAAAACATCTTTCTAGGCATCCACTGTCCCTAATCGTGCAAGAAAATTTCAATTGACTTGTTGAAATATTGCAATCACCCTTATCCAAAAACGAAATTTAAATCAACTTTTTAGCAGTAACACACTCACATTTTTCATAAAACAAACACATTTTTTCAGGAATCAACTCTCTGGAACCTAAAACAAATATAAAAAAAACATCTTTCTATGCATCCACTCTCCCTAATCGTGCAAGAAAATTTCAATTAACTTGTTGAAATGATGCATTCACGCTTATCCTGAAACTAAATTTAAATCCACTTTTTTGCAGTAACACACTCACATTTTTCATGAAACAAATAATTTTTTTTTCAGGAATCCACTCTCTGGAACCTATAACGAATTTGTAAAAAACATCTTTCTAGGCATCCACTGTCCCTAATCGTGCAAGAAAATTTCAATTGACTTGTTGAAATATTGCAATCACCCTTATCCAAAAATGAAATTTAAATCAACTTTTTAGCAGCAACACACTCACATTTTTCATAAAACAAACACATTTTTTTCAGGAATCTACTCTCTGGAACCTAAAACTAATTTTAAAAAAACATCTTTCTAGGCATCCACTGTCCCTAATCGTGCAAGAAAATTTCAATTGACTTGTTGAAATATTGCAATCACCCTTATTCAAAAACGAAATTTAAATCAACTTTTTAGCAGTAACACCCTCACATTTTTCATAAAACAAACACATTTTTTTCAGGAATCTACTCTCTGAAACCTAATACTAATTTAAAAAAGAAATCTTTCTATGCATCCACTGTCCCTAATCGTGCAAGAAAATGTCAATTGACTTGTTGAAGTATTGCAATCACCCTTATCCAAAAACGAAATTTAAATCAACTTTTTAGCAGTAACACACTCACATTTTTCATAAAACAAACACATTTTTTTCAGGAATCTACTCTCTGGAACCTAAAACTAATTTTAAAAAAACATCTTTCTAGGCATCCACTGTCCCTAATCGTGCAAGAAAATTTCAATTGACTTGTTGAAATATTGCAATCACCCTTATCCAAAAACGAAATTTAAATCAACATTTTAGCAGTAACACACTCACATTTTTCATAAAACAAACACATTTTTTTCAGGAATCTACTCTCTGAAACCTAAAACTAATTTTAAAAAAATATCTTTCTAGGCATCCACTGTCCCTAATCGTGCAAGAAAATTTCAATTGACTTGTTGAAATATTGTAATCACCCTTATTCAAAAACGAAATTTAAATCAACTTTTTAGCAGTAACACCCTCACATTTTTCATAAAACAAACACATTTTTTTCAGGAATCTACTCTCTGAAACCTAAAACTAATTAAAAAAAACATCTTTCTAGGCATCCACTCTCCCTAATCTTCCAAGAAAATTTCAATTATCTAGTTAAAATAATGCAATCATGCCTATCCTGAAGCTACATTTAAATAAACTTTTTAGCAGTAACACACTCATATTTTTCATAAAACAAACACATTTTTTTCAGGAATCAACTCTCTGGAACCTAAAACAAATATAAAAAAACATCTTTCTATGCATCCACTCTCCCTAATCGTGCAAGAAAATTTCAATTAACTTGTTGAAATGATGCATTCACGCTTATCCTGAAACCAGATTTAAATCAACTTTTTTGCAGTAACACACTCACATTTTTCATGAAACAAATAATTTTTTTTTCAGGAATCCACTCTCTGGAACCTATAACGAATTTGTAAAAAACATCTTTCTAGGCATCCACTGTCCCTAATCGTGCAAGAAAATTTCAATTGACTTGTTGAAATATTGCAATCACCCTTATCCAAAAACGAAATTTAAATCAACTTTTTAGCAGTAACACACTCACATTTTTCATAAAACAAACACATTTTTTCAGGAATCAACTCTCTGGAACCTAAAACAAATATAAAAAAAACATCTTTCTATGCATCCACTCTCCCTAATCGTGCAAGAAAATTTCAATTAACTAGTTGAAATAATGCAATCATGCCTATCCTGAAGCTAAATTTAAATAAACTTTTTAGCAGTAAGACACTCACATTTTTCATAAAACAAACACATTTTTTTCAGGAATCAACTCTCTGGAACCTAAAACAAATATAAAAAAAACATCTTTCTATGCATCCACTCTCCCTAATCGTGCAAGAAAATTTCAATTAACTTGTTGAAATGATGCATTCATGCTTATCCTGAAACTAAATTTAAATCAACTTTTTTGCAGTAACACACTCACATTTTTCATGAAACAAATAATTTTTTTTTCAGGAATCCACTCTCTGGAACCTATAACGAATTTGTAAAAAACATCTTTCTAGGCATCCACTCTCCCTAATCTTGCAAGAAAATTTCAATTAACTTGTTGAAATATTGCAATCACCTTTATCCAAAAACGATATTTAAATCAACTTTTTTGCAGTAACACACTCACATTTTTCATAAAACAAACACATTTTTTTCAGGAATCTACTCTCTGGAACCTAAAACTAATTTTAAAAAAACATCTTTCTAGGCATCCACTGTCCCTAATCGTGCAAGAAAATTTCAATTGACTTGTTGAAATATTGCAATCACCCTTATCCAAAAACGAAATTTAAATCAACATTTTAGCAGTAACACACTCACATTTTTCATAAAACAAACACATTTTTTTCAGGAATCTACTCTCTGGAACCTAAAACTAATTTTAAAAAAACATCTTTCTAGGCATCCACTGTCCCTAATCGTGCAAGAAAATTTCAATTGACTTGTTGAAATATTGCAATCACCCTTATTCAAAAACGAAATTTAAATCAACTTTTTAGCAGTAACACCCTCACATTTTTCATAAAACAAACACATTTTTTTCAGGAATCTACTCTCTGGAACCTAAAACTAATTTAAAAAAACATCTTTCTAGGCATCCACTGTCCCTAATCGTGCAAGAAAATTTCAATTGACTTGTTGAAGTATTGCAATCACCCTTACCCAAAAACGAAATTTAAATCAACTTTTTAGCAGTAACACACTCACATTTTTCATAAAACAAACACATTTTTTTCAGGAATCTACTCTCTGGAACCTAAAACTAATTTAAAAAAAACATCTTTCTAGGCATCCACTGTCCCTAATCGTGCAAGAAAATTTCAATTGACTTGTTGAAATATTGCAATCACCCTTATTCAAAAACGAAATTTAAATCAACTTTTTAGCAGTAACACCCTCACATTTTTCATAAAACAAACACATTTTTTTCAGGAATCTACTCTCTGGAACCTAAAACTAATTTAAAAAAAATATCTTTCTAGGCATCCACTGTCCCTAATCGTGCAAGAAAATTTCAATTGACTTGTTGAAGTATTGCAATCACCCTTACCCAAAAACAAAATTTAAATCAACTTTTTAGCAGTAACACACTCACATTTTTCATAAAACAAACAATTTTTTTTCAGGAATCTACTCTCTGGAACCTAAAACTAATTTTAAAAAAACATCTTTCTAGGCATCCACTGTCCCTAATCGTGCAAGAAAATTTCAATTGACTTGTTGAAATATTGCAATCACCCTTATCCAAAAACGAAATTTAAATCAACTTTTTAGCAGTAACACACTCACATTTTTCATTAAACAAACACATTTTTTCAGGAATCAACTCTCTGGAACCTAAAACAAATATAAAAAAAAACATCTTTCTATGCATCCACTCTCCCTAATCGTGCAAGAAAATTTCAATTAACTTGTTGAAATGATGCATTCATGCTTATCCTGAAACTAAATTTAAATCAACTTTTTTGCAGTAACACACTCACATTTTTCATGAAACAAATAATTTTTTTTTCAGGAATCCACTCTCTGGAACCTATAACGAATTTGTAAAAAACATCTTTCTAGGCATCCACTCTCCCTAATCTTGCAAGAAAATTTCAATTAACTTGTTGAAATATTGCAATCACCTTTATCCAAAAACGATATTTAAATCAACTTTTTTGCAGTAACACACTCACATTTTTCATAAAACAAACACATTTTTTTCAGGAATCTACTCTCTGGAACCTAAAACTAATTTTAAAAAAACATCTTTCTAGGCATCCACTGTCCCTAATCGTGCAAGAAAATTTCAATTGACTTGTTGAAATATTGCAATCACCCTTATCCAAAAACGAAATTTAAATCAACATTTTAGCAGTAACACACTCACATTTTTCATAAAACAAACAAATTTTTTTCAGGAATCTACTCTCTGGAACCTAAAACTAATTTTAAAAAAACATCTTTCTAGGCATCCACTGTCCCTAATCGTGCAAGAAAATTTCAATTGACTTGTTGAAATATTGCAATCACCCTTATTCAAAAACGAAATTTAAATCAACTTTTTAGCAGTAACACCCTCACATTTTTCAAAAAACAAACACATTTTTTTCAGGAATCTACTCTCTGGAACCTAAAACTAATTTAAAAAAAACATCTTTCTAGGCATCCACTGTCCCTAATCGTGCAAGAAAATTTCAATTGACTTGTTGAAGTATTGCAATCACCCTTACCCAAAAACGAAATTTAAATCAACTTTTTAGCAGTAACACACTCACATTTTTCATAAAACAAACACATTTTTTTCAGGAATCTACTCTCTGGAACCTAAAACTAATTTTAAAAAAACATCTTTCTAGGCATCCACTGTCCCTAATCGTGCAAGAAAATTTCAATTGACTTGTTGAAATATTGCAATCACCCTTATCCAAAAACGAAATTTAAATCAACTTTTTAGCAGTAACACACTCACATTTTTCATTAAACAAACACATTTTTTCAGGAATCAACTCTCTGGAACCTAAAACAAATATAAAAAAAAATCTTTCTATGCATCCACTCTCCCTAATCGTGCAAGAAAATTTCAATTAACTTGTTGAAATGATGCATTCACGCTTATCCTGAAACTAAATTTAAATCAACTTTTTTGCAGTAACACACTCACATTTTTCATGAAACAAATCATTTTTTTTTCAGGAATCCACTCTCTGGAACCTATAACGAATTTGTAAAAAACATCTTTCTAGGCATCCACTCTCCCTAATCTTGCAAGAAAATTTCAATTAACTTGTTGAAATATTGCAATCACCCTTATCCAAAAACGATATTTAAATCAACTTTTTTGCAGTAACACACTCACATTTTTCATAAAACAAACACATTTTTTTCAGGAATCTACTCTCTGGAACCTAAAACTAATTTTAAAAAAACATCTTTCTAGGCATCCACTGTCCCTAATCGTGCAAGAAAATTTCAATTGACTTGTTGAAATATTGCAATCACCCTTATCCAAAAATGAAATTTAAATCAACTTTTTAGCAGTAACACACTCACATTTTTCATAAAACAAACACATTTTTTTCAGGAATCTACTCTCTGGAACCTAAAACTAATTTTAAAAAAACATCTTTCTAGGCATCCACTGTCCCTAATCGTGCAAGAAAATTTCAATTGACTTGTTGAAATATTGCAATCACCCTTATTCAAAAACAAAATTTAAATCAACTTTTTAGCAGTAACACATTCACATTTTTCATAAAACAAACACATTTTTTTCAGGAATCTACTCTCTGAAACCTAATACTAATTTAAAAAAGAAATCTTTCTATGCATCCACTGTCCCTAATCGTGCAAGAAAATTTCAATTGACTTGTTGAAGTATTGCAATCACCCTTATCCAAAAACGAAATTTAAATCAACTTTTTAGCAGTAACACACTCACATTTTTCATGAAACAAACACATTTTTTTCAGGAATCTACTCTCTGGAACCTAAAACTAATTTTAAAAAAACATCTTTCTAGGCATCCACTGTCCCTAATCGTGCAAGAAAATTTCAATTGACTTGTTGAAATATTGCAATCACCCTTATCCAAAAACGAAATTTAAATCAACTTTTTAGCAGTAACACACTCACATTTTTCATAAAACAAACACATTTTTTTCAGGAATCTACTCTCTGAAACCTAAAACTAATTTTAAAAAAATATCTTTCTAGGCATCCACTGTCCCTAATCGTGCAAGAAAATTTCAATTGACTTGTTGAAATATTGCAATCACCCTTATTCAAAAACGAAATTTAAATCAACTTTTTAGCAGTAACACCCTCACATTTTTCATAAAACAAACACATTTTTTTCAGGAATCTACTCTCTGAAACCTAAAACTAATTAAAAAAACATCTTTCTAGGCATCCACTCTCCCTAATCTTCCAAGAAAATTTCAATTAACTTATTGAAATATTGCAATCACCCTTATCTAAAAACGATATTTAAATCAACTTTTTAGCAGTAACACACTCACATTTTTCATAAAACAAACACATTTTTTTCAGGAATCTACTCTCTGGAGCCTAAAACTAATTTTAAAAAAACATCTTTCTAGGCAACCACTGTCCCTAATCGTGCAAGAAAATTTCAATTGACTTGTTGAAATATTGCAATCACCCTTATCCAAAAACGAAATTTAAATCAACTTTTTAGCAGTAACACACTCACATTTTTCATGAAACAAACACATTTTTTTCAGGAATCAACTCTCTGGAACCTAAAACAAATATAAAAAAACATCTTTCTATGTATCCACTCTCCCTAATTGTGCAAGAAAATTTCAATTAACTAGTTGAAATAATGCAATCACGCCTATCCTGAAGCTAAATTTAAATAAACTTTTTAGCAGTAACACCCTCACATTTTTCATAAAACAAACACATTTTTTTCAGGAATCTACTCTCTGAAACCTAATACTAATTTAAAAAAGAAATCTTTCTATGCATCCACTGTCCCTAATCGTGCAAGAAAATTTCAATTGACTTGTTGAAATATTGCAATCACCCTTATTCAAAAACGAAATTTAAATCAACTTTTTAGCAGTAACACCCTCACATTTTAATAAAACAAACACATTTTTTTCAGGAATCTACTCTCTGGAACCTAAAACTAATTTTAAAAAAACATCTTTCTAGGCATCCACTGTCCCTAATCGTGCAAGAAAATTTCAATTGACTTGTTGAAGTATTGCAATCACCCTTATCCAAAAACGAAATTTAAATCAACTTTTTAGCAGTAACACACTCACATTTTTCATAAAACAAACACATTTTTTTTCAGGAATCTACTCTCTGGAACCTAAAACTAATTTTAAAAAAACATCTTTCTAGGCATCCACTGTCCCTAATCGTGCAAGAAAATTTCAATTGACTTGTTGAAATATTGCAATCACCCTTATCCAAAAACGAAATTTAAATCAACTTTTTAGCAGTAACACACTCACATTTTTCATAAAACAAACACATTTTTTTCAGGAATCTACTCTCTGGAACCTAAAACTAATTTTAAAAAAACATCTTTCTAGGCATCCACTGTCCCTAATCGTGCAAGAAAATTTCAATTGACTTGTTGAAATATTGCAATCACCCTTATCCAAAAACGAAATTTAAATCAACTTTTTAGCAGTAACACACTCACATGTTTCATGAAACAAACACATTTTTTTCAGGAATCAACTCTCTGGAACCTAAAACAAATATAAAAAAACATCTTTCTATGTATCCACTCTCCCTAATTGTGCAAGAAAATTTCAATTAACTAGTTGAAATAATGCAATCACGCCTATCCTGAAGCTAAATTTAAATAAACTTTTTAGCAGTAACACACTCACATTTTTCATGAAACAAACAAATTTTTTTCAGGAATCAACTCTCTGGATCCTAAAACAGATATAAAAAAAATCTTTCTATGCATCCACTCTCCCTAATCGTGCAAGAAAATTTCAATTAACTAGTTGAAATAATGCAATCATGCCTATCCTGAAGCTAAATTTAAATAAACTTTTTAGCAGTAAGACACTCACATTTTTCATAAAACAAACACATTTTTTTCAGGAATCAACTCTCTGGAACCTAAAAGTAATATAAAAAAAACATCTTTCTATGCATCCACTCTCCCTAATCGTGCAAGAAAATTTCAATTAACTTGTTGAAATGATGCATTCACGCTTATCCTGAAACCAAATTTAAATCAACTTTTTTGCAGTAACACACTCACATTTTTCATGAAACAAATAATTTTTTTTTCAGGAATCCACTCTCTGGAACCTATAACGAATTTGTAAAAAACATCTTTCTAGGCATCCACTCTCCCTAATCTTGCAAGAACATTTCAATTAACTTGTTGAAATATTGCAATCACCCTTATCCAAAAACAATATTTAAATCAACTTTTTTGCAGTAACACACTCACATTTTTCATAAAACAAACACATTTTTTTCAGGAATCTACTCTCTGGAACCTAAAACTAATTTTAAAAAAACATCTTTCTAGGCATCCACTGTCCCTAATCGTGCAAGAAAATTTCAATTGACTTGTTGAAATATTGCAATCACCCTTATCCAAAAATGAAATTTAAATCAACTTTTTAGCAGTAACACACTCACATTTTTCATAAAACAAACACATTTTTTTCAGGAATCTACTCTCTGGAACCTAAAACTAATTTTAAAAAAACATCTTTCTAGGCATCCACTGTCCCTAATCGTACAAGAACATTTCAATTGACTTGTTGAAATATTGCAATCACCCTTATCCAAAAACGAAATTTAAATCAACTTTTTAGCAGTAACACACTCACATTTTTCATAAAACAAACACATTTTTTTCAGGAATCTACTCTCTGGAACCTAAAACTAATTTTAAAAAAACATCTTTCTAGGCATCCACTGTCCCTAATCGTGCAAGAAAATTTCAATTGACTTGTTGAAATATTGCAATCACCCTTATCCAAAAACGAAATTTAAATCAACTTTTTAGCAGTAACACACTCACATTTTTCATAAAACAAACACATTTTTTCAGGAATCAACTCTCTGGAACCTAAAACAAATATAAAAAAAACATCTTTCTATGCATCCACTCTCCCTAATCGTGCAAGAAAATTTCAATTAACTAGTTGAAATAATGCAATCATGCCTATCCTGAAGCTAAATTTAAATAAACTTTTTAGCAGTAACACACTCACATTTTTCATAAAACAAACACATTTTTTTCAGGAATCAACTCTCTGGAACCTAAAACAAATATAAAAAAAACATCTTTCTATGCATCCACTCTCCCTAATCGTGCAAGAAAATTTCAATTAACTTGTTGAAATGATGCATTCATGCTTATCCTGAAACTAAATTTAAATCAACTTTTTTGCAGTAACACACTCACATTTTTCATGAAACAAATAATTTTTTTTTCAGGAATCCACTCTCTGGAACCTATAACGAATTTGTAAAAAACATCTTTCTAGGCATCCACTCTCCCTAATCTTGCAAGAAAATTTCAATAACTTGTTGAAATATTGCAATCACCTTTATCCAAAAACGATATTTAAATCAACTTTTTTGCAGTAACACACTCACATTTTTCATAAAACAAACACATTTTTTTCAGGAATCTACTCTCTGGAACCTAAAACTAATTTAAAAAAAACATCTTTCTAGGCATCCACTGTCCCTAATCGTGCAAGAAAATTTCAATTGACTTGTTGAAATATTGCAATCACCCTTATCCAAAAACGAAATTTAAATCAACATTTTAGCAGTAACACACTCACATTTTTCATAAAACAAACACATTTTTTTCAGGAATCTACTCTCTGGAACCTAAAACTAATTTTAAAAAAACATCTTTCTAGGCATCCACTGTCCCTAATCGTGCAAGAAAATTTCAATTGACTTGTTGAAATATTGCAATCACCCTTATTCAAAAACAAAATTTAAATCAACTTTTTAGCAGTAACACCCTCACATTTTTCATAAAACAAACACATTTTTTTCAGGAATCTACTCTCTGGAACCTAAAACTAATTTAAAAAAAACATCTTTCTAGGCATCCACTGTCCCTAATCGTGCAAGAAAATTTCAATTGACTTGTTGAAGTATTGCAATCACCCTTACCCAAAAACGAAATTTAAATCAACTTTTTAGCAGTAACACACTCACATTTTTCATAAAACAAACTAATTTTTTTCAGGAATCTACTCTCTGGAACCTAAAACTAATTTTAAAAAAACATCTTTCTAGGCATCCACTGTCCCTAATCGTGCAAGAAAATTTCAATTGACTTGTTGAAATATTGCAATCACCCTTATTCAAAAACGAAATTTAAATCAACTTTTTAGCAGTAACACCCTCACATTTTTCATAAAACAAACACATTTTTTTCAGGAATCTACTCTCTGGAACCTAAAACTAATTTAAAAAAAACATCTTTCTAGGCATCCACTGTCCCTAATCGTGCAAGAAAATTTCAATTGACTTGTTGAAGTATTGCAATCACCCTTACCCAAAAACGAAATTTAAATCAACTTTTTAGCAGTAACTCACTCACATTTTTCATAAAACAAACACATTTTTTTCAGGAATCTACTCTCTGGAACCTAAAACTAATTTTAAAAAAACATCTTTCTAGGCATCCACTGTCCCTAATCGTGCAAGAAAATTTCAATTGACTTGTTGAAATATTGCAATCACCCTTATCCAAAAACGAAATTTAAATCAACTTTTTAGCAGTAACACACTCACATTTTTCATTAAACAAACACATTTTTTCAGGAATCAACTCTCTGGAACCTAAAACAAATATAAAAAAAAACATCTTTCTATGCATCCACTCTCCCTAATCGTGCAAGAAAATTTCAATTAACTTGTTGAAATGATGCATTCATGCTTATCCTGAAACTAAATTTAAATCAACTTTTTTGCAGTAACACACTCACATTTTTCATGAAACAAATAATTTTTTTTTCAGGAATCCACTCTCTGGAACCTATAACGAATTTGTAAAAAACATCTTTCTAGGCATCCACTCTCCCTAATCTTGCAAGAAAATTTCAATTAACTTGTTGAAATATTGCAATCACCTTTATCCAAAAACGATATTTAAATCAACTTTTTTGCAGTAACACACTCACATTTTTCATAAAACAAACACATTTTTTTCAGGAATCTACTCTCTGGAACCTAAAACTAATTTTAAAAAAACATCTTTCTAGGCATCCACTGTCCCTAATCGTGCATGAAAATTTCAATTGACTTGTTGAAATATTGCAATCACCCTTATCCAAAAACGAAATTTAAATCAACATTTTAGCAGTAACACACTCACATTTTTCATAAAACAAACACATTTTTTTCAGGAATCTACTCTCTGGAACCTAAAACTAATTTTAAAAAAACATCTTTCTAGGCATCCACTGTCCCTAATTGTGCAAGAAAATTTCAATTGACTTGTTGAAATATTGCAATCACCCTTATTCAAAAACGAAATTTAAATCAACTTTTTAGCAGTAACACCCTCACATTTTTCATAAAACAAACACATTTTTTTCAGGAATCTACTCTCTGGAACCTAAAACTAATTTAAAAAAAACATCTTTCTAGGCATCCACTGTCCCTAATCGTGCAAGAAAATTTCAATTGACTTGTTGAAGTATTGCAATCACCCTTACCCAAAAACGAAATTTAAATCAACTTTTTAGCAGTAACACACTCACATTTTTCATAAAACAAACACATTTTTTTCAGGAATCTACTCTCTGGAACCTAAAACTAATTTTAAAAAAACATCTTTCTAGGCATCCACTGTCCCTAATCGTGCAAGAAAATTTCAATTGACTTGTTGAAATATTGCAATCACCCTTATCCAAAAACGAAATTTAAATCAACTTTTTAGCAGTAACACACTCACATTTTTCATTAAACAAACACATTTTTTCAGGAATCAACTCTCTGGAACCTAAAACAAATATAAAAAAAACATCTTTCTATGCATCCACTCTCCCTAATCGTGCAAGAAAATTTCAATTAACTTGTTGAAATGATGCATTCACGCTTATCCTGAAACTAAATTTAAATCAACTTTTTTGCAGTAACACACTCACATTTTTCATGAAACAAATCATTTTTTTTTCAGGAATCCACTCTCTGGAACCTATAACGAATTTGTAAAAAACATCTTTCTAGGCATCCACTCTCCCTAATCTTGCAAGAAAATTTCAATTAACTTGTTGAAATATTGCAATCACCCTTATCCAAAAACGATATTTAAATCAACTTTTTTCAGTAACACACTCACATTTTTCATAAAACAAACACATTTTTTTCAGGAATCTACTCTCTGGAACCTAAAACTAATTTTAAAAAAACATCTTTCTAGGCATCCACTGTCCCTAATCGTGCAAGAAAATTTCAATTGACTTGTTGAAATATTGCAATCACCCTTATCCAAAAATGAAATTTAAATCAACTTTTTAGCAGTAACACACTCACATTTTTCATAAAACAAACACATTTTCTTCAGGAATCTACTCTCTGGAACCTAAAACTAATTTTAAAAAAACATCTTTCTAGGCATCCACTGTCCCTAATCGTGCAAGAAAATTTCAATTGACTTGTTGAAATATTGCAATCACCCTTATTCAAAAACAAAATTTAAATCAACTTTTTAGCAGTAACACCCTCACATTTTTCATAAAACAAACACATTTTTTTCAGGAATCTACTCTCTGAAACCTAATACTAATTTAAAAAAGAAATCTTTCTATGCATCCACTGTCCCTAATCGTGCAAGAAAATTTCAATTGACTTGTTGAAGTATTGCAATCACCCTTATCCAAAAACGAAATTTAAATCAACTTTTTAGCAGTAACACACTCACATTTTTCATGAAACAAACACATTTTTTTCAGGAATCTACTCTCTGGAACCTAAAACTAATTTTAAAAAAACATCTTTCTAGGCATCCACTGTCCCTAATCGTGCAAGAAAATTTCAATTGACTTGTTGAAATATTGCAATCACCCTTATCCAAAAACGAAATTTAAATCAACTTTTTAGCAGTAACACACTCACATTTTTCATAAAACAAACACATTTTTTTCAGGAATCTACTCTCTGAAACCTAAAACTAATTTTAAAAAAATATCTTTCTAGGCATCCACTGTCCCTAATCGTGCAAGAAAATTTCAATTGACTTGTTGAAATATTGCAATCACCCTTATCCAAAAACGAAATTTAAATCAACTTTTTAGCAGTAACACACTCACATTTTTCATAAAACAAACACATTTTTTCAGGAATCAACTCTCTGGAACCTAAAACAAATATAAAAAAAACATCTTTCTATGCATCCACTCTCCCTAATCTTGCAAGAAAATTTCAATTAACTTGTTGAAATATTGCAATCACCTTTATCCAAAAACGATATTTAAATCAACTTTTTTGCAGTAACACACTCACATTTTTCATAAAACAAACACATTTTTTTCAGGAATCTACTCTCTGGAACCTAAAACTAATTTTAAAAAAACATCTTTCTAGGCATCCACTGTCCCTAATCGTGCAAGAAAATTTCAATTGACTTGTTGAAATATTGCAATCACCCTTATCCAAAAACGAAATTTAAATCAACATTTTAGCAGTAACACACTCACATTTTTCATAAAATAAACACATTTTTTTCAGGAATCTACTCTCTGGAACCTAAAACTAATTTAAAAAAAACATCTTTCTAGGCATCCACTGTCCCTAATCGTGCAAGAAAATTTCAATTGACTTGTTGAAATATTGCAATCACCCTTATTCAAAAACGAAATTTAAATCAACTTTTTAGCAGTAACACACTCACATTTTTCATAAAACAAACACATTTTTTTCAGGAATCTACTCTCTGGAACCTAAAACTAATTTTAAAAAAACATCTTTCTAGGCATCCACTGTCCCTAATCGTGCAAGAAAATTTCAATTGACTTGTTGAAATATTGCAATCACCCTTATCCAAAAACGAAATTTAAATCAACTTTTTAGCAGTAACACCCTCACATGTTTTCATAAAACAAACACATTTTTTTCAGGAATCTACTCTCTGAAACCTAAAACTAATTAAAAAAAAACATCTTTCTAGGCATCCACTCTCCCTAATCTTCCAAGAAAATTTCAATTAACTAGTTGAAATAATGCAATCATGCCTTTCCTGAAGCTACATTTAAATAAACTTTTTAGCAGTAACACACTCATATTTTTCATAAAACAAACACATTTTTTTCAGGAATCAACTCTCTGGAACCTAAAAGTAATATAAAAAAAACATCTTTCTATGCATCCACTCTCCCTAATCGTGCAAGAAAATTTCAATTAACTTGTTGAAATGATGCATTCACGCTTATCCTGAAACCAAATTTAAATCAACTTTTTTGCAGTAACACACTCACATTTTTCATGAAACAAATAATTTTTTTTTCAGGAATCCACTCTCTGGAACCTATAACGAATTTGTAAAAAACATCTTTCTAGGCATCCACTCTCCCTAATCTTGCAAGAACATTTCAATTAACTTGTTGAAATATTGCAATCACCCTTATCCAAAAACAATATTTAAATCAACTTTTTTGCAGTAACACACTCACATTTTTCATAAAACAAACACATTTTTTTCAGGAATCTACTCTCTGGAACCTAAAACTAATTTTAAAAAAACATCTTTCTAGGCATCCACTGTCCCTAATCGTGCAAGAAAATTTCAATTGACTTGTTGAAATATTGCAATCACCCTTATCCAAAAATGAAATTTAAATCAACTTTTTAGCAGTAACACACTCACATTTTTCATAAAACAAACACATTTTTTTCAGGAATCTACTCTCTGGAACCTAAAACTAATTTTAAAAAAACATCTTTCTAGGCATCCACTGTCCCTAATCGTACAAGAACATTTCAATTGACTTGTTGAAATATTGCAATCACCCTTATCCAAAAACGAAATTTAAATCAACTTTTTAGCAGTAACACACTCACATTTTTCATAAAACAAACACATTTTTTTCAGGAATCTACTCTCTGGAACCTAAAACTAATTTTAAAAAAACATCTTTCTAGGCATCCACTGTCCCTAATCGTGCAAGAAAATTTCAATTGACTTGTTGAAATATTGCAATCACCCTTATCCAAAAACGAAATTTAAATCAACTTTTTAGCAGTAACACACTCACATTTTTCATAAAACAAACACATTTTTTCAGGAATCAACTCTCTGGAACCTAAAACAAATATAAAAAAAACATCTTTCTATGCATCCACTCTCCCTAATCGTGCAAGAAAATTTCAATTAACTAGTTGAAATAATGCAATCATGCCTATCCTGAAGCTAAATTTAAATAAACTTTTTAGCAGTAACACACTCACATTTTTCATAAAACAAACACATTTTTTTCAGGAATCAACTCTCTGGAACCTAAAACAAATATAAAAAAAACATCTTTCTATGCATCCACTCTCCCTAATCGTGCAAGAAAATTTCAATTAACTTGTTGAAATGATGCATTCATGCTTATCCTGAAACTAAATTTAAATCAACTTTTTTGCAGTAACACACTCACATTTTTCATGAAACAAATAATTTTTTTTTCAGGAATCCACTCTCTGGAACCTATAACGAATTTGTAAAAAACATCTTTCTAGGCATCCACTCTCCCTAATCTTGCAAGAAAATTTCAATAACTTGTTGAAATATTGCAATCACCTTTATCCAAAAACGATATTTAAATCAACTTTTTTGCAGTAACACACTCACATTTTTCATAAAACAAACACATTTTTTTCAGGAATCTACTCTCTGGAACCTAAAACTAATTTAAAAAAAACATCTTTCTAGGCATCCACTGTCCCTAATCGTGCAAGAAAATTTCAATTGACTTGTTGAAATATTGCAATCACCCTTATCCAAAAACGAAATTTAAATCAACATTTTAGCAGTAACACACTCACATTTTTCATAAAACAAACACATTTTTTTCAGGAATCTACTCTCTGGAACCTAAAACTAATTTTAAAAAAACATCTTTCTAGGCATCCACTGTCCCTAATCGTGCAAGAAAATTTCAATTGACTTGTTGAAATATTGCAATCACCCTTATTCAAAAACGAAATTTAAATCAACTTTTTAGCAGTAACACCCTCACATTTTTCATAAAACAAACACATTTTTTTCAGGAATCTACTCTCTGGAACCTAAAACTAATTTAAAAAAAACATCTTTCTAGGCATCCACTGTCCCTAATCGTGCAAGAAAATTTCAATTGACTTGTTGAAGTATTGCAATCACCCTTACCCAAAAACGAAATTTAAATCAACTTTTTAGCAGTAACACACTCACATTTTTCATAAAACAAACTAATTTTTTTCAGGAATCTACTCTCTGGAACCTAAAACTAATTTTAAAAAAACATCTTTCTAGGCATCCACTGTCCCTAATCGTGCAAGAAAATTTCAATTGACTTGTTGAAATATTGCAATCACCCTTATTCAAAAACGAAATTTAAATCAACTTTTTAGCAGTAACACCCTCACATTTTTCATAAAACAAACACATTTTTTTCAGGAATCTACTCTCTGGAACCTAAAACTAATTTAAAAAAAACATCTTTCTAGGCATCCACTGTCCCTAATCGTGCAAGAAAATTTCAATTGACTTGTTGAAGTATTGCAATCACCCTTACCCAAAAACGAAATTTAAATCAACTTTTTAGCAGTAACTCACTCACATTTTTCATAAAACAAACACATTTTTTTCAGGAATCTACTCTCTGGAACCTAAAACTAATTTTAAAAAAACATCTTTCTAGGCATCCACTGTCCCTAATCGTGCAAGAAAATTTCAATTGACTTGTTGAAATATTGCAATCACCCTTATCCAAAAACGAAATTTAAATCAACTTTTTAGCAGTAACACACTCACATTTTTCATTAAACAAACACATTTTTTCAGGAATCAACTCTCTGGAACCTAAAACAAATATAAAAAAAAACATCTTTCTATGCATCCACTCTCCCTAATCGTGCAAGAAAATTTCAATTAACTTGTTGAAATGATGCATTCATGCTTATCCTGAAACTAAATTTAAATCAACTTTTTTGCAGTAACACACTCACATTTTTCATGAAACAAATAATTTTTTTTTCAGGAATCCACTCTCTGGAACCTATAACGAATTTGTAAAAAACATCTTTCTAGGCATCCACTCTCCCTAATCTTGCAAGAAAATTTCAATTAACTTGTTGAAATATTGCAATCACCTTTATCCAAAAACGATATTTAAATCAACTTTTTTGCAGTAACACACTCACATTTTTCATAAAACAAACACATTTTTTTCAGGAATCTACTCTCTGGAACCTAAAACTAATTTTAAAAAAACATCTTTCTAGGCATCCACTGTCCCTAATCGTGCATGAAAATTTCAATTGACTTGTTGAAATATTGCAATCACCCTTATCCAAAAACGAAATTTAAATCAACATTTTAGCAGTAACACACTCACATTTTTCATAAAACAAACACATTTTTTTCAGGAATCTACTCTCTGGAACCTAAAACTAATTTTAAAAAAACATCTTTCTAGGCATCCACTGTCCCTAATCGTGCAAGAAAATTTCAATTGACTTGTTGAAATATTGCAATCACCCTTATTCAAAAACGAAATTTAAATCAACTTTTTAGCAGTAACACCCTCACATTTTTCATAAAACAAACACATTTTTTTCAGGAATCTACTCTCTGGAACCTAAAACTAATTTAAAAAAAACATCTTTCTAGGCATCCACTGTCCCTAATCGTGCAAGAAAATTTCAATTGACTTGTTGAAGTATTGCAATCACCCTTACCCAAAAACGAAATTTAAATCAACTTTTTAGCAGTAACACACTCACATTTTTCATAAAACAAACACATTTTTTTCAGGAATCTACTCTCTGGAACCTAAAACTAATTTTAAAAAAACATCTTTCTAGGCATCCACTGTCCCTAATCGTGCAAGAAAATTTCAATTGACTTGTTGAAATATTGCAATCACCCTTATCCAAAAACGAAATTTAAATCAACTTTTTAGCAGTAACACACTCACATTTTTCATTAAACAAACACATTTTTTCAGGAATCAACTCTCTGGAACCTAAAACAAATATAAAAAAAACATCTTTCTATGCATCCACTCTCCCTAATCGTGCAAGAAAATTTCAATTAACTTGTTGAAATGATGCATTCACGCTTATCCTGAAACTAAATTTAAATCAACTTTTTTGCAGTAACACACTCACATTTTTCATGAAACAAATCATTTTTTTTTCAGGAATCCACTCTCTGGAACCTATAACGAATTTGTAAAAAACATCTTTCTAGGCATCCACTCTCCCTAATCTTGCAAGAATATTTCAATTAACTTGTTGAAATATTGCAATCACCCTTATCCAAAAACGATATTTAAATCAACTTTTTTCAGTAACACACTCACATTTTTCATAAAACAAACACATTTTTTTCAGGAATCTACTCTCTGGAACCTAAAACTAATTTTAAAAAAACATCTTTCTAGGCATCCAATGTCCCTAATCGTGCAAGAAAATTTCAATTGACTTGTTGAAATATTGCAATCACCCTTATCCAAAAATGAAATTTAAATCAACTTTTTAGCAGTAACACACTCACATTTTTCATAAAACAAACACATTTTCTTCAGAAATCTACTCTCTGGAACCTAAAACTAATTTTAAAAAAACATCTTTCTAGGCATCCACTGTCCCTAATCGTGCAAGAAAATTTCAATTGACTTGTTGAAATATTGCAATCACCCTTATTCAAAAACAAAATTTAAATCAACTTTTTAGCAGTAACACACTCACATTTTTCATAAAACAAACACATTTTTTTCAGGAATCTACTCTCTGAAACCTAATACTAATTTAAAAAAGAAATCTTTCTATGCATCCACTGTCCCTAATCGTGCAAGAAAATTTCAATTGACTTGTTGAAGTATTGCAATCACCCTTATCCAAAAACGAAATTTAAATCAACTTTTTAGCAGTAACACACTCACATTTTTCATGAAACAAACACATTTTTTTCAGGAATCTACTCTCTGGAACCTAAAACTAATTTTAAAAAAACATCTTTCTAGGCATCCACTGTCCCTAATCGTGCAAGAAAATTTCAATTGACTTGTTGAAATATTGCAATCACCCTTATCCAAAAACGAAATTTAAATCAACTTTTTAGCAGTAACACACTCACATTTTTCATAAAACAAACACATTTTTTTCAGGAATCTACTCTCTGAAACCTAAAACTAATTTTAAAAAAATATCTTTCTAGGCATCCACTGTCCCTAATCGTGCAAGAAAATTTCAATTGACTTGTTGAAATATTGCAATCACCCTTATCCAAAAACGAAATTTAAATCAACTTTTTAGCAGTAACACACTCACATTTTTCATAAAACAAACACATTTTTTCAGGAATCAACTCTCTGGAACCTAAAACAAATATAAAAAAAACATCTTTCTATGCATCCACTCTCCCTAATCTTGCAAGAAAATTTCAATTAACTTGTTGAAATATTGCAATCACCTTTATCCAAAAACGATATTTAAATCAACTTTTTTGCAGTAACACACTCACATTTTTCATAAAACAAACACATTTTTTTCAGGAATCTACTCTCTGGAACCTAAAACTAATTTTAAAAAAACATCTTTCTAGGCATCCACTGTCCCTAATCGTGCAAGAAAATTTCAATTGACTTGTTGAAATATTGCAATCACCCTTATCCAAAAACGAAATTTAAATCAACATTTTAGCAGTAACACACTCACATTTTTCATAAAATAAACACATTTTTTTCAGGAATCTACTCTCTGGAACCTAAAACTAATTTAAAAAAAACATCTTTCTAGGCATCCACTGTCCCTAATCGTGCAAGAAAATTTCAATTGACTTGTTGAAATATTGCAATCACCCTTATTCAAAAACGAAATTTAAATCAACTTTTTAGCAGTAACACACTCACATTTTTCATAAAACAAACACATTTTTTTCAGGAATCTACTCTCTGGAACCTAAAACTAATTTTAAAAAAACATCTTTCTAGGCATCCACTGTCCCTAATCGTGCAAGAAAATTTCAATTGACTTGTTGAAATATTGCAATCACCCTTATCCAAAAACGAAATTTATATCAACTTTTTAGCAGTAACACACTCACATTTTTCATAAAACAAACACATTTTTTCAGGAATCAACTCTCTGGAACCTAAAACAAATATAAAAAAAACATCTTTCTATGCATCCACTCTCCCTAATCGTGCAAGAAAATTTCAATTAACTAGTTGAAATAATGCAATCATGCCTATCCTGAAGCTAAATTTAAATAAACTTTTTAGCAGTAACACACTCACATTTTTCATAAAACAAACACATTTTTTTCAGGAATCAACTCTCTGGAACCTAAAACAAATATAAAAAAAACATCTTTCTATGCATCCACTCTCCCTAATCGTGCAAGAAAATTTCAATTAACTTGTTGAAATGATGCATTCATGCTTATCCTGAAACTAAATTTAAATCAACTTTTTTGCAGTAACACACTCACATTTTTCATGAAACAAATAATTTTTTTTTCAGGAATCCACTTTCTGGAACCTATAACGAATTTGTAAAAAACATCTTTCTAGGCATCCACTCTCCCTAATCTTGCAAGAAAATTTCAATTAACTTGTTGAAATATTGCAATCACCTTTATCCAAAAACGATATTTAAATCAACTTTTTTGCAGTAACACACTCACATTTTTCATAAAACAAACACATTTTTTTCAGGAATCTACTCTCTGGAACCTAAAACTAATTTTAAAAAAACATCTTTCTAGGCATCCACTGTCCCTAATCGTGCAAGAAAATTTCAATTGACTTGTTGAAATATTGCAATCACCCTTATCCAAAAACGAAATTTAAATCAACATTTTAGCAGTAACACACTCACATTTTTCATAAAATAAACACATTTTTTTCAGGAATCTACTCTCTGGAACCTAAAACTAATTTAAAAAAAACATCTTTCTAGGCATCCACTGTCCCTAATCGTGCAAGAAAATTTCAATTGACTTGTTGAAATATTGCAATCACCCTTATTCAAAAACGAAATTTAAATCAACTTTTTAGCAGTAACACACTCACATTTTTCATAAAACAAACACATTTTTTTCAGGAATCTACTCTCTGGAACCTAAAACTAATTTTAAAAAAACATCTTTCTAGGCATCCACTGTCCCTAATCGTGCAAGAAAATTTCAATTGACTTGTTGAAATATTGCAATCACCCTTATCCAAAAACGAAATTTATATCAACTTTTTAGCAGTAACACACTCACATTTTTCATAAAACAAACACATTTTTTCAGGAATCAACTCTCTGGAACCTAAAACAAATATAAAAAAAACATCTTTCTATGCATCCACTCTCCCTAATCGTGCAAGAAAATTTCAATTAACTAGTTGAAATAATGCAATCATGCCTATCCTGAAGCTAAATTTAAATAAACTTTTTAGCAGTAACACACTCACATTTTTCATAAAACAAACACATTTTTTTCAGGAATCAACTCTCTGGAACCTAAAACAAATATAAAAAAAACATCTTTCTATGCATCCACTCTCCCTAATCGTGCAAGAAAATTTCAATTAACTTGTTGAAATGATGCATTCATGCTTATCCTGAAACTAAATTTAAATCAACTTTTTTGCAGTAACACACTCACATTTTTCATGAAACAAATAATTTTTTTTTCAGGAATCCACTTTCTGGAACCTATAACGAATTTGTAAAAAACATCTTTCTAGGCATCCACTCTCCCTAATCTTGCAAGAAAATTTCAATTAACTTGTTGAAATATTGCAATCACCTTTATCCAAAAACGATATTTAAATCAACTTTTTTGCAGTAACACACTCACATTTTTCATAAAACAAACACATTTTTTTCAGGAATCTACTCTCTGGAACCTAAAACTAATTTTAAAAAAACATCTTTCTAGGCATCCACTGTCCCTAATCGTGCAAGAAAATTTCAATTGACTTGTTGAAATATTGCAATCACCCTTATCCAAAAACGAAATTTAAATCAACATTTTAGCAGTAACACACTCACATTTTTCATAAAACAAACACATTTTTTTCAGGAATCTACTCTCTGGAACCTAAAACTAATTTAAAAAAAACATCTTTCTAGGCATCCACTGTCCCTAATCGTACAAGAAAATTTCAATTGACTTGTTGAAATATTGCAATCACCCTTATTCAAAAACGAAATTTAAATCAACTTTTTAGCAGTAACACCCTCACATTTTTCATAAAACAAACACATTTTTTTCAGGAATCAACTCTCTGGAACCTAAAACAAATATAAAAAAACATCTTTCTATGTATCCACTCTCCCTAATTGTGCAAGAAAATTTCAATTAACTAGTTGAAATAATGCAATCACGCCTATCCTGAAGCTAAATTTAAATAAACTTTTTAGCAGTAACACACTCACATTTTTCATGAAACAAACACATTTTTTTCAGGAATCAACTCTCTGGATCCTAAAACAGATATAAAAAAATCTTTCTATGCATCCACTCTCCTTAATCGTGCAAGAAAATTTCAATTAACTTGTTGAAATGATGCATTCACGCTTATCCTGAAACTAAATTTAAATCAACTTTTTTGCAGTAACACACTCACATTTTTCATGAAACAAATAATTTTTTTTTCAGGAATCCACTCTCTGGAACCTATAACGAATTTGTAAAAAACATCTTTCTAGGCATCCACTCTCCCTAATCGGGCAAGAAAATTTCAATTGACTTGTTGAAATATTGCAATCACCCTTATCCAAAAATGAAATTTAAATCAACTTTTTAGCAGCAACACACTCACATTTTTCATAAAACAAACACATTTTTTTCAGGAATCTACTCTCTGGAATCTAAAACTAATTTTAAAAAAACATCTTTCTAGGCATCCACTGTCCCTAATCGTGCAAGAAAATTTCAATTGACTTGTTGAAATATTGCAATCACCCTTATTCAAAAACGAAATTTAAATCAACTTTTTAGCAGTAACACCCTCACATTTTTCATAAAACAAACACATTTTTTTCAGGAATCTACTCTCTGAAACCTAATACTAATTTAAAAAAGAAATCTTTCTATGCATCCACTGTCCCTAATCGTGCAAGAAAATTTCAATTGACTTGTTGAAGTATTGCAATCACCCTTATCCAAAAACGAAATTTAAATCAACTTTTTAGCAGTAACACACTCACATTTTTCATAAAACAAACACATTTTTTTCAGGAATCTACTCTCTGGAACCTAAAACTAATTTTAAAAAAACATCTTTCTAGGCATCCACTGTCCCTAATCGTGCAAGAAAATTTCAATTGACTTGTTGAAATATTGCAATCACCCTTATCCAAAAATGAAATTTAAATCAACTTTTTAGCAGCAACACACTCACATTTTTCATAAAACAAACAAATTTTTTTCAGGAATCTACTCTCTGGAACCTAAAACTAATTTTAAAAAAACATCTTTCTAGGCATCCACTGTCCCTAATCGTGCAAGAAAATTTCAATTGACTTGTTGAAATATTGCAATCACCCTTATTCAAAAATGAAATTTAAATCAACTTTTTAGCAGTAACACCCTCACATTTTTCATAAAACAAACACATTTTTTTCAGGAATCTACTCTCTGAAACCTAATACTAATTTAAAAAAGAAATCTTTCTATGCATCCACTGTCCCTAATCGTGCAAGAAAATTTCAATTGACTTGTTGAAGTATTGCAATCACCCTTATCCAAAAACGAAATTTAAATCAACTTTTTAGCAGTAACACACTCACATTTTTCATAAAACAAACACATTTTTTTCAGGAATCTACTCTCTGGAACCTAAAACTAATTTTAAAAAAACATCTTTCTAGGCATCCACTGTCCCTAATCGTGCAAGAAAATTTCAATTGACTTGTTGAAATATTGCAATCACCCTTATTCAAAAACGAAATTTAAATCAACTTTTTAGCAGTAACACCCTCACATTTTTCATAAAACAAACAAATTTTTTTCAGGAATCTACTCTCTGAAACCTAAAACTAATTAAAAAAAACATCTTTCTAGGCATCCACTCTCCCTAATCTTCCAAGAAAATTTCAATTAACTAGTTGAAATAATGCAATCATGCCTATCCTGAAGCTACATTTAATAAACTTTTTAGCAGTAACACACTCATATTTTTCATAAAACAAACACATTTTTTTCAGGAATCAACTCTCTGGAACCTAAAACAAATATAAAAAAAAAATCTTTCTATGCATCCACTCTCCCTAATCGTGCAAGAAAATTTCAATTAACTTGTTGAAATGATGCATTCACGCTTATCCTGAAACCAAATTTAAATCAACTTTTTTGCAGTAACACACTCACATTTTTCATGAAACAAATAATTTTTTTTTCAGGAATCCACTCTCTGGAACCTATAACGAATTTGTAAAAAACATCTTTCTAGGCATCCACTCTCCCTAATCTTGCAAGAAAATTTCAATTAACTTGTTGAAATATTGCAATCACCCTTATCCAAAAACAATATTTAAATCAACTTTTTTGCAGTAACACACTCACATTTTTCATAAAACAAACACATTTTTTTCAGGAATCTACTCTCTGGAACCTAAAACTAATTTTAAAAAAAATCTTTCTAGGCATCCACTGTCCCTAATCGTGCAAGAAAATTTCAATTGACTTGTTGAAATATTGCAATCACCCTTATCCAAAAATGAAATTTAAATCAACTTTTTAGCAGTAACACACTCACATGTTTCATAAAACAAACACATTTTTTTCAGGAATCTACTCTCTGGAACCTAAAACTAATTTTAAAAAAAACATCTTTCTAGGCATCCACTGTCCCTAATCGTACAAGAAAATTTCAATTGACTTGTTGAAATATTGCAATCACCCTTATTCAAAAACGAAATTTAAATCAACTTTTTAGCAGTAACACCCTCACATTTTTCATAAAACAAACACATTTTTTTCAGGAATCTACTCTCTGGAACCTAAAACTAAGTTAAAAAAAAAATCTTTCTAGGCATCCACTGTCCCTAATCGTGCAAGAAAATTTCAATTGACTTGTTGAAGTATTGCAATCACCCTTATCCAAAAACGAAATTTAAATCAACTTTTTAGCAGTAACACACTCACATTTTTCATAAAACAAACACATTTTTTTCAGGAATCTACTCTCTGAAACCTAAAACTAATTTTAAAAAAACATCTTTCTAGGCATCCACTGTCCCTAATCGTGCAAGAAAATTTCAATTGACTTGTTGAAATATTGCAATCACCCTTATCCAAAAACGAAATTTAAATCAACTTTTTAGCAGTAACACACTCACATTTTTCATAAAACAAACACATTTTTTCAGGAATCAACTCTCTGGAACCTAAAACAAATATAAAAAAAACATCTTTCTATGCATCCACTCTCCCTAATCGTGCAAGAAAATTTCAATTAACTAGTTGAAATAATGCAATCATGCCTATCCTGAAGCTAAATTTAAATAAACTTTTTAGCAGTAACACATTCACATTTTTCATAAAACAAACACATTTTTTTCAGGAATCAACTCTCTGGAACCTAAAACAAATATAAAAAAAACATCTTTCTATGCATCCACTCTCCGTAATCGTGCAAGAAAATTTCAATTAACTTGTTGAAATGATGCATTCATGCTTATCCTGAAACTAAATTTAAATCAACTTTTTTGCAGTAACACACTCACATTTTTCATGAAACAAATAATTTTTTTTTCAGGAATCCACTCTCTGGAACCTATAACGAATTTGTAAAAAAACATCTTTCTAGGCATCCACTCTCCCTAATCTTGCAAGAAAATTTCAATTAACTTGTTGAAATATTGCAATCACCTTTATCCAAAAACGATATTTAAATCAACTTTTTTGCAGTAACACACTCACATTTTTCATAAAACAAACACATTTTTTTCAGGAATCTACTCTCTGGAACCTAAAACTAATTTTAAAAAAACATCTTTCTAGGCATCCACTGTCCCTAATCGTGCAAGAAAATTTCAATTGACTTGTTGAAATATTGCAATCACCCTTATCCAAAAACGAAATTTAAATCAACTTTTTAGCAGTAACACACTCACATTTTTCATAAAACAAACACATTTTTTCAGGAATCAACTCTCTGGAACCTAAAACAAATATAAAAAAACATCTTTCTATGCATCCACTCTCCCTAATCGTGCAAGAAAATTTCAATTAACTTGTTGAAATGATGCATTCACGCTTATCCTGAAACTAAATTTAAATCAACTTTTTTGCAGTAACACACTCACATTTTTCATGAAACAAATAATTTTTTTTTCAGGAATCCACTCTCTGGAACCTATAACGAATTTGTAAAAAACATCTTTCTAGGCATCCACTCTCCCTAATCTTGCAAGAAAATTTCAATTAACTTGTTGAAATATTGCAATCACCCTTATCCAAAAACGATATTTAAATCAACTTTTTTGCAGTAACACACTCACATTTTTCATAAAACAAACACATTTTTTTCAGGAATCTACTCTCTGGAACCTAAAACTAATTTTAAAAAAACATCTTTCCAGGCATCCACTGTCCCTAATCGTGCAAGAAAATTTCAATTGACTTGTTGAAATATTGCAATCACCCTTATCCAAAAATGAAATTTAAATCAACTTTTTAGCAGTAACACACTCACATTTTTCATAAAACAAACACATTTTTTTCAGGAATCTACTCTCTGGAACCTAAAACTAATTTTAAAAAAACATCTTTCTAGGCATCCACTGTCCCTAATCGTGCAAGAAAATTTCAATTGACTTGTTGAAATATTGCAATCACCCTTATTCAAAAACGAAATTTAAATCAACTTTTTAGCAGTAACACCCTCACATTTTTCATAAAACAAACACATTTTTTTCAGGAATCTACTCTCTGAAACCTAATACTAATTTAAAAAAGAAATCTTTCTATGCATCCACTGTCCCTAATCGTGCAAGAAAATTTCAATTGACTTGTTGAAGTATTGCAATCACCCTTATCCAAAAACGAAATTTAAATCAACTTTTTAGCAGTAACACACTCACATTTTTCATAAAACAAACACATTTTTTTCAGGAATCTACTCTCTGGAACCTAAAACTAATTTAAAAAAAACATCTTTCTAGGCATCCACTGTCCCTAATCGTGCAAGAAAATTTCAATTGACTTGTTGAAATATTGCAATCACCCTTATTCAAAAACGAAATTTAAATCAACTTTTTAGCAGTAACACACTCACATTTTTCATAAAACAAACACATTTTTTTCAGGAATCTACTCTCTGGAACCTAAAACTAATTTAAAAAAAAGATCTTTCTAGGCATCCACTGTCCCTAATCGTGCAAGAAAATTTCAATTGACTTGTTGAAATATTGCAATCACCCTTATTCAAAAACGAAATTTAAATCATCATTTTAGCAGTAACACACTCACATTTTTCATAAAACAAACACATTTTTTTCAGGAATCTACTCTCTGAAACCTAATACTAATTTAAAAAAGAAATCTTTTTATGCATCCACTGTCCCTAATCGTGCAAGAAAATTTCAATTGACTTGTTGAAGTATTGCAATCACCCTTATCCAAAAACGAAATTTAAATCAACTTTTTAGCAGTAACACACTCACATTTTTCATAAAACAAACACATTTTTTTCAGGAATCTACTCTCTGGAACCTAAAACTAATTTAAAAAAACATCTTTCTAGGCATCCACTGTCCCTAATCGTGCAAGAAAATTTCAATTGACTTGTTGAAGTATTGCAATCACCCTTACCCAAAAACGAAATTTAAATCAACTTTTTAGCAGTAACACACTCACATTTTTCATAAAACAAACACATTTTTTTCAGGAATCTACTCTCTGGAACCTAAAACTAATTTTAAAAAAATATCTTTCTAGGCATCCACTGTCCCTAATCGTGCAAGAAAATTTCAATTGACTTGTTGAAATATTGCAATCACCCTTATCCAAAAACGAAATTTAAATCAACTTTTTAGCAGTAACACACTCACATTTTTCATAAAACAAACACATTTTTTCAGGAATCAACTCTCTGGAACCTAAAACAAATATAAAAAAAACATCTTTCTATGCATCCACTCTCTCTAATCGTGCAAGAAAATTTCAATTAACTTGTTGAAATGATGCATTCACGCTTATCCTGAAACTAAATTTAAATCAACTTTTTTGCAGTAACACACTCACATTTTTCATGAAACAAATAAGTTTTTTTTTCAGGAATCCACTCTCTGGAACCTATAACGAATTTGTAAAAAACATCTTTCTAGGCATCCACTCTCCCTAATCTTGCAAGAAAATTTCAATTAACTTGTTGAAATATTGCAATCACCCTTATCCAAAAACGATATTTAAATCAACTTTTTTG
This sequence comes from Lissotriton vulgaris, assembly GCF_964263255.1. Lineage (NCBI taxonomy): Eukaryota > Metazoa > Chordata > Amphibia > Caudata > Salamandridae > Lissotriton > Lissotriton vulgaris. The sequence continues at coordinate 455,911 of NW_028247857.1, forward strand.
CAGTAACACACTCACATTTTTCATAAAACAAACACATTTTTTTCAGGAATCTACTCTCTGGAACCTAAAACTAATTTTAAAAAAAGATCTTTCTAGGCATCCACTGTCCCTAATCGTGCAAGAAAATTTCAATTGACTTGTTGAAATATTGCAATCACCCTTATCCAAAAATGAAATTTAAATCAACTTTTTAGCAGCAACACACTCACATTTTTCATAAAACAAACACATTTTTTTCAGGAATCTACTCTCTGGAACCTAAAACTAATTTAAAAAAAACATCTTTCTAGGCATCCACTGTCCCTAATCGTGCAAGAAAATTTCAATTGACTTGTTGAAATATTGCAATCACCCTTTATCAAAAACGAAATTTAAATCAACTTTTTAGCAGTAACACCCTCACATTTTTCATAAAACAAACACATTTTTTTCAGGAATCTACTCTCTGGAACCTAAAACTAATTTAAAAAAAATATCTTTCTAGGCATCCACTGTCCCTAATCGTGCAAGAAAATTTCAATTGACTTGTTGAAGTATTGCAATCACCCTTACCCAAAAACGAAATTTAAATCAACTTTTTAGCAGTAACACACTCACATTTTTCATAAAACAAACACATTTTTTTCAGGAATCTACTCTCTGGAACCTAAAACTAATTTAAAAAAAACATCTTTCTAGGCATCCACTGTCCCTAATCGTGCAAGAAAATTTCAATTGACTTGTTGAAATATTGCAATCACCCTTATCCAAAAACGAAATTTAAATCAACTTTTTAGCAGTAACACACTCACATTTTTCATAAAACAAACACATTTTTTCAGGAATCAACTCTCTGGAACCTAAAACAAATATAAAAAAAACATCTTTCTATGCATCCACTCTCTCTAATCGTGCAAGAAAATTTCAATTAACTTGTTGAAATGATGCATTCACGCTTATCCTGAAACTAAATTTAAATCAACTTTTTTGCAGTAACACACTCACATTTTTCATGAAACAAATAATTTTTTTTCAGGAATCCACTCTCTGGAACCTATAACGAATTTGTAAAAAACATCTTTCTAGGCATCCACTCTCCCTAATCTTGCAAGAAAATTTCAATTAACTTGTTGAAATATTGCAATCACCTTTATCCAAAAACGATATTTAAATCAACTTTTTTGCAGTAACACACTCACATTTTTCATAAACCAAACACATTTTTTTCAGGAATCTACTCTCTGGAACCTAAAACTAATTTTAAAAAAACATCTTTCTAGGCATCCACTGTCCCTAATCGTGCAAGAAAATTTCAATTGACTTGTTGAAATATTGCAATCACCCTTATCCAAAAACGAAATTTAAATCAACATTTTAGCAGTAACACACTCACATTTTTCATAAAACAAACACATTTTTTTCAGGAATCTACTCTCTGGAACCTAAAACTAATTTAAAAAAAACATCTTTCTAGGCATCCACTGTCCCTAATCGTGCAAGAAAATTTCAATTGACTTGTTGAAATATTGCAATCACCCTTATTCAAAAACGAAATTTAAATCAACTTTTTAGCAGTAACACACTCACATTTTTCATAAAACAAACACATTTTTTTCAGGAATCTACTCTCTGGAACCTAAAACTAATTTAAAAAAAACATCTTTCTAGGCATCCACTGTCCCTAATCGTGCAAGAAAATTTCAATTGACTTGTTGAAATATTGCAATCACCCTTATTCAAAAATGAAATTTAAATCATAATTTTAGCAGTAACACACTCACATTTTTCATAAAACAAACACATTTTTTTCAGGAATCTACTCTCTGAAACCTAATACTAATTTAAAAAAGAAAGCTTTCTATGCATCCACTGTCCCTAATCGTGCAAGAAAATTTCAATTGACTTGTTGAAGTATTGCAATCACCCTTATCCAAAAACGAAATTTAAATCAACTTTTTAGCAGTAACACACTCACATTTTTCATAAAACAAACACATTTTTTTCAGGAATCTACTCTCTGGAACCTAAAACTAATTTAAAAAAAAATCTTTCTAGGCATCCACTGTCCCTAATCATGCAAGAAAATTTCAATTGACTTGTTGAAGTATTGCAATCACCCTTACCCAAAAACGAAATTTAAATCAACTTTTTAGCAGTAACACACTCACATTTTTCATAAAACAAACACATTTTTTTCAGGAATCTACTCTCTGGAACCTAAAACTAATTTTAAAAAAACATCTTTCTAGGCATCCACTGTCCCTAATCGTGCAAGAAAATTTCAATTGACTTGTTGAAATATTGCAATCACCCTTATTCAAAAACGAAATTTAAATCAACTTTTTAGCAGTAACACCCTCACATTTTTCATAAAACAAACAAATTTTTTTCAGGAATCTACTCTCTGAAACCTAAAACTAATTAAAAAAAACATCTTTCTAGGCATCCACTCTCCCTAATCTTCCAAGAAAATTTCAATTAACTAGTTGAAATAATGCAATCATGCCTATCCTGAAGCTACATTTAATAAACTTTTTAGCAGTAACACACTCATATTTTTCATAAAACAAACACATTTTTTTCAGGAATCAACTCTCTGGAACCTAAAACAAATATAAAAAAAAAATCTTTCTATGCATCCACTCTCCCTAATCGTGCAAGAAAATTTCAATTAACTTGTTGAAATGATGCATTCACGCTTATCCTGAAACCAAATTTAAATCAACTTTTTTGCAGTAACACACTCACATTTTTCATGAAACAAATAATTTTTTTTTCAGGAATCCACTCTCTGGAACCTATAACGAATTTGTAAAAAACATCTTTCTAGGCATCCACTCTCCCTAATCTTGCAAGAAAATTTCAATTAACTTGTTGAAATATTGCAATCACCCTTATCCAAAAACAATATTTAAATCAACTTTTTTGCAGTAACACACTCACATTTTTCATAAAACAAACACATTTTTTTCAGGAATCTACTCTCTGGAACCTAAAACTAATTTTAAAAAAAATCTTTCTAGGCATCCACTGTCCCTAATCGTGCAAGAAAATTTCAATTGACTTGTTGAAATATTGCAATCACCCTTATCCAAAAATGAAATTTAAATCAACTTTTTAGCAGTAACACACTCACATGTTTCATAAAACAAACACATTTTTTTCAGGAATCTACTCTCTGGAACCTAAAACTAATTTTAAAAAAAACATCTTTCTAGGCATCCACTGTCCCTAATCGTACAAGAAAATTTCAATTGACTTGTTGAAATATTGCAATCACCCTTATTCAAAAACGAAATTTAAATCAACTTTTTAGCAGTAACACCCTCACATTTTTCATAAAACAAACACATTTTTTTCAGGAATCTACTCTCTGGAACCTAAAACTAAGTTAAAAAAAAAATCTTTCTAGGCATCCACTGTCCCTAATCGTGCAAGAAAATTTCAATTGACTTGTTGAAGTATTGCAATCACCCTTATCCAAAAACGAAATTTAAATCAACTTTTTAGCAGTAACACACTCACATTTTTCATAAAACAAACACATTTTTTTCAGGAATCTACTCTCTGAAACCTAAAACTAATTTTAAAAAAACATCTTTCTAGGCATCCACTGTCCCTAATCGTGCAAGAAAATTTCAATTGACTTGTTGAAATATTGCAATCACCCTTATCCAAAAACGAAATTTAAATCAACTTTTTAGCAGTAACACACTCACATTTTTCATAAAACAAACACATTTTTTCAGGAATCAACTCTCTGGAACCTAAAACAAATATAAAAAAAACATCTTTCTATGCATCCACTCTCCCTAATCGTGCAAGAAAATTTCAATTAACTAGTTGAAATAATGCAATCATGCCTATCCTGAAGCTAAATTTAAATAAACTTTTTAGCAGTAACACATTCACATTTTTCATAAAACAAACACATTTTTTTCAGGAATCAACTCTCTGGAACCTAAAACAAATATAAAAAAAACATCTTTCTATGCATCCACTCTCCGTAATCGTGCAAGAAAATTTCAATTAACTTGTTGAAATGATGCATTCATGCTTATCCTGAAACTAAATTTAAATCAACTTTTTTGCAGTAACACACTCACATTTTTCATGAAACAAATAATTTTTTTTTCAGGAATCCACTCTCTGGAACCTATAACGAATTTGTAAAAAACATCTTTCTAGGCATCCACTCTCCCTAATCTTGCAAGAAAATTTCAATTAACTTGTTGAAATATTGCAATCACCTTTATCCAAAAACGATATTTAAATCAACTTTTTTGCAGTAACACACTCACATTTTTCATAAAACAAACACATTTTTTTCAGGAATCTACTCTCTGGAACCTAAAACTAATTTTAAAAAAACATCTTTCTAGGCATCCACTGTCCCTAATCGTGCAAGAAAATTTCAATTGACTTGTTGAAATATTGCAATCACCCTTATCCAAAAACGAAATTTAAATCAACTTTTTAGCAGTAACACACTCACATTTTTCATAAAACAAACACATTTTTTCAGGAATCAACTCTCTGGAACCTAAAACAAATATAAAAAAACATCTTTCTATGCATCCACTCTCCCTAATCGTGCAAGAAAATTTCAATTAACTTGTTGAAATGATGCATTCACGCTTATCCTGAAACTAAATTTAAATCAACTTTTTTGCAGTAACACACTCACATTTTTCATGAAACAAATAATTTTTTTTTCAGGAATCCACTCTCTGGAACCTATAACGAATTTGTAAAAAACATCTTTCTAGGCATCCACTCTCCCTAATCTTGCAAGAAAATTTCAATTAACTTGTTGAAATATTGCAATCACCCTTATCCAAAAACGATATTTAAATCAACTTTTTTGCAGTAACACACTCACATTTTTCATAAAACAAACACATTTTTTTCAGGAATCTACTCTCTGGAACCTAAAACTAATTTTAAAAAAACATCTTTCCAGGCATCCACTGTCCCTAATCGTGCAAGAAAATTTCAATTGACTTGTTGAAATATTGCAATCACCCTTATCCAAAAATGAAATTTAAATTAACTTTTTAGCAGTAACACACTCACATTTTTCATAAAACAAACACATTTTTTTCAGGAATCTACTCTCTGGAACCTAAAACTAATTTTAAAAAAACATCTTTCTAGGCATCCACTGTCCCTAATCGTGCAAGAAAATTTCAATTGACTTGTTGAAATATTGCAATCACCCTTATTCAAAAACGAAATTTAAATCAACTTTTTAGCAGTAACACCCTCACATTTTTCATAAAACAAACACATTTTTTTCAGGAATCTACTCTCTGAAACCTAATACTAATTTAAAAAAGAAATCTTTCTATGCATCCACTGTCCCTAATCGTGCAAGAAAATTTCAATTGACTTGTTGAAGTATTGCAATCACCCTTATCCAAAAACGAAATTTAAATCAACTTTTTAGCAGTAACACACTCACATTTTTCATAAAACAAACACATTTTTTTCAGGAATCTACTCTCTGGAACCTAAAACTAATTTAAAAAAAACATCTTTCTAGGCATCCACTGTCCCTAATCGTGCAAGAAAATTTCAATTGACTTGTTGAAATATTGCAATCACCCTTATTCAAAAACGAAATTTAAATCAACTTTTTAGCAGTAACACACTCACATTTTTCATAAAACAAACACATTTTTTTCAGGAATCTACTCTCTGGAACCTAAAACTAATTTAAAAAAAAGATCTTTCTAGGCATCCACTGTCCCTAATCGTGCAAGAAAATTTCAATTGACTTGTTGAAATATTGCAATCACCCTTATTCAAAAACGAAATTTAAATCATCATTTTAGCAGTAACACACTCACATTTTTCATAAAACAAACACATTTTTTTCAGGAATCTACTCTCTGAAACCTAATACTAATTTAAAAAAGAAATCTTTTTATGCATCCACTGTCCCTAATCGTGCAAGAAAATTTCAATTGACTTGTTGAAGTATTGCAATCACCCTTATCCAAAAACGAAATTTAAATCAACTTTTTAGCAGTAACACACTCACATTTTTCATAAAACAAACACATTTTTTTCAGGAATCTACTCTCTGGAACCTAAAACTAATTTAAAAAAACATCTTTCTAGGCATCCACTGTCCCTAATCGTGCAAGAAAATTTCAATTGACTTGTTGAAGTATTGCAATCACCCTTACCCAAAAACGAAATTTAAATCAACTTTTTAGCAGTAACACACTCACATTTTTCATAAAACAAACACATTTTTTTCAGGAATCTACTCTCTGGAACCTAAAACTAATTTTAAAAAAACATCTTTCTAGGCATCCACTGTCCCTAATCGTGCAAGAAAATTTCAATTGACTTGTTGAAATATTGCAATCACCCTTATCCAAAAACGAAATTTAAATCAACTTTTTAGCAGTAACACACTCACATTTTTCATAAAACAAACACATTTTTTCAGGAATCAACTCTCTGGAACCTAAAACAAATATAAAAAAAACATCTTTCTATGCATCCACTCTCTCTAATCGTGCAAGAAAATTTCAATTAACTTGTTGAAATGATGCATTCACGCTTATCCTGAAACTAAATTTAAATCAACTTTTTTGCAGTAACACACTCACATTTTTCATGAAACAAATAAGTTTTTTTTTCAGGAATCCACTCTCTGGAACCTATAACGAATTTGTAAAAAACATCTTTCTAGGCATCCACTCTCCCTAATCTTGCAAGAAAATTTCGATTAACTTGTTGAAATATTGCAATCACCCTTATCCAAAAACGATATTTAAATCAACTTTTTTGCAGTAACACACTCACATTTTTCATAAAACAAACACATTTTTTTCAGGAATCTACTCTCTGGAACCTAAAACTAATTTTAAAAAAAGATCTTTCTAGGCATCCACTGTCCCTAATCGTGCAAGAAAATTTCAATTGACTTGTTGAAATATTGCAATCACCCTTATCCAAAAATGAAATTTAAATCAACTTTTTAGCAGCAACACACTCACATTTTTCATAAAACAAACACATTTTTTTCAGGAATCTACTCTCTGGAACCTAAAACTAATTAAAAAAAAACATCTTTCTAGGCATCCACTGTCCCTAATCGTGCAAGAAAATTTCAATTGACTTGTTGAAATATTGCAATCACCCTTTATCAAAAACGAAATTTAAATCAACTTTTTAGCAGTAACACCCTCACATTTTTCATAAAACAAACACATTTTTTTCAGGAATCTACTCTCTGGAACCTAAAACTAATTTAAAAAAAATATCTTTCTAGGCATCCACTGTCCCTAATCGTGCAAGAAAATTTCAATTGACTTGTTGAAGTATTGCAATCACCCTTACCCAAAAACGAAATTTAAATCAACTTTTTAGCAGTAACACACTCACATTTTTCATAAAACAAACACATTTTTTTCAGGAATCTACTCTCTGGAACCTAAAACTAATTTAAAAAAAACATCTTTCTAGGCATCCACTGTCCCTAATCGTGCAAGAAAATTTCAATTGACTTGTTGAAATATTGCAATCACCCTTATCCAAAAACGAAATTTAAATCAACTTTTTAGCAGTAACACACTCACATTTTTCATAAAACAAACACATTTTTTCAGGAATCAACTCTCTGGAACCTAAAACAAATATAAAAAAAACATCTTTCTATGCATCCACTCTCTCTAATCGTGCAAGAAAATTTCAATTAACTTGTTGAAATGATGCATTCACGCTTATCCTGAAACTAAATTTAAATCAACTTTTTTGCAGTAACACACTCACATTTTTCATGAAACAAATAATTTTTTTTCAGGAATCCACTCTCTGGAACCTATAACGAATTTGTAAAAAACATCTTTCTAGGCATCCACTCTCCCTAATCTTGCAAGAAAATTTCAATTAACTTGTTGAAATATTGCAATCACCTTTATCCAAAAACGATATTTAAATCAACTTTTTTGCAGTAACACACTCACATTTTTCATAAACCAAACACATTTTTTTCAGGAATCTACTCTCTGGAACCTAAAACTAATTTAAAAAAAACATCTTTCTAGGCATCCACTGTCCCTAATCGTGCAAGAAAATTTCAATTGACTTGTTGAAATATTGCAATCACCCTTATCCAAAAACGAAATTTAAATCAACATTTTAGCAGTAACACACTCACATTTTTCATAAAACAAACACATTTTTTTCAGGAATCTACTCTCTGGAACCTAAAACTAATTTAAAAAAAACATCTTTCTAGGCATCCACTGTCCCTAATCGTGCAAGAAAATTTCAATTGACTTGTTGAAATATTGCAATCACCCTTATTCAAAAACGAAATTTAAATCAACTTTTTAGCAGTAACACACTCACATTTTTCATAAAACAAACACATTTTTTTCAGGAATCTACTCTCTGGAACCTAAAACTAATTTAAAAAAAACATCTTTCTAGGCATCCACTGTCCCTAATCGTGCAAGAAAATTTCAATTGACTTGTTGAAATATTGCAATCACCCTTATTCAAAAATGAAATTTAAATCATAATTTTAGCAGTAACACACTCACATTTTTCATAAAACAAACACATTTTTTTCAGGAATCTACTCTCTGAAACCTAATACTAATTTAAAAAAGAAAGCTTTCTATGCATCCACTGTCCCTAATCGTGCAAGAAAATTTCAATTGACTTGTTGAAGTATTGCAATCACCCTTATCCAAAAACGAAATTTAAATCAACTTTTTAGCAGTAACACACTCACATTTTTCATAAAACAAACACATTTTTTTCAGGAATCTACTCTCTGGAACCTAAAACTAATTTAAAAAAAACATCTTTCTAGGCATCCACTGTCCCTAATCGTGCAAGAAAATTTCAATTGACTTGTTGAAGTATTGCAATCACCCTTACCCAAAAACGAAATTTAAATCAACTTTTTAGCAGTAACACACTCACATTTTTCATAAAACAAACACATTTTTTTCAGGAATCTACTCTCTGGAACCTAAAACTAATTTTAAAAAAACATCTTTCTAGGCATCCACTGTCCCTAATCGTGCAAGAAAATTTCAATTGACTTGTTGAAATATTGCAATCACCCTTATCCAAAAACGAAATTTAAATCAACTTTTTAGCAGTAACACACTCACATTTTTCATAAAACAAACACATTTTTTCAGGAATCAACTCTCTGGAACCTAAAACAAATATAAAAAAAACATCTTTCTATGCATCCACTCTCTCTAATCGTGCAAGAAAATTTCAATTAACTTGTTGAAATGATGCATTCACGCTTATCCTGAAACTAAATTTAAATCAACTTTTTTGCAGTAACACACTCACATTTTTCATAAAACAAACACATTTTTTTCAGGAATCAACTCTCTGGAACCTAAAACAAATATAAAAAAAACATCTTTCTATGCATCCACTCTCCCTAATCGTGCAAGAAAATTTCAATTAACTTGTTGAAATGATGCATTCATGCTTATCCTGAAACTAAATTTAAATCAACTTTTTTGCAGTAACACACTCACATTTTTCATGAAACAAATAAATTTTTTTTCAGGAATCCACTCTCTGGAACCTATAACGAATTTGTAAAAAACATCTTTCTAGGCATCCACTCTCCCTAATCTTGCAAGAAAATTTCAATTAACTTGTTGAAATATTGCAATCACCTTTATCCAAAAACGATATTTAAATCAACTTTTTTGCAGTAACACACTCACATTTTTCATAAAACAAACACATTTTTTTCAGGAATCTACTCTCTGGAACCTAAAACTAATTTTAAAAAAACATCTTTCTAGGCATCCACTGTCCCTAATCGTGCAAGAAAATTTCAATTGACTTGTTGAAATATTGCAATCACCCTTATTCAAAAACGAAATTTAAATCAACTTTTTAGCAGTAACACACTCACATTTTTCATAAAACAAACACATTTTTTTCAGGAATCTACTCTCTGGAACCTAAAACTAATTTAAAAAAAACATCTTTCTAGGCATCCACTGTCCCTAATCGTGCAAGAAAATTTCAATTGACTTGTTGAAATATTGCAATCACCCTTATTCAAAAACGAAATTTAAATCATCATTTTAGCAGTAACACACTCACATTTTTCATAAAACAAACACATTTTTTTCAGGAATCTACTCTCTGAAACCTAATACTAATTTAAAAAAGAAATCTTTCTATGCATCCACTGTCCCTAATCGTGCAAGAAAATTTCAATTGACTTGTTGAAGTATTGCAATCACCCTTATCCAAAAACGAAATTTAAATCAACTTTTTAGCAGTAACACACTCACATTTTTCATAAAACAAACACATTTTTTTCAGGAATCTACTCTCTGGAACCTAAAACTAATTTAAAAAAAACATATTTCTAGGCATCCACTGTCCCTAATCGTGCAAGAAAATTTCAATTGACTTGTTGAAGTATTGCAATCACCCTTACCCAAAAACGAAATTTAAATCAACTTTTTAGCAGTAACACACTCACATTTTTCATAAAACAAACACATTTTTTTCAGGAATCTACTCTCTGGAACCTAAAACTAATTTTAAAAAAACATCTTTCTAGGCATCCACTGTCCCTAATCGTGCAAGAAAATTTCAATTGACTTGTTGAAATATTGCAATCACCCTTATCCAAAAACGAAATTTAAATCAACTTTTTAGCAGTAACACACTCACATTTTTCATAAAACAAACACATTTTTTCAGGAATCAACTCTCTGGAACCTAAAACAAATATAAAAAAAACATCTTTCTATGCATCCACTCTCTCTAATCGTGCAAGAAAATTTCAATTAACTTGTTGAAATGATGCATTCACGCTTATCCTGAAACTAAATTTAAATCAACTTTTTTGCAGTAACACACTCACATTTTTCATGAAACAAATAAGTTTTTTTTTCAGGAATCCACTCTCTGGAACCTATAACGAATTTGTAAAAAACATCTTTCTAGGCATCCACTCTCCCTAATCTTGCAAGAAAATTTCAATTAACTTGTTGAAATATTGCAATCACCCTTATCCAAAAACGATATTTAAATCAACTTTTTTGCAGTAACACACTCACATTTTTCATAAAACAAACACATTTTTTTCAGGAATCTACTCTCTGGAACCTAAAACTAATTTTAAAAAAAGATCTTTCTAGGCATCCACTGTCCCTAATCGTGCAAGAAAATTTCAATTGACTTGTTGAAATATTGCAATCACCCTTATCCAAAAATGAAATTTAAATCAACTTTTTAGCAGCAACACACTCACATTTTTCATAAAACAAACACATTTTTTTCAGGAATCTACTCTCTGGAACCTAAAACTAATTTAAAAAAAACATCTTTCTAGGCATCCACTGTCCCTAATCGTGCAAGAAAATTTCAATTGACTTGTTGAAATATTGCAATCACCCTTATTCAAAAACGAAATTTAAATCATAATTTTAGCAGTAACACACTCACATTTTTCATAAAACAAACACATTTTTTTCAGGAATCTACTCTCTGAAACCTAATACTAATTTAAAAAAGAAAGCTTTCAATGCATCCACTGTCCCTAATCGTGCAAGAAAATTTCAATTGACTTGTTGAAGTATTGCAATCACCCTTATCCAAAAACGAAATTTAAATCAACTTTTTAGCAGTAACACACTCACATTTTTCATAAAACAAACACATTTTTTTCAGGAATCTACTCTCTGGAACCTAAAACTAATTTAAAAAAAACATCTTTCTAGGCATCCACTGTCCCTAATCGTGCAAGAAAATTTCAATTGACTTGTTGAAGTATTGCAATCACCCTTACCCAAAAACGAAATTTAAATCAACTTTTTAGCAGTAACACACTCACATTTTTCATAAAACAAACACATTTTTTCAGGAATCAACTCTCTGGAACCTAAAACAAATATAAAAAAAACATCTTTCTATGCATCCACTCTCTCTAATCGTGCAAGAAAATTTCAATTAACTTGTTGAAATGATGCATTCACGCTTATCCTGAAACTAAATTTAAATCAACTTTTTTGCAGTAACACACTCACATTTTTCATAAAACAAACACATTTTTTTCAGGAATCAACTCTCTGGAACCTAAAACGAATATAAAAAAAACATCTTTCTATGCATCCACTCTCCCTAATCGTGCAAGAAAATTTCAATTAACTTGTTGAAATGATGCATTCATGCTTATCCTGAAACTAAATTTAAATCAACTTTTTTGCAGTAACACACTCACATTTTTCATGAAACAAATAAATTTTTTTTCAGGAATCCACTCTCTGGAACCTATAACGAATTTGTAAAAAACATCTTTCTAGGCATCCACTCTCCCTAATCTTGCAAGAAAATTTCAATTAACTTGTTGAAATATTGCAATCACCTTTATCCAAAAACGATATTTAAATCAACTTTTTTGCAGTAACACACTCACATTTTTCATAAAACAAACACATTTTTTTCAGGAATCTACTCTCTGGAACCTAAAACTAATTTTAAAAAAACATCTTTCTAGGCATCCACTGTCCCTAATCGTGCAAGAAAATTTCAATTGACTTGTTGAAATATTGCAATCACCCTTATCCAAAAACGAAATTTAAATCAACATTTTAGCAGTAACACACTCACATTTTTCATAAAACAAACACATTTTTTTCAGGAATCTACTCTCTGGAACCTAAAACTAATTTAAAAAAAACATCTTTCTAGGCATCCACTGTCCCTAATCGTGCAAGAAAATTTCAATTGACTTGTTGAAATATTGCAATCACCCTTATTCAAAAACGAAATTTAAATCAACTTTTTAGCAGTAACACACTCACATTTTTCATAAAACAAACACATTTTTTTCAGGAATCTACTCTCTGGAACCTAAAACTAATTTAAAAAAAACATCTTTCTAGGCATCCACTGTCCCTAATCGTGCAAGAAAATTTCAATTGACTTGTTGAAATATTGCAATCACCCTTATTCAAAAACGAAATTTAAATCATCATTTTAGCAGTAACACACTCACATTTTTCATAAAACAAACACATTTTTTCAGGAATCTACTCTCTGAAACCTAATACTAATTTAAAAAAGAAATCTTTCTATGCATCCACTGTCCCTAATCGTGCAAGAAAATTTCAATTGACTTGTTGAAGTATTGCAATCACCCTTATCCAAAAACGAAATTTAAATCAACTTTTTAGCAGTAACACACTCACATTTTTCATAAAACAAACACATTTTTTTCAGGAATCTACTCTCTGGAACCTAAAACTAATTTAAAAAAAACATCTTTCTAGGCATCCACTGTCCCTAATCGTGCAAGAAAATTTCAATTGACTTGTTGAAGTATTGCAATCACCCTTACCCAAAAACGAAATTTAAATCAACTTTTTAGCAGTAACACACTCACATTTTTCATAAAACAAACACATTTTTTTCAGGAATCTACTCTCTGGAACCTAAAACTAATTTTAAAAAAAATCTTTCTAGGCATCCACTGTCCCTAATCGTGCAAGAAAATTTCAATTGACTTGTTGAAATATTGCAATCACCCTTATCCAAAAACGAAATTTAAATCAACTTTTTAGCAGTAACACACTCACATTTTTCATAAAACAAACACATTTTTTCAGGAATCAACTCTCTGGAACCTAAAACAAATATAAAAAAAACATCTTTCTATGCATCCACTCTCTCTAATCGTGCAAGAAAATTTCAATTAACTTGTTGAAATGATGCATTCACGCTTATCCTGAAACTAAATTTAAATCAACTTTTTTGCAGTAACACACTCACATTTTTCATGAAACAAATAAGTTTTTTTTTCAGGAATCCACTCTCTGGAACCTATAACGAATTTGTAAAAAACATCTTTCTAGGCATCCACTCTCCCTAATCTTGCAAGAAAATTTCAATTAACTTGTTGAAATATTGCAATCACCCTTATCCAAAAACGATATTTAAATCAACTTTTTTGCAGTAACACACTCACATTTTTCATAAAACAAACACATTTTTTTCAGGAATCTACTCTCTGGAACCTAAAACTAATTTTAAAAAAAGATCTTTCTAGGCATCCACTGTCCCTAATCGTGCAAGAAAATTTCAATTGACTTGTTGAAATATTGCAATCACCCTTATCCAAAAATGAAATTTAAATCAACTTTTTAGCAGCAACACACTCACATTTTTCATAAAACAAACACATTTTTTTCAGGAATCTACTCTCTGGAACCTAAAACTAATTTAAAAAAAACATCTTTCTAGGCATCCACTGTCCCTAATCGTGCAAGAAAATTTCAATTGACTTGTTGAAATATTGCAATCACCCTTTATCAAAAACGAAATTTAAATCAACTTTTTAGCAGTAACACCCTCACATTTTTCATAAAACAAACACATTTTTTTCAGGAATCTACTCTCTGAAACCTAATACTAATTTAAAAAAGAAATCTTTCTATGCATCCACTGTCCCTAATCGTGCAAGAAAATTTCAATTGACTTGTTGAAGTATTGCAATCACCCTTATCCAAAAACGAAATTTAAATCAACTTTTTAGCAGTAACACACTCACATTTTTCATAAAACAAACACATTTTTTTCAGGAATCTACTCTCTGGAACCTAAAACTAATTTAAAAAAAATATCTTTCTAGGCATCCACTGTCCCTAATCGTGCAAGAAAATTTCAATTGACTTGTTGAAGTATTGCAATCACCCTTACCCAAAAACGAAATTTAAATCAACTTTTTAGCAGTAACACACTCACATTTTTCATAAAACAAACACATTTTTTTCAGGAATCTACTCTCTGGAACCTAAAACTAATTTTAAAAAAACATCTTTCTAGGCATCCACTGTCCCTAATCGTGCAAGAAAATTTCAATTGACTTGTTGAAATATTGCAATCACCCTTATCCAAAAACGAAATTTAAATCAACTTTTTAGCAGTAACACACTCACATTTTTCATAAAACAAACACATTTTTTCAGGAATCAACTCTCTGGAACCTAAAACAAATATAAAAAAAACATCTTTCTATGCATCCACTCTCTCTAATCGTGCAAGAAAATTTCAATTAACTTGTTGAAATGATGCATTCACGCTTATCCTGAAACTAAATTTAAATCAACTTTTTTGCAGTAACACACTCACATTTTTCATGAAACAAATAAGTTTTTTTTTCAGGAATCCACTCTCTGGAACCTATAACGAATTTGTAAAAAACATCTTTCTAGGCATCCACTCTCCCTAATCTTGCAAGAAAATTTCAATTAACTTGTTGAAATATTGCAATCACCCTTATCCAAAAACGATATTTAAATCAACTTTTTTGCAGTAACACACTCACATTTTTCATAAAACAAACACATTTTTTTCAGGAATCTACTCTCTGGAACCTAAAACTAATTTTAAAAAAAGATCTTTCTAGGCATCCACTGTCCCTAATCGTGCAAGAAAATTTCAATTGACTTGTTGAAATATTGCAATCACCCTTATCCAAAAATGAAATTTAAATCAACTTTTTAGCAGCAACACACTCACATTTTTCATAAAACAAACACATTTTTTTCAGGAATCTACTCTCTGGAACCTAAAACTAATTTAAAAAAAACATCTTTCTAGGCATCCACTGTCCCTAATCGTGCAAGAAAATTTCAATTGACTTGTTGAAATATTGCAATCACCCTTTATCAAAAACGAAATTTAAATCAACTTTTTAGCAGTAACACCCTCACATTTTTCATAAAACAAACACATTTTTTTCAGGAATCTACTCTCTGAAACCTAATACTAATTTAAAAAAGAAATCTTTCTATGCATCCACTGTCCCTAATCGTGCAAGAAAATTTCAATTGACTTGTTGAAGTATTGCAATCACCCTTATCCAAAAACGAAATTTAAATCAACTTTTTAGCAGTAACACACTCACATTTTTCATAAAACAAACACATTTTTTTCAGGAATCTACCCTCTGGAACCTAAAACTAATTTTAAAAAAACATCTTTCTAAGCATCCACTGTCCCTAATCGTGCAAGAAAATTTCAATTGACTTGTTGAAATATTGCAATCACCCTTATCCAAAAACGAAATTTAAATCAACTTTTTAGCAGTAACACACTCACATTTTTCATAAAACAAACACATTTTTTTCAGGAATCTACTCTCTGAAACCTAAAACTAATTTTAAAAAACATATCTTTCTAGGCATCCACTGTCCCTAATCGTGCAAGAAAATTTCAATTGACTTGTTGAAATATTGCAATCACCCTTATTCAAAAACGAAATTTAAATCAACTTTTTAGCAGTAACACCCTCACATTTTTCATAAAACAAACACATTTTTTTCAGGAATCTACTCTCTGAAACCTAAAACTAATTAAAAAACATCTTTCTAGGCATCCACTCTCCCTAATCTTCCAAGAAAATTTCAATTAACTTATTGAAATATTAAC
The DNA here is from genome assembly GCF_964263255.1 of Lissotriton vulgaris. NCBI lineage: Eukaryota > Metazoa > Chordata > Amphibia > Caudata > Salamandridae > Lissotriton > Lissotriton vulgaris. The sequence goes on from NW_028247857.1 coordinate 472,354, forward strand.
ATCACCCTTATCCAAAAACGATATTTAAATCAACTTTTTAGCAGTAACACACTCACATTTTTCATAAAACAAACACATTTTTTTCAGGAATCTACTCTCTGGAACCTAAAACTAATTTTAAAAAAACATCTTTCTAGGCATCCACTGTCCCTAATCGTGCAAGAAAATTTCAATTGACTTGTTGAAATATTGCAATCACCCTTATCCAAAAACGAAATTTAAATCAACTTTTTAGCAGTAACACACTCACATTTTTCATAAAACAAACACATTTTTTCAGGAATCAACTCTCTGGAACCTAAAACAAATATAAAAAAAACATCTTTCTATGCATCCACTCTCTCTAATCGTGCAAGAAAATTTCAATTAACTTGTTGAAATGATGCATTCACGCTTATCCTGAAACTAAATTTAAATCAACTTTTTTGCAGTAACACACTCACATTTTTCATGAAACAAATAAGTTTTTTTTTCAGGAATCCACTCTCTGGAACCTATAACGAATTTGTAAAAATCATCTTTCTAGGCATCCACTCTCCCTAATCTTGCAAGAAAATTTCAATTAACTTGTTGAAATATTGCAATCACCCTTATCCAAAAACGATATTTAAATCAACTTTTTTGCAGTAACACACTCACATTTTTCATAAAACAAACACATTTTTTTCAGGAATCTACTCTCTGGAACCTAAAACTAATTTTAAAAAAAGATCTTTCTAGGCATCCACTGTCCCTAATCGTGCAAGAAAATTTCAATTGACTTGTTGAAATATTGCAATCACCCTTATCCAAAAATGAAATTTAAATCAACTTTTTAGCAGCAACACACTCACATTTTTCATAAAACAAACACATTTTTTTCAGGAATCTACTCTCTGGAACCTAAAACTAATTTAAAAAAAACATCTTTCTAGGCATCCACTGTCCCTAATCGTGCAAGAAAATTTCAATTGACTTGTTGAAATATTGCAATCACCCTTATTCAAAAACGAAATTTAAATCATAATTTTAGCAGTAACACACTCACATTTTTCATAAAACAAACACATTTTTTTCAGGAATCTACTCTCTGAAACCTAATACTAATTTAAAAAAGAAAGCTTTCTATGCATCCACTGTCCCTAATCGTGCAAGAAAATTTCAATTGACTTGTTGAAGTATTGCAATCACCCTTATCCAAAAACGAAATTTAAATCAACTTTTTAGCAGTAACACACTCACATTTTTCATAAAACAAACACATTTTTTTCAGGAATCTACTCTCTGGAACCTAAAACTAATTTAAAAAAAACATCTTTCTAGGCATCCACTGTCCCTAATCGTGCAAGAAAATTTCAATTGACTTGTTGAAGTATTGCAATCACCCTTACCCAAAAACGAAATTTAAATCAACTTTTTAGCAGTAACACACTCACATTTTTCATAAAACAAACACATTTTTTTCAGGAATCTACTCTCTGGAACCTAAAACTAATTTTAAAAAAACATCTTTCTAGGCATCCACTGTCCCTAATCGTGCAAGAAAATTTCAATTGACTTGTTGAAATATTGCAATCACCCTTATCCAAAAACGAAATTTAAATCAACTTTTTAGCAGTAACACACTCACATTTTTCATAAAACAAACACATTTTTTCAGGAATCAACTCTCTGGAACCTAAAACAAATATAAAAAAAACATCTTTCTATGCATCCACTCTCTCTAATCGTGCAAGAAAATTTCAATTAACTTGTTGAAATGATGCATTCACGCTTATCCTGAAACTAAATTTAAATCAACTTTTTTGCAGTAACACACTCACATTTTTCATAAAACAAACACATTTTTTTCAGGAATCAACTCTCTGGAACCTAAAACAAATATAAAAAAAACATCTTTCTATGCATCCACTCTCCCTAATCGTGCAAGAAAATTTCAATTAACTTGTTGAAATGATGCATTCATGCTTATCCTGAAACTAAATTTAAATCAACTTTTTTGCAGTAACACACTCACATTTTTCATGAAACAAATAAATTTTTTTTCAGGAATCCACTCTCTGGAACCTATAACGAATTTGTAAAAAACATCTTTCTAGGCATCCACTGTCCCTAATCGTGCAAGAAAATTTCAATTAACTTGTTGAAATATTGCAATCACCTTTATCCAAAAACGATATTTAAATCAACTTTTTTGCAGTAACACACTCACATTTTTCATAAAACAAACACATTTTTTTCAGGAATCTACTCTCTGGAACCTAAAACTAATTTTAAAAAAACATCTTTCTAGGCATCCACTGTCCCTAATCGTGCAAGAAAATTTCAATTGACTTGTTGAAATATTGCAATCACCCTTATCCAAAAACGAAATTTAAATCAACATTTTAGCAGTAACACACTCACATTTTTCATAAAACAAACACATTTTTTTCAGGAATCTACTCTCTGGAACCTAAAACTAATTTAAAAAAAACATCTTTCTAGGCATCCACTGTCCCTAATCGTGCAAGAAAATTTCAATTGACTTGTTGAAATATTGCAATCACCCTTATTCAAAAACGAAATTTAAATCAACTTTTTAGCAGTAACACACTCACATTTTTCATAAAACAAACACATTTTTTTCAGGAATCTACTCTCTGGAACCTAAAACTAATTTAAAAAAAACATCTTTCTAGGCATCCACTGTCCCTAATCGTGCAAGAAAATTTCAATTGACTTGTTGAAATATTGCAATCACCCTTATTCAAAAACGAAATTTAAATCATCATTTTAGCAGTAACACACTCACATTTTTCATAAAACAAACACATTTTTTTCAGGAATCTACTCTCTGAAACCTAATACTAATTTAAAAAAGAAATCTTTCTATGCATCCACTGTCCCTAATCGTGCAAGAAAATTTCAATTGACTTGTTGAAGTATTGCAATCACCCTTATCCAAAAACGAAATTTAAATCAACTTTTTAGCAGTAACACACTCACATTTCTCATAAAACAAACACATTTTTTTCAGGAATCTACTCTCTGGAACCTAAAACTAATTTAAAAAAAACATCTTTCTAGGCATCCACTGTCCCTAATCGTGCAAGAAAATTTCAATTGACTTGTTGAAGTATTGCAATCACCCTTACCCAAAAACGAAATTTAAATCAACTTTTTAGCAGTAACACACTCACATTTTTCATAAAACAAACACATTTTTTTCAGGAATCTACTCTCTGGAACCTAAAACTAATTTTAAAAAAAATCTTTCTAGGCATCCACTGTCCCTAATCGTGCAAGAAAATTTCAATTGACTTGTTGAAATATTGCAATCACCCTTATCCAAAAACGAAATTTAAATCAACTTTTTAGCAGTAACACACTCACATTTTTCATAAAACAAACACATTTTTTCAGGAATCAACTCTCTGGAACCTAAAACAAATATAAAAAAAACATCTTTCTATGCATCCACTCTCTCTAATCGTGCAAGAAAATTTCAATTAACTTGTTGAAATGATGCATTCACGCTTATCCTGAAACTAAATTTAAATCAACTTTTTTGCAGTAACACACTCACATTTTTCATGAAACAAATAAGTTTTTTTTTCAGGAATCCACTCTCTGGAACCTATAACGAATTTGTAAAAAACATCTTTCTAGGCATCCACTCTCCCTAATCTTGCAAGAAAATTTCAATTAACTTGTTGAAATATTGCAATCACCCTTATCCAAAAACGATATTTAAATCAACTTTTTTGCAGTAACACACTCACATTTTTCATAAAACAAACACATTTTTTTCAGGAATCTACTCTCTGGAACCTAAAACTAATTTTAAAAAAAGATCTTTCTAGGCATCCACTGTCCCTAATCGTGCAAGAAAATTTCAATTGACTTGTTGAAATATTGCAATCACCCTTATCCAAAAATGAAATTTAAATCAACTTTTTAGCAGCAACACACTCACATTTTTCATAAAACAAACACATTTTTTTCAGGAATCTACTCTCTGGAACCTAAAACTAATTTAAAAAAAACATCTTTCTAGGCATCCACTGTCCCTAATCGTGCAAGAAAATTTCAATTGACTTGTTGAAATATTGCAATCACCCTTTATCAAAAACGAAATTTAAATCAACTTTTTAGCAGTAACACCCTCACATTTTTCATAAAACAAACACATTTTTTTCAGGAATCTACTCTCTGAAACCTAATACTAATTTAAAAAAGAAATCTTTCTATGCATCCACTGTCCCTAATCGTGCAAGAAAATTTCAATTGACTTGTTGAAGTATTGCAATCACCCTTATCCAAAAACGAAATTTAAATCAACTTTTTAGCAGTAACACACTCACATTTTTCATAAAACAAACACATTTTTTTCAGGAATCTACTCTCTGGAACCTAAAACTAATTTAAAAAAAATATCTTTCTAGGCATCCACTGTCCCTAATCGTGCAAGAAAATTTCAATTGACTTGTTAAAGTATTGCAATCACCCTTACCCAAAAACGAAATTTAAATCAACTTTTTAGCAGTAACACACTCACATTTTTCATAAAACAAACACATTTTTTTCAGGAATCTACTCTCTGGAACCTAAAACTAATTTTAAAAAAACATCTTTCTAGGCATCCACTGTCCCTAATCGTGCAAGAAAATTTCAATTGACTTGTTGAAATATTGCAATCACCCTTATCCAAAAACGAAATTTAAATCAACTTTTTAGCAGTAACACACTCACATTTTTCATAAAACAAACACATTTTTTCAGGAATCAACTCTCTGGAACCTAAAACAAATATAAAAAAAACATCTTTCTATGCATCCACTCTCTCTAATCGTGCAAGAAAATTTCAATTAACTTGTTGAAATGATGCATTCACGCTTATCCTGAAACTAAATTTAAATCAACTTTTTTGCAGTAACACACTCACATTTTTCATGAAACAAATAAGTTTTTTTTTCAGGAATCCACTCTCTGGAACCTATAACGAATTTGTAAAAAACATCTTTCTAGGCATCCACTCTCCCTAATCTTGCAAGAAAATTTCAATTAACTTGTTGAAATATTGCAATCACCCTTATCCAAAAACGATATTTAAATCAACTTTTTTGCAGTAACACACTCACATTTTTCATAAAACAAACACATTTTTTTCAGGAATCTACTCTCTGGAACCTAAAACTAATTTTAAAAAAAGATCTTTCTAGGCATCCACTGTCCCTAATCGTGCAAGAAAATTTCAATTGACTTGTTGAAATATTGCAATCACCCTTATCCAAAAATGAAATTTAAATCAACTTTTTAGCAGCAACACACTCACATTTTTCATAAAACAAACACATTTTTTTCAGGAATCTACTCTCTGGAACCTAAAACTAATTTAAAAAAAACATCTTTCTAGGCATCCACTGTCCCTAATCGTGCAAGAAAATTTCAATTGACTTGTTGAAATATTGCAATCACCCTTATCCAAAAACGAAATTTAAATCAACTTTTTAGCAGTAACACACTCACATTTTTCATAAAACAAACACATTTTTTTCAGGAATCTACCCTCTGGAACCTAAAACTAATTTTAAAAAAACATCTTTCTAAGCATCCACTGTCCCTAATCGTGCAAGAAAATTTCAATTGACTTGTTGAAATATTGCAATCACCCTTATCCAAAAACGAAATTTAAATCAACTTTTTAGCAGTAACACACTCACATTTTTCATAAAACAAACACATTTTTTTCAGGAATCTACTCTCTGAAACCTAAAACTAATTTTAAAAAACATATCTTTCTAGGCATCCACTGTCCCTAATCGTGCAAGAAAATTTCAATTGACTTGTTGAAATATTGCAATCACCCTTATTCAAAAACGAAATTTAAATCAACTTTTTAGCAGTAACACCCTCACATTTTTCATAAAACAAACACATTTTTTTCAGGAATCTACTCTCTGAAACCTAAAACTAATTAAAAAACATCTTTCTAGGCATCCACTCTCCCTAATCTTCCAAGAAAATTTCAATTAACTTATTGAAATATTAACATCACCCTTATCCAAAAACGATATTTAAATCAACTTTTTAGCAGTAACACACTCACATTTTTCATAAAACAAACACATTTTTTTCAGGAATCTACTCTCTGGAAACTAAAACTAATTTTAAAAAAACATCTTTCTAGGCATCCACTGTCCCTAATCGTGCAAGAAAATTTCAATTGACTTGTTGAAATATTGCAATCACCCTTATCCAAAAATGAAATTTAAATCAACTTTTTAGCAGTAACACACTCACATTTTTCATAAAACAAACACATTTTTTTCAGGAATCTACTCTCTGGAACCTAAAACTAATTTAAAAAAAAGATCTTTCTAGTCATCCACTGTCCCTAATCGTGCAAGAAAATTTCAATTGACTTGTTGAAATATTGCAATCACCCTTATTCAAAAACGAAATTTAAATCAACTTTTTAGCAGTAACACCCTCACATTTTAATAAAACAAACACATTTTTTTCAGGAATCTACTCTCTGGAACCTAAAACTAATTTTAAAAAAACATCTTTCTAGGCATCCACTGTCCCTAATCGTGCAAGAAAATTTCAATTGACTTGTTGAAGTATTGCAATCACCCTTATCCAAAAACGAAATTTAAATCAACTTTTTAGCAGTAACACACTCACATTTTTCATAAAACAAACACATTTTTTTTCAGGAATCTACTCTCTGGAACCTAAAACTGATTTAAAAAAAAAACATCTTTCTAGGCATCCACTGTCCCTAATCGTGCAAGAAAATTTCAATTGACTTGTTGAAATATTGCAATCACCCTTATCCAAAAACGAAATTTAAATCAACTTTTTAGCAGTAACACACTCACATTTTTCATAAAACAAACACATTTTTTTCAGGAATCTACTCTCTGAAACCTAAAACTAATTTTAAAAAAACATCTTTCTATGCATCCACTCTCCCTAATCGTGCAAGAAAATTTCAATTAACTTGTTGAAATGATGCATTCATGCTTATCCTGAAACTAAATTTAAATCAACTTTTTTGCAGTAACACACTCACATTTTTCCTGAAACAAATACATTTTTTTTCAGGAATCCACTCTCTGGAACCTATAACGAATTTGTAAAAAACATCTTTCTAGGCATCCACTCTCCCTAATCTTGCAAGAAAATTTCAAGTAACTTGTTGAAATATTGCAATCACCTTTATCCAAAAACGATATTTAAATCAACTTTTTTGCAGTAACACACTCACATTTTTCATAAAACAAACACATTTTTTTCAGGAATCTACTCTCTGGAACCTAAAACTAATTTTAAAAAAACATCTTTCTAGGCATCCACTGTCCCTAATCGTGCAAGAAAATTTCAATTGACTTGTTGAAATATTGCAATCACCCTTATCCAAAAACGAAATTTAAATCAACATTTTAGCAGTAACACACTCACATTTTTCATAAAACAAACACATTTTTTTCAGGAATCTACTCTCTGGAACCTAAAACTAATTTAAAAAAAACATCTTTCTAGGCATCCACTGTCCCTAATCGTGCAAGAAAATTTCAATTGACTTGTTGAAATATTGCAATCACCCTTATTCAAAAACGAAATTTAAATCAACTTTTTAGCAGTAACACACTCACATTTTTCATAAAACAAACACATTTTTTTCAGGAATCTACTCTCTGGAACCTAAAACTAATTTAAAAAAAACATCTTTCTAGGCATCCACTGTCCCTAATCGTGCAAGAAAATTTCAATTGACTTGTTGAAATATTGCAATCACCCTTATTCAAAAACGAAATTTAAATCATCATTTTAGCAGTAACACACTCACATTTTTAATAAAACAAACACATTTTTTTCAGGAATCTACTCTCTGAAACCTAATACTAATTTAAAAAAGAAATCTTTCTATGCATCCACTGTCCCTAATCGTGCAAGAAAATTTCAATTGACTTGTTGAAGTATTGCAATCACCCTTATCCAAAAACGAAATTTAAATCAACTTTTTAGCAGTAACACACTCACATTTTTCATAAAACAAACACATTTTTTTCAGGAATCTACTCTCTGGAACCTAAAACTAATTTAAAAAAAACATCTTTCTAGGCATCCACTGTCCCTAATCGTGCAAGAAAATTTCAATTGACTTGTTGAAGTATTGCAATCACCCTTACCCAAAAACGAAATTTAAATCAACTTTTTAGCAGTAACACACTCACATTTTTCATAAAACAAACACATTTTTTTCAGGAATCTACTCTCTGGAACCTAAAACTAATTTTAAAAAAACATCTTTCTAGGCATCCACTGTCCCTAATCGTGCAAGAAAATTTCAATTGACTTGTTGAAATATTGCAATCACCCTTATCCAAAAACGAAATTTAAATCAACTTTTTAGCAGTAACACACTCACATTTTTCATAAAACAAACACATTTTTTCAGGAATCAACTCTCTGGAACCTAAAACAAATATAAAAAAAACATCTTTCTATGCATCCACTCTCTCTAATCGTGCAAGAAAATTTCAATTAACTTGTTGAAATGATGCATTCACGCTTATCCTGAAACTAAATTTAAATCAACTTTTTTGCAGTAACACACTCACATTTTTCATGAAACAAATAAGTTTTTTTTTCAGGAATCCACTCTCTGGAACCTATAACGAATTTGTAAAAAACATCTTTCTAGGCATCCACTCTCCCTAATCTTGCAAGAAAATTTCAATTAACTTGTTGAAATATTGCAATCACCCTTATCCAAAAACGATATTTAAATCAACTTTTTTGCAGTAACACACTCACATTTTTCATAAAACAAACACATTTTTTTTCAGGAATCTACTCTCTGGAACCTAAAACTAATTTTAAAAAAAGATCTTTCTAGGCATCCACTGTCCCTAATCGTGCAAGAAAATTTCAATTGACTTGTTGAAATATTGCAATCACCCTTATCCAAAAATGAAATTTAAATCAACTTTTTAGCAGCAACACACTCACATTTTTCATAAAACAAACACATTTTTTTCAGGAATCTACTCTCTGGAACCTAAAACTAATTTAAAAAAAACATCTTTCTAGGCATCCACTGTCCCTAATCGTGCAAGAAAATTTCAATTGACTTGTTGAAATATTGCAATCACCCTTTATCAAAAACGAAATTTAAATCAACTTTTTAGCAGTAACACCCTCACATTTTTCATAAAACAAACACATTTTTTTCAGGAATCTACTCTCTGAAACCTAATACTAATTTAAAAAAGAAATCTTTCTATGCATCCACTGTCCCTAATCGTGCAAGAAAATTTCAATTGACTTGTTGAAGTATTGCAATCACCCTTATCCAAAAACGAAATTTAAATCAACTTTTTAGCAGTAACACACTCACATTTTTCATAAAACAAACACATTTTTTTCAGGAATCTACTCTCTGGAACCTAAAACTAATTTAAAAAAAATATCTTTCTAGGCATCCACTGTCCCTAATCGTGCAAGAAAATTTCAATTGACTTGTTGAAGTATTGCAATCACCCTTACCCAAAAACGAAATTTAAATCAACTTTTTAGCAGTAACACACTCACATTTTTCATAAAACAAACACATTTTTTTCAGGAATCTACTCTCTGGAACCTAAAACTAATTTTAAAAAAACATCTTTCTAGGCATCCACTGTCCCTAATCGTGCAAGAAAATTTCAATTGACTTGTTGAAATATTGCAATCACCCTTATCCAAAAACGAAATTTAAATCAACTTTTTAGCAGTAACACACTCACATTTTTCATAAAACAAACACATTTTTTCAGGAATCAACTCTCTGGAACCTAAAACAAATATAAAAAAAACATCTTTCTATGCATCCACTCTATCTAATCGTGCAAGAAAATTTCAATTAACTTGTTGAAATGATGCATTCACGCTTATCCTGAAACTAAATTTAAATCAACTTTTTTGCAGTAACACACTCACATTTTTCATGAAACAAATAAGTTTTTTTTTCAGGAATCCACTCTCTGGAACCTATAACGAATTTGTAAAAAACATCTTTCTAGGCATCCACTCTCCCTAATCTTGCAAGAAAATTTCAATTAACTTGTTGAAATATTGCAATCACCCTTATCCAAAAACGATATTTAAATCAACTTTTTTGCAGTAACACACTCACATTTTTCATAAAACAAACACATTTTTTTCAGGAATCTACTCTCTGGAACCTAAAACTAATTTTAAAAAAAGATCTTTCTAGGCATCCACTGTCCCTAATCGTGCAAGAAAATTTCAATTGACTTGTTAAAATATTGCAATCACCCTTATCCAAAAATGAAATTTAAATCAACTTTTTAGCAGCAACACACTCACATTTTTCATAAAACAAACACATTTTTTTCAGGAATCTACTCTCTGGAACCTAAAACTAATTTAAAAAAAACATCTTTCTAGGCATCCACTGTCCCTAATCGTGCAAGAAAATTTCAATTGACTTGTTGAAATATTGCAATCACCCTTTATCAAAAACGAAATTTAAATCAACTTTTTAGCAGTAACACCCTCACATTTTTCATAAAACAAACACATTTTTTTCAGGAATCTACTCTCTGAAACCTAATACTAATTTAAAAAAGAAATCTTTCTATGCATCCACTGTCCCTAATCGTGCAAGAAAATTTCAATTGACTTGTTGAAGTATTGCAATCACCCTTATCCAAAAACGAAATTTAAATCAACTTTTTAGCAGTAACACACTCACATTTTTCATAAAACAAACACATTTTTTTCAGGAATCTACCCTCTGGAACCTAAAACTAATTTTAAAAAAACATCTTTCTAAGCATCCACTGTCCCTAATCGTGCAAGAAAATTTCAATTGACTTGTTGAAATATTGCAATCACCCTTATCCAAAAACGAAATTTAAATCAACTTTTTAGCAGTAACACACTCACATTTTTCATAAAACAAACACATTTTTTTCAGGAATCTACTCTCTGAAACCTAAAACTAATTTTAAAAAACATATCTTTCTAGGCATCCACTGTCCCTAATCGTGCAAGAAAATTTCAATTGACTTGTTGAAATATTGCAATCACCCTTATTCAAAAACGAAATTTATATCAACTTTTTAGCAGTAACACCCTCACATTTTTCATAAAACAAACACATTTTTTTCAGGAATCTACTCTCTGAAACCTAAAACTAATTAAAAAACATCTTTCTAGGCATCCACTCTCCCTAATCTTCCAAGAAAATTTCAATTAACTTATTGAAATATTAACATCACCCTTATCCAAAAACGATATTTAAATCAACTTTTTAGCAGTAACACACTCACATTTTTCATAAAACAAACACATTTTTTTCAGGAATCTACTCTCTGGAACCTAAAACTAATTTTAAAAAAACATCTTTCTAGGCATCCACTGTCCCTAATCGTGCACGAAAATTTCAATTGACTTGTTGAAATATTGCAATCACCCTTATCCAAAAATGAAATTTAAATCAACTTTTTAGCAGTAACACACTCACATTTTTCATAAAACAAACACATTTTTTTCAGGAATCTACTCTCTGGAACCTAAAACTAATTTTAAAAAAAGATCTTTCTAGTCATCCACTGTCCCTAATCATGCAAGAAAATTTCAATTGACTTGTTGAAATATTGCAATCACCCTTATTCAAAAACGAAATTTAAATCAACTTTTTAGCAGTAACACCCTCACATTTTAATAAAACAAACACATTTTTTTCAGGAATCTACTCTCTGGAACCTAAAACTAATTTTAAAAAAACATCTTTCTAGGCATCCACTGTCCCTAATCGTGCAAGAAAATTTCAATTGACTTGTTGAAGTATTGCAATCACCCTTATCCAAAAACGAAATTTAAATCAACTTTTTAGCAGTAACACACTCACATTTTTCATAAAACAAACACATTTTTTTTCAGGAATCTACTCTCTGGAACCTAAAACTAATTTAAAAAAAAAACATCTTTCTAGGCATCCACTGTCCCTAATCGTGCAAGAAAATTTCAATTGACTTGTTGAAATATTGCAATCACCCTTATCCAAAAACGAAATTTAAATCAACTTTTTAGCAGTAACACACTCACATTTTTCATAAAACAAACACATTTTTTTCAGGAATCTACTCTCTGAAACCTAAAACTAATTTTAAAAAAACATCTTTCTAGGCATCCACTGTCCCTAATCGTGCAAGAAAATTTCAATTGACTTGTTGAAATATTGCAATCACCCTTATCCAAAAACGAAATTTAAATCAACTTTTTAGCAGTAACACACTCACATTTTTCATAAAACAAACACATTTTTTCAGGAATCAACTCTCTGGAACCTAAAACAAATATAAAAAAAACATCTTTCTATGCATCCACTCTCCCTAATCGTGCAAGAAAATTTCAATTAACTTGTTGAAATGATGCATTCACGCTTATCCTGAAACTAAATTTAAATCAACTTTTTTGCAGTAACACACTCACATTTTTCATGAAACAAATAATTTTTTTTTCAGGAATCCACTCTCTGGAACCTATAACGAATTTGTAAAAAACATCTTTCTAGGCATCCACTCTCCCTAATCTTGCAAGAAAATTTCAATTAACTTGTTGAAATATTGCAATCACCCTTATCCAAAAACGATATTTAAATCAACTTTTTTGCAGTAACACACTCACATTTTTCATAAAACAAACACATTTTTTTCAGGAATCTACTCTCTGGAACCTAAAACTAATTTAAAAAAAACATCTTTCTAGGCATCCACTGTCCCTAATCGTGCAAGAAAATTTCAATTGACTTGTTGAAATATTGCAATCACCCTTATCCAAAAATGAAATTTAAATCAACTTTTTAGCAGCAACACACTCACATTTTTCATAAAACAAACAAATTTTTTTCAGGAATCTACTCTCTGGAACCTAAAACTAATTTTAAAAAAACATCTTTCTAGGCATCCACTGTCCCTAATCGTGCAAGAAAATTTCAATTGACTTGTTGAAATATTGCAATCACCCTTATTCAAAAACGAAATTTAAATCAACTTTTTAGCAGTAACACCCTCACATTTTTCATAAACGAACACATTTTTTTTCAGGAATCTACTCTCTGAAACCTAATACTAATTTAAAAAAGAAATCTTTCTATGCATCCACTGTCCCTAATCGTGCAAGAAAATTTCAATTGACTTGTTGAAGTATTGCAATCACCCTTATCCAAAAACGAAATTTAAATCAACTTTTTAGCAGTAACACACTCACATTTTTCATAAAACAAACACATTTTTTTCAGGAATCTACTCTCTGGAACCTAAAACTAATTTTAAAAAAACATCTTTCTAGGCATCCACTGTCCCTAATCGTGCAAGAAAATTTCAATTGACTTGTTGAAATATTGCAATCACCCTTATCCAAAAACGAAATTTAAATCAACTTTTTAGCAGTAACACACTCACATTTTTCATAAAACAAACACATTTTTTTCAGGAATCTACTCTCTGAAACCTAAAACTAATTTTAAAAAAACATCTTTCTAGGCATCCACTGTCCCTAATCGTGCAAGAAAATTTCAATTGACTTGTTGAAATATTGCAATCACCCTTATCCAAAAACGAAATTTAAATCAACTTTTTAGCAGTAACACACTCACATTTTTCATAAAACAAACACATTTTTTCAGGAATCAAATCTCTGGAACCTAAAACAAATAGAAAAAAAACATCTTTCTAGTCATCCACTGTCCCTAATCGTGCAAGAAAATTTCAATTGACTTGTTGAAATATTGCATTCACGCTTATCCTGAAACTAAATTTAAATCAACTTTTTTGCAGTAACACACTCACATTTTTCATGAAACAAATAATTTTTTTTTAAGGAATCCACTCTCTGGAACCTATAACGAATTTGTAAAAAACATCTTTCTAGGCATCCACTCTCCCTAATCGTGCAAGAAAATTTCAATTGACTTGTTGAAATATTGCAATCACCCTTTATCAAAAACGAAATTTAAATCAACTTTTTAGCAGTAACACCCTCACATTTTTCATAAAACAAACACATTTTTTTCAGGAATCTACTCTCTGAAACCTAATACTAATTTAAAAAAGAAATCTTTCTATGCATCCACTGTCCCTAATCGTGCAAGAAAATTTCAATTGACTTGTTGAAGTATTGCAATCACCCTTATCCAAAAACGAAATTTAAATCAACTTTTTAGCAGTAACACACTCACATTTTTCATAAAACAAACACATTTTTTTCAGGAATCTACTCTCTGGAACCTAAAACTAATTTTAAAAAAACATCTTTCTAGGCATCCACTGTCCCTAATCGTGCAAGAAAATTTCAATTGACTTGTTGAAATATTGCAATCACCCTTATCCAAAAACGAAATTTAAATCAACTTTTTAGCAGTAACACACTCACATTTTTCATAAAACAAACACATTTTTTCAGGAATCAACTCTCTGGAACCTAAAACAAATATAAAAAAAACATCTTTCTATGCATCCACTCTCTCTAATCGTGCAAGAAAATTTCAATTAACTTGTTGAAATGATGCATTCACGCTTATCCTGAAACTAAATTTAAATCAACTTTTTTGCAGTAACACACTCACATTTTTCATGAAACAAATAAGTTTTTTTTCAGGAATCCACTCTCTGGAACCTATAACGAATTTGTAAAAAACATCTTTCTAGGCATCCACTCTCCCTAATCTTGCAAGAAAATTTCAATTAACTTGTTGAAATATTGCAATCACCCTTATCCAAAAACGATATTTAAATCAACTTTTTTGCAGTAACACACTCACATTTTTCATAAAACAAACACATTTTTTTCAGGAATCTACTCTCTGGAACCTAAAACTAATTTTAAAAAAAGATCTTTCTAGGCATCCACTGTCCCTAATCGTGCAAGAAAATTTCAATTGACTTGTTGAAATATTGCAATCACCCTTTATCAAAAACGAAATTTAAATCAACTTTTTAGCAGTAACACCCTCACATTTTTCATAAAACAAACACATTTTTTTCAGGAATCTACTCTCTGAAACCTAATACTAATTTAAAAAAGAAATCTTTCTATGCATCCACTGTCCCTAATCGTGCAAGAAAATTTCAATTGACTTGTTGAAGTATTGCAATCACCCTTATCCAAAAACGAAATTTAAATCAACTTTTTAGCAGTAACACACTCACATTTTTCATAAAACAAACACATTTTTTTCAGGAATCTACCCTCTGGAACCTAAAACTAATTTTAAAAAAATATCTTTCTAAGCATCCACTGTCCCTAATCGTGCAAGAAAATTTCAATTGACTTGTTGAAATATTGCAATCACCCTTATCCAAAAACGAAATTTAAATCAACTTTTTAGCAGTAACACACTCACATTTTTCATAAAACAAACACATTTTTTTCAGGAATCTACTCTCTGAAACCTAAAACTAATTTTAAAAAACATATCTTTCTAGGCATCCACTGTCCCTAATCGTGCAAGAAAATTTCAATTGACTTGTTGAAATATTGCAATCACCCTTATTAAAAAACGAAATTTAAATCAACTTTTTAGCAGTAACACCCTCACATTTTTCATAAAACAAACACATTTTTTTCAGGAATCTACTCTCTGAAACCTAAAACTAATTAAAAAACATCTTTCTAGGCATCCACTCTCCCTAATCTTCCAAGAAAATTTCAATTAACTTATTGAAATATTAACATCACCCTTATCCAAAAACGATATTTAAATCAACTTTTTAGCAGTAACACACTCACATTTTTCATAAAACAAACACATTTTTTTCAGGAATCTACTCTCTGGAACCTAAAACTAATTTTAAAAAAACATCTTTCTAGGCATCCACTGTCCCTAATCGTGCAAGAAAATTTCAATTGACTTGTTGAAATATTGCAATCACCCTTATCCAAAAACGAAATTTAAATCAACTTTTTAGCAGTAACACACTCACATTTTTCATAAAACAAACACATTTTTTTTCAGGAATCTACTCTCTGGAACCTAAAACTAATTTAAAAAAAAAACATCTTTCTAGGCATCCACTGTCCCTAATCGTGCAAGAAAATTTCAATTGACTTGTTGAAATATTGCAATCACCCTTATCCAAAAACGAAATTTAAATCAACTTTTTAGCAGTAACACACTCACATTTTTCATAAAACAAACACATTTTTTTCAGGAATCTACTCTCTGAAACCTAAAATTAATTTTAAAAAAACATCTTTCTAGGCATCCACTGTCCCTAATCGTGCAAGAAAATTTCAATTAACTTGTTGAAATGATGCATTCACGCTTATCCTGAAACTAAATTTAAATCAACTTTTTTGCAGTAACACACTCACATTTTTCATGAAACAAATAATTTTTTTTTCAGGAATCCACTCTCTGGAACCTATAACGAATTTGTAAAAAACATCTTTCTAGGCATCCACTCTCCCTAATCTTGCAAGAAAATTTCAATTAACTTGTTGAAATATTGCAATCACCCTTATCCAAAAACGATATTTAAATCAACTTTTTTGCAGTAACACACTCACATTTTTCATAAAACAAACACATTTTTTTCAGGAATCTACTCTCTGGAACCTAAAACTAATTTAAAAAAAAAATCTTTCTAGGCATCCACTGTCCCTAATCGTGCAAGAAAATTTCAATTGACTTGTTGAAATGTTGCAATCACCCTTATCCAAAAATGAAATTTAAATCAACTTTTTAGCAGCAACACACTCACATTTTTCATAAAACAAACAAATTTTTTTCAGGAATCTACTCTCTGGAACCTAAAACTAATTTTAAAAAAACATCTTTCTAGGCATCCACTGTCCCTAATCGTGCAAGAAAATTTCAATTGACTTGTTGAAATATTGCAATCACCCTTATTCAAAAACGAAATTTAAATCAACTTTTTAGCAGTAACACCCTCACATTTTTCATAAAACAAACACATTTTTTTTCAGGAATCTACTCTCTGAAACCTAATACTAATTTAAAAAAGAAATCTTTCTATGCATCCACTGTCCCTAATCGTGCAAGAAAATTTCAATTGACTTGTTGAAGTATTGCAATCACCCTTATCCAAAAACGAAATTTAAATCAACTTTTTAGCAGTAACACACTCACATTTTTCATAAAACAAACACATTTTTTTCAGGAATCTACTGTCTGGAACCTAAAACTAATTTTAAAAAAACATCTTTCTAGGCATCCACTGTCCCTAATCGTGCAAGAAAATTTCAATTGACTTGTTGAAATATTGCAATCACCCTTATCCAAAAACGAAATTTAAATCAACTTTTTAGCAGTAACACACTCACATTTTTCATAAAACAAACACATTTTTTTCAGGAATCTACTCTCTGAAACCTAAAACTAATTTTAAAAAAACATCTTTCTAGGCATCCACTGTCCCTAATCGTACAAGAAAATTTCAATTGACTTGTTGAAATATTGCAATCACCCTTATCCAAAAACGAAATTTAAATCAACTTTTTAGCAGTAACACACTCACATTTTTCATAAAACAAACACATTTTTTCAGGAATCAACTCTCTGGAACCTAAAACAAATATAAAAAAAACATCTTTCTAGTCATCCACTGTCCCTAATCGTGCAAGAAAATTTCAATTGACTTGTTGAAATATTGCATTCACGCTTATCCTGAAACTAAATTTAAATCAACTTTTTTGCAGTAACACACTCACATTTTTCATGAAACAAATAATTTTTTTTTCAGGAATCCACTCTCTGGAACCTATAACGAATTTGTAAAAAACATCTTTCTAGGCATCCACTCTCCCTAATCTTGCAAGAAAATTTCAATTAACTTGTTGAAATATTGCAATCACCCTTATCCAAAAACGATATTTAAATCAACTTTTTTGCAGTAACACACTCACATTTTTCATAAAACAAACACATTTTTTTCAGGAATCTACTCTCTGGAACCTAAAACTAATTTTAAAAAAACATCTTTCTAGGCATCCACTGTCCCTAATCGTGCAAGAAAATTTCAATTGACTTGTTGAAATATTGCAATCACCCTTATCCAAAAACGAAATTTAAATCAACATTTTAGCAGTAACACACTCACATTTTTCATAAAACAAACACATTTTTTTCAGGAATCTACTCTCTGGAACCTAAAACTAATTTAAAAAAAACATCTTTCTAGGCATCCACTGTCCCTAATCGTGCAAGAAAATTTCAATTGACTTGTTGAAATATTGCAATCACCCTTATTCAAAAACGAAATTTAAATCAACTTTTTAGCAGTAACACACTCACATTTTTCATAAAACAAACACATTTTTTTCAGGAATCTACTCTCTGGAACCTAAAACTAATTTAAAAAAAACATCTTTCTAGGCATCCACTGTCCCTAATCGTGCAAGAAAATTTCAATTGACTTGTTGAAATATTGCAATCACCCTTATTCAAAAACGAAATTTAAATCATCATTTTAGCAGTAACACACTCACATTTTTCATAAAACAAACACATTTTTTTCAGGAATCTACTCTCTGAAACCTAATACTAATTTAAAAAGAAATCTTTCTATGCATCCACTGTCCCTAATCGTGCAAGAAAATTTCAATTGACTTGTTGAAGTATTGCAATCACCCTTATCCAAAAACGAAATTTAAATCAACTTTTTAGCAGTAACACACTCACATTTTTCATAAAACAAACACATTTTTTTCAGGAATCTACTCTCTGGAACCTAAAACTAATTTAAAAAAAACATCTTTCTAGGCATCCACTGTCCCTAATCGTGCAAGAAAATTTCAATTGACTTGTTGAAGTATTGCAATCACCCTTACCCAAAAACGAAATTTAAATCAACTTTTTAGCAGTAACACACTCACATTTTTCATAAAACAAACACTTTTTTTTCAGGAATCTACTCTCTGGAACCTAAAACTAATTTTAAAAAAACATCTTTCTAGGCATCCACTGTCCCTAATCGTGCAAGAAAATTTCAATTGACTTGTTGAAATATTGCAATCACCCTTATCCAAAAACGAAATTTAAATCAACTTTTTAGCAGTAACACACTCACACTTTTCATAAAACAAACACATTTTTTCAGGAATCAACTCTCTGGAACCTAAAACAAATATAAAAAAAACATCTTTCTATGCATCCACTCTCCCTAATCGTGCAAGAAAATTTCAATTAACTTGTTGAAATGATGCATTCACGCTTATCCTGAAACTAAATTTAAATCAACTTTTTTGCAGTAACACACTCACATTTTTCATGAAACAAATAAGTTTTTTTTTCAGGAATCCACTCTCTGGAACCTATAACGAATTTGTAAAAAACATCTTTCTAGGCATCCACTCTCCCTAATCTTGCAAGAAAATTTCAATTAACTTGTTGAAATATTGCAATCACCCTTATCCAAAAACGATATTTAAATCAACTTTTTTGCAGTAACACACTCACATTTTTCATAAAACAAACACATTTTTTTCAGGAATCTACTCTCTGGAACCTAAAACTAATTTTAAAAAAAGATCTTTCTAGGCATCCACTGTCCCTAATCGTGCAAGAAAATTTCAATTGACTTGTTGAAATATTGCAATCACCCTTATCCAAAAATGAAATTTAAATCAACTTTTTAGCAGTAACACACTCACATTTTTCATAAAACAAACACATTTTTTTCAGGAATCTACTCTCTGGAACCTAAAACTAATTTTAAAAAAACATCTTTCTAGGCATCCACTGTCCCTAATCGTGCAAGAAAATTTCAATTGACTTGTTGAAATATTGCAATCACCCTTTATCAAAAACGAAATTTAAATCAACTTTTTAGCAGTAACACCCTCACATTTTTCATAAAACAAACACATTTTTTTCAGGAATCTACTCTCTGAAACCTAATACTAATTTAAAAAAGAAATCTTTCTATGCATCCACTGTCCCTAATCGTGCAAGAAAATTTCAATTGACTTGTTGAAGTATTGCAATCACCCTTATCCAAAAACGAAATTTAAATCAACTTTTTAGCAGTAACACACTCACATTTTTCATAAAACAAACACATTTTTTTCAGGAATCTACTCTCTGGAACCTAAAACTAATTTTAAAAAAACATCTTTCTAGGCATCCACTGTCCCTAATCGTGCAAGAAAATTTCAATTGACTTGTTGAAATATTGCAATCACCCTTATCCAAAAACGAAATTTAAATCAACTTTTTAGCAGCAACACACTCACATTTTTCATAAAACAAACACATTTTTTTCAGGAATCTACTCTCTGAAACCTAAAACTAATTTTAAAAAACATATCTTTCTAGGCATCCACTGTCCCTAATCGTGCAAGAAAATTTCAATTGACTTGTTGAAATATTGCAATCACCCTTATTCAAAAACGAAATTTAAATCAACTTTTTAGCAGTAACACCCTCACATTTTTCATAAAACAAACACATTTTTTTCAGGAATCTACTCTCTGAAACCTAAAACTAATTAAAAAACATCTTTCTAGGCATCCACTCTCCCTAATCTTCCAAGAAAATTTCAATTAACTTATTGAAATATTAACATCACCCTTATCCAAAAACGATATTTAAATCAACTTTTTAGCAGTAACACACTCACATTTTTCATAAAACAAACACATTTTTTTCAGGAATCTACTCTCTGAAACCTAAAACTAATTAAAAAACATCTTTCTAGGCATCCACTCTCCCTAATCTTCCAAGAAAATTTCAATTAACTTATTGAAATATTAACATCACCCTTATCCAAAAACGATATTTAAATCAACTTTTTAGCAGTAACACACTCACATTTTTCATAAAACAAACACATTTTTTTCAGGAATCTACTCTCTGGAACCTAAAACTAATTTTAAAAAAACATCTTTCTAGGCATCCACTGTCCCTAATCGTGCAAGAAAATTTCAATTGACTTGTTGAAATATTGCAATCACCCTTATCCAAAAATGAAATTTAAATCAACTTTTTAGCAGTAACACACTCACATTTTTCATAAAACAAACACATTTTTTTCAGGAATCTACTCTCTGGAACCTAAAACTAATTTAAAAAAAAGATCTTTCTAGTCATCCACTGTCCCTAATCGTGCAAGAAAATTTCAATTGACTTGTTGAAATATTGCAATCACCCTTATTCAAAAACGAAATTTAAATCAACTTTTTAGCAGTAACACCCTCACATTTTAATAAAACAAACAAATTTTTTTCAGGAATCTACTCTCTGGAACCTAAAACTAATTTAAAAAAAAAACATCTTTCTAGGCATCCACTGTCCCTAATCGTGCAAGAAAATTTCAATTGACTTGTTGAAATATTGCAATCACCCTTATCCAAAAACGAAATTTAAATCAACTTTTTAGCAGTAACACACTCACATTTTTCATAAAACAAACACATTTTTTTCAGGAATCTACTCTCTGAAACCTAAAACTAATTTTAAAAAAACATCTTTCTAGGCATCCACTGTCCCTAATCGTGCAAGAAAATTTCAATTGACTTGTTGAAATATTGCAATCACCCTTATCCAAAAACGAAATTTAAATCAACTTTTTAGCAGTAACACACTCACATTTTTCATAAAACAAACACATTTTTTCAGGAATCAACTCTCTGGAACCTAAAACAAATATAAAAAAAAATCTTTCTATGCATCCACTCTCCCTAATCGTGCAAGAAAATTTCAATTAACTTGTTGAAATGATGCATTCACGCTTATCCTGAAACTAAATTTAAATCAACTTTTTTGCAGTAACACACTCACATTTTTCATGAAACAAATAATTTTTTTTTCAGGAATCCACTCTCTGGAACCTATAACGAATTTGTAAAAAACATCTTTCTAGGCATCCACTCTCCCTAATCTTGCAAGAAAATTTCAATTAACTTGTTGAAATATTGCAATCACCCTTATCCAAAAACGATATTTAAATCAACTTTTTTGCAGTAACACACTCACATTTTTCATAAAACAAACACATTTTTTTCAGGAATCTACTCTCTGGAACCTAAAACTAATTTTAAAAAAACATCTTTCTAGGCATCCACTGTCCCTAATCGTGCAAGAAAATTTCAATTGACTTGTTGAAATATTGCAATCACCCTTATCCAAAAATGAAATTTAAATCAACTTTTTAGCAGCAACACACTCACATTTTTCATAAAACAAACAAATTTTTTTCAGGAATCTACTCTCTGGAACCTAAAACTAATATTAAAAAAACATCTTTCTAGGCATCCACTGTCCCTAATCGTGCAAGAAAATTTCAATTGACTTGTTGAAATATTGCAATCACCCTTATTCAAAAACGAAATTTAAATCAACTTTTTAGCAGTAACACCCTCACATTTTTCATAAAACAAACACATTTTTTTTCAGGAATCTACTCTCTGAAACCTAATACTAATTTAAAAAAGAAATCTTTCTATGCATCCACTGTCCCTAATCGTGCAAGAAAATTTCAATTGACTTGTTGAAGTATTGCAATCACCCTTATCCAAAAACGAAATTTAAATCAACTTTTTAGCAGTAACACACTCACATTTTTCATAAAACAAACACATTTTTTTCAGGAATCTACTCTCTGGAACCTAAAACTAATTTTAAAAAAACATCTTTATAGGCATCCACTGTCCCTAATCGTGCAAGAAAATTTCAATTGACTTGTTGAAATATTGCAATCACCCTTATCCAAAAACGAAATTTAAATCAACTTTTTAGCAGTAACACACTCACATTTTTCATAAAACAAACACATTTTTTTCAGGAATCTACTCTCTGAAACCTAAAACTAATTTTAAAAAAACATCTTTCTAGGCATCCACTGTCCCTAATCGTGCAAGAAAATTTCAATTGACTTGTTGAAATATTGCAATCACCCTTATCCAAAAACAAAATTTAAATCAACTTTTTAGCAGTAACACACTCACATTTTTCATAAAACAAACACATTTTTTCAGGAATCAACTCTCTGGAACCTAAAACAAATATAAAAAAAACATCTTTCTAGTCATCCACTGTCCCTAATCGTGCAAGAAAATTTCAATTGACTTGTTGAAATATTGCATTCACGCTTATCCTGAAACGAAATTTAAATCAACTTTTTAGCAGTAACACACTCACATTTTTCATAAAACAAACACATTTTTTTCAGGAATCTACTCTCTGAAACCTAAAACGAATTTGTAAAAAACATCTTTCTAGGCATCCACTCTCCCTAATCTTGCAAGAAAATTTCAATTAACTTGTTGAAATATTGCAATCACCCTTATCCAAAAACGATATTTAAATCAACTTTTTTGCAGTAACACACTCACATTTTTCATAAAACAAACACATTCTTTTCAGGAATCTACTCTCTGGAACCTAAAACTAATTTTAAAAAAACATCTTTCTAGGCATCCACTGTCCCTAATCGTGCAAGAAAATTTCAATTGACTTGTTGAAATATTGCAATCACCCTTATCCAAAAATGAAATTTAAATCAACTTTTTAGCAGCAACACACTCACATTTTTCATAAAACAAACACATTTTTTTCAGGAATCTACTCTCTGGAACCTAAAACTAATTTTAAAAAAACATCTTTCTAGGCATCCACTGTCCCTAATCGTGCAAGAAAATTTCAATTGACTTGTTGAAATATTGCAATCACCCTTATTCAAAAATGAAATTTAAATCAACTTTTTAGCAGTAACACCCTCACATTTTTCATAAAACAAACACATTTTTTTTCAGGAATCTACTCTCTGAAACCTAATACTAATTTAAAAAAGAAATCTTTCTATGCATCCACTGTCCCTAATCGTGCAAGAAAATTTCAATTGACTTGTTGAAGTATTGCAATCACCCTTATCCAAAAACGAAATTTAAATCAACTTTTTAGCAGTAACACACTCACATTTTTCATAAAACAAACACATTTTTTTCAGGAATCTACTCTCTGGAACCTAAAACTAATTTTAAAAAAACATCTTTCTAGGCATCCACTGTCCCTAATCGTGCAAGAAAATTTCAATTGACTTGTTGAAATATTGCAATCACCCTTATTCAAAAACGAAATTTAAATCAACTTTTTAGCAGTAACACCCTCACATTTTTCATAAAACAAACACATTTTTTTCAGGAATCTACTCTCTGAAACCTAAAACTAATTAAAAAAAAACATCTTTCTAGGCATCCACTCTCCCTAATCTTCCAAGAAAATTTCAATTAACTAGTTGAAATAATGCAATCATGCCTATCCTGAAGCTACATTTAAATAAACTTTTTAGCAGTAACACACTCATATTTTTCATAAAACAAACACATTTTTCAGGAATCAACTCTCTGGAACCTAAAACAAATATAAAAAAAAAACATCTTTCTATGCATCCACTCTCCCTAATCGTGCAAGAAAATTTCAATTAACTTGTTGAAATGATGCATTCACGCTTATCCTGAAACCAAATTTAAATCAACTTTTTTGCAGTAACACACTCACATTTTTCATGAAACAAATAATTTTTTTTTCAGGAATCCACTCTCTGGAACCTATAACGAATTTGTAAAAAACATCTTTCTAGGCATCCACTCTCCCTAATCTTGCAAGAAAATTTCAATTAACTTGTTGAAATATTGCAATCACCCTTATCCAAAAACAATATTTAAATCAACTTTTTTGCAGTAACACACTCACATTTTTCATAAAACAAACACATTTTTTTCAGGAATCTACTCTCTGGAACCTAAAACTAATTTTAAAAAAACATCTTTCTAGGCATCCACTGTCCCTAATCGTGCAAGAAAATTTCAATTGACTTGTTGAAATATTGCAATCACCCTTATCCAAAAATGAAATTTAAATCAACTTTTTAGCAGTAACACACTCACATTTTTCATAAAACAAACACATTTTTTTCAGGAATCTACTCTCTGGAACCTAAAACTAATTTTAAAAAAAACATCTTTCTAGGCATCCACTGTCCCTAATCGTACAAGAAAATTTCAATTGACTTGTTGAAATATTGCAATCTCCCTTATTCAAAAACGAAATTTAAATCAACTTTTTAGCAGTAACACCCTCACATTTTTCATAAAACAAACACATTTTTTTTCAGGAATCTACTCTCTGAAACCTAATACTAATTTAAAAAAGAAATCTTTCTATGCATCCACTGTCCCTAATCGTGCAAGAAAATTTCAATTGACTTGTTGAAGTATTGCAATCACCCTTATCCAAAAACGAAATTTAAATCAACGTTTTAGCAGTAACACACTCACATTTTTCATAAAACAAACACATTTTTTTCAGGAATCTACTCTCTGGAACCTAAAACTAATTTTAAAAAAACATCTTTCTAGGCATCCACTGTCCCTAATCGTGCAAGAAAATTTCAATTGACTTGTTGAAATATTGCAATCACCCTTATTCAAAAACGAAATTTAAATCAACTTTTTAGCAGTAACACCCTCACATTTTTCATAAAACAAACACATTTTTTTCAGGAATCTACTCTCTGAAACCTAAAACTAATAAAAAAAAAACATCTTTCTAGGCATCCACTCTCCCTAATCTTCCAAGAAAATTTCAATTAACTAGTTGAAATAATGCAATCATGCCTATCCTGAAGCTACATTTCAATAAACTTTTTAGCAGTAACACACTCATATTTTTCATAAAACAAACACATTTTTTTCAGGAATCAACTCTCTGGAACCTAAAACAAATATAAAAAAAACATCTTTCTATGCATCCACTCTCCCTAATCGTGCAAGAAAATTTCAATTAACTTGTTGAAATGATGCATTCACGCTTATCCTGAAACCAAATTTAAATCAACTTTTTTGCAGTAACACACTCACATTTTTCATGAAACAAATAATTTTTTTTTCAGGAATCCACTCTCTGGAACCTATAACGAATTTGTAAAAAACATCTTTCTAGGCATCCACTCTCCCTAATCTTGCAAGAAAATTTCAATTAACTTGTTGAAATATTGCAATCACCCTTATCCAAAAACAATATTTAAATCAACTTTTTTGCAGTAACACACTCACATTTTTCATAAAACAAACACATTTTTTTCAGGAATCTACTCTCTGGAACCTAAAACTAATTTTAAAAAAACATCTTTCTAGGCATCCACTGTCCCTAATCGTGCAAGAAAATTTCAATTGACTTGTTGAAATATTGCAATCACCCTTATCCAAAAATGAAATTTAAATCAACTTTTTAGCAGTAACACACTCACATTTTTCATAAAACAAACACATTTTTTTCAGGAATCTACTCTCTGGAACCTAAAACTAATTTTAAAAAAAACATCTTTCTAGGCATCCACTGTCCCTAATCGTACAAGAAAATTTCAATTGACTTGTTGAAATATTGCAATCACCCTTATCCAAAAATGAAATTTAAATCAACTTTTTAGCAGTAACACACTCACATTTTTCATAAAACAAACACATTTTTTCAGGAATCAACTCTCTGGAACCTAAAACAAATATAAAAAAAAATCTTTCTATGCATCCACTCTCCCTAATCGTGCAAGAAAATTTCAATTAACTTGTTGAAATGATGCATTCACGCTTATCCTGAAACTAAATTTAAATCAACTTTTTTGCAGTAACACACTCACATTTTTCATGAAACAAATAATTCTTTTTTCAGGAATCTACTCTCTGGAACCTATAACGAATTTGTAAAAAACATCTTTCTAGGCATCCACTCTCCCTAATCTTGCAAGAAAATTTCAATTAACTTGTTGAAATATTGCAATCACCCTTATCCAAAAACGATATTTAAATCAACTTTTTTGCAGTAACACACTCACATTTTTCATAAAACAAACACATTTTTTTCAGGAATCTACTCTCTGGAACCTAAAACTAATTTTAAAAAAACATCTTTCTAGGCATCCACTGTCCCTAATCGTGCAAGAAAATTTCAATTGACTTGTTGAAATATTGCAATCACCCTTATCCAAAAATGAAATTTAAATCAACTTTTTAGCAGCAACACACTCACATTTTTCATAAAACAAACAAATTTTTTTCAGGAATCTACTCTCTGGAACCTAAAACTAATTTTAAAAAAACATCTTTCTAGGCATCCACTGTCCCTAATCGTGCAAGAAAATTTCAATTGACTTGTTGAAATATTGCAATCACCCTTATTCAAAAACGAAATTTAAATCAACTTTTTAGCAGTAACACCCTCACATTTTTCATAAAACAAACACATTTTTTTTCAGGAATCTACTCTCTGAAACCTAATACTAATTTAAAAAAGAAATCTTTCTATGCATCCACTGTCCCTAATCGTGCAAGAAAATTTCAATTGACTTGTTGAAGTATTGCAATCACCCTTATCCAAAAACGAAATTTAAATCAACTTTTTAGCAGTAACACACTCACATTTTTCATAAAACAAACACATTTTTTTCAGGAATCTACTCTCTGGAACCTAAAACTAATTTTAAAAAAACATCTTTATAGGCATCCACTGTCCCTAATCGTGCAAGAAAATTTCAATTGACTTGTTGAAATATTGCAATCACCCTTATCCAAAAACGAAATTTAAATCAACTTTTTAGCAGTAACACACTCACATTTTTCATAAAACAAACACATTTTTTTCAGGAATCTACTCTCTGAAACCTAAAACTAATTTTAAAAAAACATCTTTCTAGGCATCCACTGTCCCTAATCGTGCAAGAAAATTTCAATTGACTTGTTGAAATATTGCAATCACCCTCATCCAAAAACAAAATTTAAATCAACTTTTTAGCAGTAACACACTCACATTTTTCATAAAACAAACACATTTTTTCAGGAATCAACTCTCTGGAACCTAAAACAAATATAAAAAAAACATCTTTCTAGTCATCCACTGTCCCTAATCGTGCAAGAAAATTTCAATTGACTTGTTGAAATATTGCATTCACGCTTATCCTGAAACTAAATTTAAATCAACTTTTTTGCAGTAACACACTCACATTTTTCATGAAACAAATAATTTTTTTTCAGGAATCCACTCTCTGGAACCTATAACGAATTTGTAAAAAACATCTTTCTAGGCATCCACTCTCCCTAATCTTGCAAGAAAATTTCAATTAACTTGTTGAAATATTGCAATCACCCTTATCCAAAAACGATATTTAAATCAACTTTTTTGCAGTAACACACTCACATTTTTCATAAAACAAACACATTTTTTTCAGGAATCTACTCTCTGGAACCTAAAACTAATTTTAAAAAAACATCTTTCTAGGCATCCACTGTCCCTAATCGTGCAAGAAAATTTCAATTGACTTGTTGAAATATTGCAATCACCCTTATCCAAAAATGAAATTTAAATCAACTTTTTAGCAGCAACACACTCACATTTTTCATAAAACAAACACATTTTTTTCAGGAATCTACTCTCTGGAACCTAAAACTAATTTTAAAAAAACATCTTTCTAGGCATCCACTGTCCCTAATCGTGCAAGAAAATTTCAATTGACTTGTTGAAATATTGCAATCACCCTTATTCAAAAATGAAATTTAAATCAACTTTTTAGCAGTAACACCCTCACATTTTTCATAAAACAAACACATTTTTTTTCAGGAATCTACTCTCTGAAACCTAATACTAATTTAAAAAAGAAATCTTTCTATGCATCCACTGTCCCTAATCGTGCAAGAAAATTTCAATTGACTTGTTGAAGTATTGCAATCACCCTTATCCAAAAACGAAATTTAAATCAACTTTTTAGCAGTAACACACTCACATTTTTCATAAAACAAACACATTTTTTTCAGGAATCTACTCTCTGGAACCTAAAACTAATTTTAAAAAAACATCTTTCTAGGCATCCACTGTCCCTAATCGTGCAAGAAAATTTCAATTGACTTGTTGAAATATTGCAATCACCCTTATTCAAAAACGAAATTTAAATCAACTTTTTAGCAGTAACACCCTCACATTTTTCATAAAACAAACACATTTTTTTCAGGAATCTACTCTCTGAAACCTAAAACTAATTAAAAAAAAACATCTTTCTAGGCATCCACTCTCCCTAATCTTCCAAGAAAATTTCAATTAACTAGTTGAAATAATGCAATCATGCCTATCCTGAAGCTACATTTAAATAAACTTTTTAGCAGTAACACACTCATATTTTTCATAAAACAAACACATTTTTTTCAGGAATCAACTCTCTGGAACCTAAAACAAATATAAAAAAAACATCTTTCTATGCATCCACTCTCCCTAATTGTGCAAGAAAATTTCAATTAACTTGTTGAAATGATGCATTCACGCTTATCCTGAAACCAAATTTAAATCAACTTTTTTGCAGTAACACACTCACATTTTTCATGAAACAAATAATTTTTTTTTCAGGAATCCACTCTCTGGAACCTATAACGAATTTGTAAAAAACATCTTTCTAGGCATCCACTCTCCCTAATCTTGCAAGAAAATTTCAATTAACTTGTTGAAATATTGCAATCACCCTTATCCAAAAACAATATTTAAATCAACTTTTTTGCAGTAACACACTCACATTTTTCATAAAACAAACACATTTTTTTCAGGAATCTACTCTCTGGAACCTAAAACTAATTTTAAAAAAACATCTTTCTAGGCATCCACTGTCCCTAATCGTGCAAGAAAATTTCAATTGACTTGTTGAAATATTGCAATCACCCTTATCCAAAAATGAAATTTAAATCAACTTTTTAGCAGTAACACACTCACATTTTTCATAAAACAAACACATTTTTTTCAGGAATCTACTCTCTGGAACCTAAAACTAATTTTAAAAAAAACATCTTTCTAGGCATCCACTGTCCCTAATCGTACAAGAAAATTTCAATTGACTTGTTGAAATATTGCAATCACCCTTATTCAAAAACGAAATTTAAATCAACTTTTTAGCAGTAACACCCTCACATTTTTCATAAAACAAACACATTTTTTTTCAGGAATCTACTCTCTGAAACCTAATACTAATTTAAAAAAGAAATCTTTCTATGCATCCACTGTCCCTAATCGTGCAAGAAAATTTCAATTGACTTGTTGAAGTATTGCAATCACCCTTATCCAAAAACGAAATTTAAATCAACTTTTTAGCAGTAACACACTCACATTTTTCATAAAACAAACACATTTTTTTCAGGAATCTACTCTCTGGAACCTAAAACTAATTTTAAAAAAACATCTTTCTAGGCATCCACTGTCCCTAATCGTGCAAGAAAATTTCAATTGACTTGTTGAAATATTGCAATCACCCTTATTCAAAAACGAAATTTAAATCAACTTTTTAGCAGTAACACCCTCACATTTTTCATAAAACAAACACATTTTTTTCAGGAATCTACTCTCTGAAACCTAAAACTAATTAAAAAAAAACATCTTTCTAGGCATCCACTCTCCCTAATCTTCCAAGAAAATTTCAATTAACTAGTTGAAATAATGCAATCATGCCTATCCTGAAGCTACATTTCAATAAACTTTTTAGCAGTAACACACTCATATTTTTCATAAAACAAACACATTTTTTTCAGGAATCAACTCTCTGGAACCTAAAACAAATATAAAAAAAACATCTTTCTATGCATCCACTCTCCCTAATCGTGCAAGAAAATTTCAATTAACTTGTTGAAATGATGCATTCACGCTTATCCTGAAACCAAATTTAAATCAACTTTTTTGCAGTAACACACTCACATTTTTCATGAAACAAATAATTTTTTTTTCAGGAATCCACTCTCTGGAACCTATAACGAATTTGTAAAAAACATCTTTCTAGGCATCCACTCTCCCTAATCTTGCAAGAAAATTTCAATTAACTTGTTGAAATATTGCAATCACCCTTATCCAAAAACAATATTTAAATCAACTTTTTTGCAGTAACACACTCACATTTTTCATAAAACAAACACATTTTTTTCAGGAATCTACTCTCTGGAACCTAAAACTAATTTTAAAAAAACATCTTTCTAGGCATCCACTGTCCCTAATCGTGCAAGAAAATTTCAATTGACTTGTTGAAATATTGCAATCACCCTTATCCAAAAATGAAATTTAAATCAACTTTTTAGCAGTAACACACTCACATTTTTCATAAAACAAACACATTTTTTTCAGGAATCTACTCTCTGGAACCTAAAACTAATTTTAAAAAAAACATCTTTCTAGGCATCCACTGTCCCTAATCGTACAAGAAAATTTCAATTGACTTGTTGAAATATTGCAATCACCCTTATTCAAAAACGAAATTTAAATCAACTTTTTAGCAGTAACACCCTCACATTTTTCATAAAACAAACACATTTTTTTCAGGAATCTACTCTCTGGAACCTAAAACTAATTTAAAAAAAAATCTTTCTAGGCATCCACTGTCCCTAATCGTGCAAGAAAATTTCAATTGACTTGTTGAAGTACTGCAATCACCCTTATCCAAAAACGAAATTTAAATCAACTTTTTAGCAGTAACACACTCACATTTTTCATAAAACAAACACATTTTTTTCAGGAATCTACTCTCTGGAACCTAAAACTAATTTAAAAAAAACATCTTTCTAGGCATCCACTGTCCCTAATCGTGCAAGAAAATTTCAATTGACTTGTTGAAATATTGCAATCACCCTTATCCAAAAACGAAATTTAAATCAACTTTTTAGCAGTAACACACTCACATTTTTCATAAAACAAACACATTTTTTCAGGAATCAACTCTCTGGAACCTAAAACAAATATAAAAAAAACATCTTTCTATGCATCCACTCTCCCTAATCGTGCAAGAAAATTTCAATTAACTAGTTGAAATAATGCAATCATGCCTATCCTGAAGCTAAATTTAAATAAACTTTTTAGCAGTAACACACTCACATTTTTCATAAAACAAACACATTTTTTTCAGGAATCAACTCTCTGGAACCTAAAACAAATATAAAAAAAATATCTTTCTATGCATCCACTCTCCCTAATCGTGCAAGAAAATTTCAATTAACTTGTTGAAATGATGCATTCATGCTTATCCTGAAACTAAATTTAAATCAACTTTTTTGCAGTAACACACTCACATTTTTCATGAAACAAATAATTTTTTTTTCAGGAATCCACTCTCTGGAACCTATAACGAATTTGTAAAAAACATCTTTCTAGGCATCCACTCTCCCTAATCTTGCAAGAAAATTTCAATTAACTTGTTGAAATATTGCAATCACCTTTATCCAAAAACGATATTTAAATCAACTTTTTTGCAGTAACACACTCACATTTTTCATAAAACAAACACATTTTTTTCAGGAATCTACTCTCTGGAACCTAAAACTAATTTTAAAAAAACATCTTTCTAGGCATCCACTGTCCCTAATCGTGCAAGAAAATTTCAATTGACTTGTTGAAATATTGCAATCACCCTTATCCAAAAACGAAATTTAAATCAACTTTTTAGCAGTAACACACTCACATTTTTTTTAAAACAAACACATTTTTTCAGGAATCAACTCTCTGGAACCTAAAACAAATATAAAAAAAACATCTTTCTATGCATCCACTCTCCCTAATCGTGCAAGAAAATTTCAATTAACTTGTTGAAATGATGCATTCACGCTTATCCTGAAACTAAATTTAAATCAACTTTTTTGCAGTAACACACTCACATTTTTCATGAAACAAATAATTTTTTTTTCAGGAATCCACTCTCTGGAACCTATAACGAATTTGTAAAAAACATCTTTCTAGGCATCCACTCTCCCTAATCTTGCAAGAAAATTTCAATTAACTTGTTGAAATATTGCAATCACCCTTATCCAAAAATGAAATTTAAATCAACTTTTTAGCAGTAACACACTCACATTTTTCATAAAACAAACACATTTTTTTCAGGAATCTACTCTCTGGAACCTAAAACTAATTTTAAAAAAACATCTTTCTAGGCATCCACTGTCCCTAATCGTGCAAGAAAATTTCAATTGACTTGTTGAAATATTGCAATCACCCTTATTCAAAAACGAAATTTAAATCAACTTTTTAGCAGTAACACCCTCACATTTTTCATAAAACAAACACATTTTTTTCAGGAATCTACTCTCTGAAACCTAATACTAATTTAAAAAAGAAATCTTTCTATGCATCCACTGTCCCTAATCGTGCAAGAAAATTTCAATTGACTTGTTAAAGTATTGCAATCACCCTTATCCAAAAACGAAATTTAAATCAACTTTTTAGCAGTAACACACTCACATTTTTCATAAAACAAACACATTTTTTTCAGGAATCTACTCTCTGGAACCTAAAACTAATTTAAAAAAAACATCTTTCTAGGCATCCACTGTCCCTAATCGTGCAAGAAAATTTCAATTGACTTGTTGAAATATTGCAATCACCCTTATCCAAAAACGAAATTTAAATCAACTTTTTAGCAGTAACACACTCACATTTTTCATAAAACAAACACATTTTTTCAGGAATCTACTCTCTGAAACCTAAAACTAATTTAAAAAAACATCTTTCTAGGCATCCACTGTCCCTAATCTTGCAAGAAAATGTCAATTGGCTTGTTGAAATATTGCAATCACCCTTATCCAAAAACGAAATTTAAATCAACTTTTTAGCAGTAACACACTCACATTTTTCATGAAACAAACACATTTTTTTCAGGAATCAACTCTCTGGAACCTAAAACAAATATAAAAAAACATCTTTCTATGTATCCACTCTCCCTAATTGTGCAAGAAAATTTCAATTAACTAGTTGAAATAATGCAATCACGCCTATCCTGAAGCTAAATTTAAATAAACTTTTTAGCAGTAACACACTCACATTTTTCATGAAACAAACACATTTTTTCAGGAATCAACTCTCTGGAACCTAAAACAGATATAAAAAAAAATCTTTCTATGCATCCACTCTCCTTAATCGTGCAAGAAAATTTCAATTAACTTGTTGAAATGATGCATTCACGCTTATCCTGAAACTAAATTTAAATCAACTTTTTTGCAGTAACACACTCACATTTTTCATGAAACAAATAATTTTTTTTTCAGGAATCCACTCTCTGGAACCTATAACGAATTTGTAAAAAACATCTTTCTAGGCATCCACTCTCCCTAATCTTGCAAGAAAATTTCAATTAACTTGTTGAAATATTGCAATCACCCTTATCCAAAAACGATATTTAAATCAACTTTTTTGCAGTAACACACTCACATTTTTCATAAAACAAACACATTTTATTCAGGAATCTACTCTCTGGAACCTAAAACTAATTTTAAAAAAACATCTTTCTAGGCATCCACTGTCCCTAATCGTGCAAGAAAATTTCAATTGACTTGTTGAAATATTGCAATCACCCTTATCCAAAAATGAAATATAAATCAACTTTTTAGCAGCAACACACTCACATTTTTCATAAAACAAACACATTTTTTTCAGGAATCTACTCTCTGGAACCTAAAACTAATTTTAAAAAAACATCTTTCTAGGCATCCACTGTCCCTAATCGTGCAAGAAAATTTCAATTGACTTGTTGAAATATTGCAATCACCCTTATTCAAAAACGAAATTTAAATCAACTTTTTAGCAGTAACACCCTCACATTTTTCATAAAACAAACAAATTTTTTTCAGGAATCTACTCTCTGAAACCTAATACTAATTTAAAAAAGAAATCTTTCTATGCATCCACTGTCCCTAATCGTGCAAGAAAATTTCAATTGACTTGTTGAAGTAGTGCAATCACCCTTATCCAAAAACGAAATTTAAATCAACTTTTTAGCAGTAACACACTCACATTTTTCATAAAACAAACACATTTTTTTCAGGAATCTACTCTCTGGAACCTAAAACTAATTTTAAAAAAACATCTTTCTAGGCATCCACTGTCCCTAATCGTGCAAGAAAATTTCAATTGACTTGTTGAAATATTGCAATCACCCTTATTCAAAAACGAAATTTAAATCAACTTTTTAGCAGTAACACCCTCACATTTTTCATAAAACAAACACATTTTTTTCAGGAATCTACTCTCTGGAACCTAAAACTAATTTAAAAAAAACATCTTTCTAGGCATCCACTGTCCCTAATCGTGCAAGAAAATTTCAATTGACTTGTTGAAATATTGCAATCACCCTTATCCAAAAATGAAATTTAAATCAACTTTTTAGCAGCAACACACTCACATTTTTCATAAAACAAACACATTTTTTTCAGGAATCTACTCTCTGGAACCTAAAACTAATTTTAAAAAAACATCTTTCTAGGCATCCACTGTCCCTAATCGTGCAAGAAAATTTCAATTGACTTGTTGAAATATTGCAATCACCCTTATTCAAAAACGAAATTTAAATCAACTTTTTAGCAGTAACACGCTCACATTTTTCATAAAACAAACAAATTTTTTTCAGGAATCTACTCTCTGAAACCTAATACTAATTTAAAAAAGAAATCTTTCTATGCATCCACTGTCCCTAATCGTGCAAGAAAATTTCAATTGACTTGTTGAAGTATTGCAATCACCCTTATCCAAAAACGAAATTTAAATCAACTTTTTAGCAGTAACACACTCACATTTTTCATAAAACAAACACATTTTTTTCAGGAATCTACTCTCTGGAACCTAAAACTAATTTTAAAAAAAATCTTTCTAGGCATCCACTGTCCCTAATCGTGCAAGAAAATTTCAATTGACTTGTTGAAATATTGCAATCACCCTTATCCAAAAATGAAATTTAAATCAACTTTTTAGCAGTAACACACTCACATTTTTCATAAAACAAACACATTTTTTTCAGGAATCTACTCTCTGGAACCTAAAACTAATTTTAAAAAAAACATCTTTCTAGGCATCCACTGTCCCTAATCGTACAAGAAAATTTCAATTGACTTGTTGAAATATTGCAATCACCCTTATTCAAAAACGAAATTTAAATCAACTTTTTAGCAGTAACACCCTCACATTTTTCATAAAACAAACACATTTTTTTCAGGAATCTACTCTCTGGAACCTAAAACTAATTTTAAAAAAAATCTTTCTAGGCATCCACTGTCCCTAATCGTGCAAGAAAATTTCAATTGACTTGTTGAAGTATTGCAATCACCCTTATCCAAAAACGAAATTTAAATCAACTTTTTAGCAGTAACACACTCACATTTTTCATAAAACAAACACATTTTTTTCAGGAATCTACTCTCTGGAACCTAAAACTAATTTTTAAAAAACATCTTTCTAGGCATCCACTGTCCCTAATCGTGCAAGAAAATTTCAATTGACTTGTTGAAATATTGCAATCACCCTTATCCAAAAACGAAATTTAAATCAACTTTTTAGCAGTAACACACTCACATTTTTCATAAAACAAACACATTTTTTCAGGAATCAACTCTCTGGAACCTAAAACAAATATAAAAAAAACATCTTTCTATGCATCCACTCTCCCTAATCGTGCAAGAAAATTTCAATTAACTAGTTGAAATAATGCAATCATGCCTATCCTGAAGCTAAATTTAAATAAACTTTTTAGCAGTAACACACTCACATTTTTCATAAAACAAACACATTTTTTTCAGGAATCAACTCTCTGGAACCTAAAACAAATATAAAAAAAACATCTTTCTATGCATCCACTCCCCCTAATCGTGCAAGAAAA